>NC_087515.1:54102800-54415626 GCF_963921805.1 Phalacrocorax carbo
AAACCTATCTGCCTAGCTCATGCCAAATCCACAAATAGCATTGGTGTGGCTGAATCAAATTTTCTAGTGAATAAAAGCCATACCTGCTAAATTTCCTTTCCCTATTCAGCATGTGGAAAAGGATTTTGGCTTCTGTCATGTCATAAAGTAAAATCAAATGGCAAATCTATTTCTTCTGCAGTTTCAGCAGGCTCCAAACACCCACCAAAAAAATACACCCCCAAAAAAACCCCTTACAAACAGTTCTGTCTGTCCATTAAATACCCCAAAGGCATCTAAGAAACTTAAAAGAGGAGCAAATGAGAGGGACCATGCTGAATTTGTTAAAACAGACAGATGGCTTGAACGGAAAACTAGCTTACTCTCTCCCTCAACTATAATGTTCTCAGCAAGTGTCTCTGTTGAAAGGATAAGCATGAGAAGAGATAATAGGATCTTAAGATAACTAGGAACATATCAACAGAGCCAGTCTGGCGCAGAGTTATAAACAAAAATTATCTTGGTATTATTTGAAGGTCTTCTGCACACTAGGAACTACAGCCCCTGCTTTTTTTTGTTTGGAAGAGGTATGCATCACATTGTTGGATAAAATCTATCAGGAAATAAAACCTGTTTGGTTCACGTTAGTCAACTGGCTGGGAACTATTCTAAATATTTTTGGAGAAATTTGGCAGAGGTGTTAAACACCCACTTTTGTGAAGCATATGGTGTGGTGTAATGGGTTGTCTAACTGATTTTTAACAGATTGTTGGGTCAAAAAGATGATAACATCAGCCTTTTTTCTCTTCTGAATTCTCCAAAAACCTATCAGAGGTAAAGCAAAGAATATTATGGGGGTGAAGAAGAGAGTAAAAGACCATTTAAAATCACCTACCCTTGGGAAGGACAGATTGAGTGGCACTAAGACATTAAGAATAAAGAAATCTAGTAATTTTTTTAGTATATCATGGGAACTGGGGAAAAAGCCTTATGTAGAAAACTATTTAGTTTCCAGAATCCCAAAAAGCCATGCAGAAGAATTCCATGTCATGCCTTTAATAAATAGGAACTTTTTAAAGTTGCTATGATTTAGTAAAAAAAGCGTAGCTCAAGCTATTAAAAATAAGTTGTAGACTGTCAGTGTTACTGAACAGCTAGAATAGATTAGTTCACCCATGTTCAGTGAGTGGACTGTGGTACACAAGGGTGTTGGCAGTTACTATAGCTGGTCTGCAGTCACAAGAAATACCATTCTAGTGCACGGCCCTAGAAATTGAGGTTATACAGGACATGTTGAGGGCTGATGGTGGTCCGTGATCTCAAAGGTTTGAGACACCATGGTTTTCAGATGTTTTTACATACTAATAATTTATTTTGGGGCTTTCAAGACAGAGTTTACATGGGATTAAAGTGACATAAATAGGTTGAGCTGAGTGTTTTCAAAGGGATAATTACATTCCCAAGAGTTAGACTATGGTAGCATTATTTACAGTTGTGACAGCTTGAGTCATCCTTTTACTTATGGTTGTTAAATGTGTGGCAGATTTTGTGTTTGTTCAGTGGCTGGTGCAGCTTGTACCTGCTTGTGGATGCGGTTCCTTGACATTACTAGAATAAATTTTTTTAATGTTACCAGTAACATACAATAACAAGATCTGTACTGACTCCGGTAAAGCTATTTCTGTTACGTAATGCTATTTAGTATGTGAAGGTGGCCAAAACTGTCTCCTTGCTAGAATTCCTAAGATTTTCCAAATTTGAAATTATCTTTGATACTGTCATACTGACATATCTGACCGAGATTAAAAACGTCCCTCTCCTGAAAAATGTCAAAGCTTCAAAGATAAAACAAAACAAAACAAATCATTGCTCAATCTTTATTCAGTTGTTATTCCTATTTATTTCATTAGGAATTTGCTTTTGTTAAAAAAATTATGAGTACCTGAAGGTTTGGGTACTACAACATTTTTCTTCATTGATATCTCCACATGGTGAAGGTTACTGAATATCATCATATCTTATGTTTCGTGAGCAAAGACAATTAACCTGACTGTGGTGTATAATCACTGTTCAGCAATCTAGAGACAGAAAACAGCAACAAAGTCATTAGGTTGCCCTTTTATAAATTTCATGCAGGGCAACAAATTGAACCCTGTGCATTTGAACAAGAATCACCGTTATTAGAGAATAAATTTACTAATATCCTGAGGTAATACTAGTGTTGAAATAAAGGTCTCTCAATCAGTTTATGAGTTAATGTATCAGAACATTACACTTCATATCTAGTAGTCAAGGAAATAAAACTTACCATGAGAGCTAAATAGTTAAATATATTTTTTTCTGAAGTCTGTCTTACACCACAAAGAGAAAAGTTATAATACTAAAAATTGTTAAGTTTTCCAAATTGCAGAGCAGTGTCTGTCTAATACACCTGGCAATTTTTACTTGTTATTTGGAGAAAGAATGCTGTCTGGTTTTGCACAGTTTGTGCCATACAGTGTTAACTGTTCATGCTCCCTGTTCTTGTTCTTTCAATTTCCTGCCTACCCCCGTCACTCTGTTGCATTTGCAAAAGCATCTACCTCAAAGCCAGAAACAGGGACGAGATGGGAGCACAGCTGCCAGAATTATACAGTAGCCATTAGCCATGTCAGCTTTTCCCAAGGTTGCATTGCTCCAAGGTCTCATATGAAGCTTTTTAACTATTTGAAGTGTTGGTTTACGTTTGTTCACAGCAACTTTTTATCAGCCTCACTTACAAGAAGTACTTGAACACATGCTCATTCATATCATATGGTGATAATTCATTTCCTAATTCAGATAAAACAGCATGATAAAGGAAACATTAGGTTCTACCAGCCTAATCTGTTGTTCAATGAATGTACGTAATCTAAATAGAGATCTCATATCACAAGTAGCATCAGACTGTCTGCTTTCATTAAAAAAAAATTATAAAGCACTTATCAGTCAAAAAAAACCCACCCAAACCAGTCTGATAAAAAGCACAAGGGATGGAGTGATAAATTATTGTTAAACAGTTTATTATCTAATCTGGCCAACATTTACATAGGTACAAATATATGTCTCACTGGTGGAACCTCAGTTGGATTGCACATAATTGGAACTGAACTGAGTTTACAGAGTGACAGGGTAGTTTAGCGGATGATTGAGCAGCATTGGGTCTCTGTCACTGTGCAGGTGTTGCAGTAGCATAGTCATAATTCCAACAGACAATTCTATACTTCTTGCATTGGGATTTTCACCGTTTTACCCGCCACCACTACATCAGTAATACAATGGAAAAGTTATAATTCTTGCCTCAGAGCTGAAAGTCTGAAAGCAGCGTGATGAAAGGAAGTGATGGCCAGAAGAGAGGGAATGAAGGGGAAGGAAGCAAGAGGGTTACAGTAACATGTTGTTCCAATTACCTAGGTTAGTTTGGTTTCTGCTTAGATATTTCCTTTTCTTTTCATTCAAGACTTACACTGTGCAGGATAAGTTTCCTAGGGGATTTACTCTGGCAAATGTTTTAACTGCCATACCAGATACAGAAATATTTTAGGAGATCATTTTTTTAATAGCTAAGAACCCAGTCCTCAACTTTTCACTGCTTTGTAGTACTTGGGCAATGTAAAACAACGGGGAAATGCCCTGAGGTGGACCTTCAACATGCTTCTGCATTTTGGCTGATTCTTGCATATACAATGGTCCCTGGTGGATTATTATGGTTCATTTTCAGTCAGGTCAACCCTGTTTAGCTCCTGAAGATAGTCAGAAGATTCAGGAGAGTGGTTTGCAAATGTTTTCTCTTCTTCATTCTAATATAGGAGATTAAATTAAAAGACCAATAAATGATTCACAGAAGCTGCTTAATGAGTAATTGGAGTAGGGAAGCAGGGAAGAACTCAAAGAGGAGAAAAGTAGATATCTTTATCTATCTGTAAAGATAGATGATAGATACTATCTGTCCACAAGATCATAACTGATGCCATCTATAGAAAGCATTATCTATAACCATCTCTCTTTCAACATTTTATTTAGTGATCATAATTGGATCTGCATTATACGTTGTAAAATATACAGACTTGACAAGCTGGCTGAGCTAACAATGCTATTGGATCCTTACTTGGGAATTTCAGAGATTTTGCTATTTTAACTGTGCAAACTACTTCGCTTTATTTTCTGCTGCTTATTCACACGTGCTGCAGAAATGCTGCATATAGATCTTTGCAAGTTGGAAAGTCACAGCTATTAGTATTAGTTTATCTGACAAATAAATGAAAGTTTAGAGCAATAGACAAAGCCTCTGAGTATAAAAGAATATACAGAAAGAATGTCATAATAATAATTAAGGAATCCAGCAAAAATCTTCATACTGGTTCCCTCCTTCTCTGAAGAGGCAAAAAATTTGAAGTAATAAATTTTAGCCTTTAATGTAACATCATCCAGAAACAAATCAGCCATACAGAATGGCTGTCACAGCCAGAATACTTTAAACCATGATAAAAGAATGGTAAATTGCTAATGTTACTGTATTCCAGGGGAGTTGCATGTGGTTTCTAAGGTAAGAAGACTAATGAAACTCCAACTGCTAATGGCTAAGAGTAGGTATTTGACCTCAGTGCAATCTGAGTCAATCAGAAGCTTGCAGGGAGTATCCTTAGGCTATTTTTCCCTTGTTAGATGACCTGTCTTTGTGTACTAATAAAGCATTACTCTTTCAGGCTGGCAGCCTGGTACAGGTACACACAGAACGGCTGTGAAGCTGTCTTGAAGAAGCCCTTTGTAAGTCTCCTTATAAGAAAGGAGGGGCTTGCTAAACATACAGTCACAGTCTGCAGTGCCACAGATGTTGTGGACAGTGCTATAGGTCCCAGAATAACTTACAGAACCCCCTACAATTTAGAAAGGCCCATATTTCTATGTTAGAAACCCACGGAACTAACTATATGGGGTTTGTACTTCATCTTTTAGAATACCATCTTTCATTCCAGCTGGGACACACTCTATCATGACATAGCTAAATGTAAAATAAAAATAATTAAATCACTAAGTCATAATAAACTTTCTTGGATTTCCCTGAATATTTGGTTCTTGCTGTTGTCACCCTTTATAAGACAGGGGAAAAGACTCCAGTTGTCAGCATCGGCATACAGTAGTACAGCTCCCATAGAGCAGAGGGGGGCAACATCCATTCTGGGGCTTCTGAAAGTTTTCACAACCCAGTTGTACTTTTTCTGTAACAGAAATATTTCCTGCGCCAAAAAGACTAAATGAAAGGAAATTTCAGTGATGAGAACTTGCACTCCTTAATGCTTTGATTATTTATATGTGAGAAACCCTTTTACAAAGCTTTCTGGGATCTATTTCTTCGTGTTTTGTGAACTTAAACAAATTCCCATTTTCTGTGGTCAGGAACAGAGCAAGTTTATTGAATGCCCTCTATAGAATTAAAATGCTTTTTGGCTTGCAGGAGGTCATGCAAGTGATTAACTTCCATCAACAGGAAGTGTCAGAAGTCCAGGGGAAATTATGCAGGTATGTTTCTCAAGATTTAGTGATAATTGTCTATACATTATGCACCAGTTCTTTAAGAAGCTTCTGAAGATAACTAAAAAAAGTTCTTACCTCTTTAAAAAAAGCTTTGTTATTCTGGATATGACTTAGTACAGTCTTCAGCAGTTAATTTATTTTTAATTAGGAAGTTAGCATTATGCTGCTATATAGCCTAAAAGAATATTGACCACTTTGATTATGGCTTTATATTAATGAGTGATCAGGTACTTTTATTAACAACCTGATTTTTGAGCCATTAGGCTACAGTCAAATCATGTTTCCAAACTTTTCAAAGAAATATTTTTATTTAAGTCAAAACTAATCAGGTGGCTTCTGGTCCTAAAACATTTAGATAAGCTTTACTAGTACTAGATTCCAAATTAGTCACACATTTGACAGCCCTGAATAAGCTCACAGAAGTTATTCAAAACCCTTTAGAACTTCAAAAGCAATACCCAAGTAGAACACTTTCTGCATGTTACACCCACACTAGTCTTTATTCTATTATCTATTAAAGGCCTGTGTTTACAAAGCAGCCTGAGCTCTTTGGCAATTGGTTTCATTCAAGCCTGTTGGCCTGACCTGCA
Source organism: Phalacrocorax carbo (assembly GCF_963921805.1). NCBI lineage: Eukaryota > Metazoa > Chordata > Aves > Suliformes > Phalacrocoracidae > Phalacrocorax > Phalacrocorax carbo. Next base: position 54,108,923 of record NC_087515.1, read on the forward strand.
GTCAATGACTCTTCAGGCACTGAAGTTTAATCAATTTGAATTATCTGCTTTTTGTCTGCACCTAAATTTTCAGGCCTGTGTGTAAGAAGTATGCATAATGTCCTGCTCTTTTAAAAGGCGAATTAACAGTAAAGTTCTGTACAGTGCAGATACAATCTGAAATACAGTTTGCAAAAATGGCACCGTGGGAGTCCATGGTTGGTACTGCATTAAGCTTTCTGAAGCAAGGAACCGCCTTTGTGTTTCATGTCTGTAAGGTGCCTAGGCGAATGCAAGCCCAATGGCTCAGTGTTACTGCTCATCCCACTGCCATACAACTGATATTCATCCATGAAGCAAATACCTTGAACTGAAGAATCTGTTTGTTGCTAACTCAGCCTGGACTCAAAATATCAACATGAACGTGCTACTCTTGGGCCATTCCTTGTGATGAAGTTTCTGTTGGAAAGACCAGGCAGCCCCATCATGCAAAACATTCCCTCAAATGTAATTTATTGATGTAGTTGGTAGGAACTCAGTGACCAATTTTGTTTATGATATACCAGGAGAAATAGAAGCAGGATCACCATAGCTATTACCTATTATAGCTATTGCCACCACTAGTTATGTTGTCTCCTAAAACTCCTGACAGCAGTGAGCAACAGTTGGGGTTTTCTTCCACTGAAAGCAGTTGATATGACTGAACATCCACAGGGAGTGATTCAGTTGAATGAGATGGCTCTGCCTTAGAGAGTCATTTTAAATAGTACAAACAGAGGATTAGAGTTAAAGGATTTATTCATCCAATATACAAACCCAAAACATATAATGTAATAGACAAAATATGTAAAATAGAAGAGGTTTATGCAGGTGTTGTGGTTCAGCCTCAGTTGTCAACTGAACACCACGCAGCCACTCACTCACTCCTCCCACCCCTGTGGGATGGGGGAGAGAATCAGAAGAGCAAAAGGAAAAAAGAAACTTGTGGGTTCAGATAAGAACAGTTTAATAATTAAAATAAAATAATAATTATAATAATGATTATTATTATAGTAATAAAAATAATGATAATATAATAGAAAGGAAAAAGGAAAAAGGGAAAAGACCAGAAACCCAAACGATACAACCGCTCACCACCCGCCGACTGACGCTGCACGTCGCCGAGCCGCAATTGCTGCCTCCCTCCCCCAGCCAGCCCCTCCCAGGTAACATACTGGGCATGACGTTACATGATATGGAATATCCCTTTGGCCAGTTACAACCCGCTCTCTCAGCTGTGCCCCCTCCCCTCCCCTCCCGGCTTCTTGTGCACCCGGCAGAGCACGGGAAGCTGGAAAAGTCCTTGACTAGTACAAGCACTACCCAGCAACAACTAAAACAATCAGTGGGTTATCTCAACATTGTTTTCATACTAAGTCCAAAGCACAGCACTGTGCCAGCTGCAGTGAAGAAAATTAACTCTATCCCAGCTAAAACCATGACAACAGGGAACACATTGCTGAAAGCTAGCGTGGAATGTCATGGGATACATCAAGAAGCTGACAGGAAAAAGTTTTACTTATTGGAGATTTTAGTATGTATTAAAATATTAAAACTTTCAGCCAGTTAGCTTAAATCTTAACATGGAATAAAAAGGAGCAACCTTGTTCCCACCTATACTCACATACAAACTTGGCTTACTGTTTTGGAGCCTTAACTGCACATCTTTTTGATGATGCTCACATTTTAATGTGGAGAATCAAAAGTAAGTTATCTAAGGAGTATTATTAATGGACTTTTAGATCCCACACTTTCAAAGAGTAGATTGTTTACATGTTCCTTCTATTAGTATAAAGAGTTGCTTTAAAAGTACTTCTGTGTTAAATGAGTGTTGATTTCCTGGCATTTCCACTAAAAAAAGAAGGCTTTGTCAGACTACCTTCTTCCCTTTTACATGTAAGTTTCCCTGCCGTGTTTATAGCCCAGAAAAGGAATCACTATTTAGTAGTATAGTTACAGCAATTCTGTGAATTGCTCACAGTTTGTGTGTTTCTGTTGATGGAGGCATACTCATCCATGCCTTTTTCAGGAAAATGGACAGAGATGTGGGGTGAGAAGAAGCACAGGCTAAAAATAATTTCTGCCAACACCCAACCAACTAGGGACAAAGGTGTGAAGCAACATGCATAGATATTAATTTGCAGAAAACTTTGCTCCCCAGAAACAACGTAGGAAAATATTATTCAGATATGCTTAGGCAGAATATCAATGTTATGTGTCTGTGTGGGGAGATTAATACTGCTATCACTGGTAGCAGATGAAAGGAAAGTTACGACAAGAGCAGAGAAATGGAATTTCATCAAAAGCATCTTTTTATATAACAACATGGAATCTGGTCTTTGGTCTTTGATCCCTTAAAACAAGGACTGTTTCTTCTTATGCCTAAAGAATAAGAAACCAAACTGCTCTTCCATTAAAGGTAAAATGAAGAAAGTGAAAAATAAATATGTGACTCTCATAGATAATAATGCATCAAAGACAAAATTATGGCACAACAATAAGAATGGTTTTCAAGTGGCTCCTAAATATACAGAGAGCCAGTAAACCAGATACAAATTGGAGAAAATAAAATATACATATAAGAATGAAATTGTAATTATCATAAAGGAAGAAGAACCTTGTTAAGCTGTGAAACAAGTACCCTTTTTATAAGGCAGTTTTCTCATTGGAAGGAAGAGTGGAAGCAGATAAGAGTACCTAATACTTTTCACTAGTCTGTCACTAAAGAGGAATACTAAATTAAATGTTGTTCTAGAGATAAATTCAGGGCATACCCATTTGAATTAATAAATTTAAAGAAACTGTCTTTTGATCCTAATATAAAAATATACTATTGAGACCTATGGTATTTATACTAGTCTTTACATGCTGGAAAGCAATACTTAGACTTCCTTATTACGAAATGATCTACTGATAGTGATCTTTTGATGGATTCTCTGCTTTCAGGGAAGGGAAAAAATGAAGGGAAGAGTAGAAGTCATGAGATGATCTGAGTTGCTGATTTCTAATAAATAATGATAAATTGTATAGGGGCAAGGTTTTAATTGATAAAGAGTATGCTTTACTTTTCATGATGATTTAAATGTTGATGTTGATGAAAAAGAATATGGATACTAGCATCTATGATTCCACCTGGTCAGTTTTGTGTTCCTTAGAAGCAGTCTTGTAATAAATAACAGAGTCAATAAGGAGTAGAATTTTAATCAAATGTACTTATTTTAGTAGTAAGTTTTTAAGTTGTTTTTCAGAGTAGATAAATGCTGACTCATCGTTGAACTTGTCTTTCAATATAAGTTACAGGTGTGTCTGTTTAAATATCTTGTTTAAAAGTAGTGATTATTGTTTCTTAAAATTTATTTCTCCCTAATAAGCTAGTTGCAACTGTTGCAAACACTGTCAATTGTTGGCTATGGAAAACATGAGTCATGCACATAGTAGTAGGCTGCCCCATGTCAACAGGCTAGTGCTTTGACCGAAGGACACCTCTGGGATTATTAGAAAATTAACTGAGTCACAAAGCTCTTCTTGTGTTTTTTTTTGTCTCTCTGCTGTGTGCTAAAGTTGGTACTTGCAGTATGAACCCTTGTCCTCTGGAAACTAAATCAGGGTAGCAGTTAATTTCACACAGCCTGCTGAGCAAAAAGCAGATGGTAATGGTTTGGCTAGAACTGAACCAATGACCTAGTGGTGATAGGATGGTTCCTTGAGCCATCTAGGTCCAACACCTCTAGGCCACAGATTTCTGTAATTTAAAGTATATTTTATTGCAAAGTATAGGACCAAGTAAGAGCCCTTTTTTCTCCCCCTAGAAATTTCTGTTTGCAGCCTGTAGGATGTTGGTTTTGTGTATTTATGTAGCATATAGAAAATATCTCTGCTTTTTAGCTGGATTATTAATAGCCCCTTATAAATTAAAGTGTTTTTCTTATTCCATTATTACTTATAGTTATTAATGTTTGGGGGTTAATCCATCAATGATATTGGATTTAGCAGCTTGGCATGTTATCTCAGTGCATAAGAGAAGGGTCTTTTAAAATATTATTTCAGCTTCCTTGCTTGTGGGAATAGTAATGTGTTTGAATGCAAGTAATGAGAGTTCACATCCTAAGCAATTTTTTCAGAGTCCAGTTGTATATTGGTGGGAGACAGTGTGAACTCTGAATGTATTTCATCATCAGTAGCTGACCAGAACCTTGCAAATTTTTCTTTCAGATATGGAACTAACATGGTTGTGCCTGATATTCTTACTTGAATATACCTAATATTCTTACTTCAGGTGCATGAGCTCTGTAAGGGGATGTGTCTGTTCTGACATTTCAGTGTACTAGGCATTGAAATGTTCGTGAAGCAGAGGACACTTAGAACTTTAGATCATAGCATTTAAGTGGGTAGCTAGTTTATTGTTTAGCAGAGTTTCCTTAAAAAATAACATTTGATGTGTTCTTAGATGACTGTATGTTGTGTTTTCACTTAGTTCAACTCAAATCCAATAGGAGCTTTCTAAAATGGTCTGAAATGATTGTATTGAAATGCATTTTACTTATGAAATCCCTGCCCCATTGATGTCCGTGGCAAAACTCTCATTAGGTTAGTGGGGTCAAGAATTTATTCCTTATTTCCTGTGGGACTGGAAAGTATTTGAAAGAGCAGATATGACTCCAAGACAAAAATGTGGATCCAGACCTCCAGCTCACATCTAAACTTCTTCAGGTGGCAACATTATAACTCTCAATCTGAAGCGATTTGAATTTGCAGATTCTGTAATCAAATTTTTGTATGTGCACAAAACTTGAGTTTAATCTGCAGACAGCAACACATACCAATTTGAGATCTCTTCAAAACACGCAGAGGATCATTCCCTATTTGACTTCTTTATAGTTTGCAGTCCTGACAGTATACTAATGCTGTATCTGCACTAGCAAATGGAGTTGCAATAATAAATCTGCAAAGTGAAAGAGTTGGTGCTAGAGACACAGTGACCACATGGTCAACATTTTCGGAGGTCTGCCTCAGGTTAGCTCTAATCCATTGTATAGACATAATGCCCACTAGCAGCATATGGCATTAAGTGAGATCTTGAGCGCAGGTCTTTCAGTTCAGCTTCATCAGAAAAGAGTCAAGTCCAGACCATGTCACAATGTGAACCAAAGCATGGTAGGTGAAAGTGGCTAGGATTTCTGCTTCAAAGTGCATTTTTGCTCCAAACTATGGCACTTATGTAGATGCATCCTGACAATTTTTTCTTCTCTATTTCATGCGTTTATATTCTTTTGTAGATTAAGATTTTTCTGTGGCGTCATTTGTACAAAAGCTTCAAGTATTCAGTGTCAAGAATTCATTTCCATGTCTGTTTATTCATTGTCAAACTGGCATATACTAAAGCTGAGCTTTCTTCTGTGCAAAGAACTGTTGTTCATTGAGTCATTGATCTATAAATACAATGCAAACATGATGATAACTGGTTTTGAATGATTTAGTATTGTTTATATAACTTATTTGAAATATGTACACCAAATTGTCATATGCAAAGAGAATCCTGCAACAAGGATTCATCAAGTCTGATAATTTGCACACTATAAAACAGGTAGACTGTGATTACAATGGTGGGACTTGGCTTGAATGACTGAAGGCTTCCTATCCACAAACGCAAAGTATTTAGCTTTTTCCCTGAAAAGTTGGCTGTTATAGTCAAAGCAGTAGTTTTTAGCAGTCATACGCAGTTAAGAATTTCGAAAGGATTAAATGATCTTGGAATATTTCTTGGATCTATCAAGTAAACATACTTCCTTCAGCATGAGGCATTCAAGTCATCCCATTTTGTTTACATTATTTATCAGTCACACATATCTATTCAAGGTTCGTCTCGTTGTTTTTGTGTTTGAATTCCCATAAGAACATACTGCAGCTCCCCAGAGGACTAATGTAGCATGGCATTTTCTCCCTTGCCTGTACATCAGCTTACAGGAAAATGTTTTTTGACCAGTATTTACCACAGAGAAGTGCAAGGATGACAACAGGCAGTAGTTTCTTCTACAGGGTCTTTGAAGAACCACAAAGATTCCTTGGAAGAGTCTAGTTTTACTAGTTGAACCATAAACAGAGAGTTCAGCGATTTCTTCAGATTTTCTTGGAAAATTTGCTTTTGGTCATGAATCAATTCTGTTTGATTTTATAGTTTCTTTGTTAAACAAGGTAGAGCTTAAACTTTTTATTTTCAAAGAAGTATTGAAAAACTTAATACTGAGAAAACCAGAAAGCCACTGTCCTTGCACATATTTATATTTTATCTGCTTTGTCAATATTCCCTTTATCTACAGTTTATTAGTTATCTTAGTAACATGCACAAGGCTAGACATGAAAGACCTGCTGCAGGTAGCAAGATCAACTGGAAAAGTGGTGACAAGTTTGACCAGCTTCCCCTTTCCCAGAGCAGCAAAGCACAAAGCTGGCCCTGGGGACAGATTGTTGGAAAGGAAGATAAAAGTCAGGAAAAGAGAAAAGTGGTCAGATAAAATGTATAGGACTTTTGGGGACAGAGTTAGGGCAGTAGGAAGGTACTTTTTCACAGCTGTTCCACTCCTTAACTGTGAGGCTGGAAAATACTTTTTCTTAAGAGGGCATAGCTGTGTTTTGGCATGTCTTCCACCCCTCAACAAAATGGTTTTTGCAAGAGCCCTCATTCCTTCCCCTAGATCTCTGGGGGAGATCACCATTCCTCCACCTCCATTATATCTAGGAGAGCAGGAACTGCATTTCTACATTAGTGAAGGAGGAATTAGGTTCAATTTCTGTGTCACATTGTATAGATATATACAGAATTTGTCAATGCAGTAGAGATTTCTTGCATGGTATTTCTTTTAAAAAGCTAAATTAAAAAGACAAACAAGACTGCCTTATATCTGTAGAAGGTAGAGCCAAAAGGAATATTACGTTATTTTCTGTTCAATTTGCTCAAGTGCCAGTATCCAACGGTACTGCAGTACTCAAGGGAAGATACTACAAACAGTATTCAGCTGAAGTGTACAGTAGGTTATTGCAGTTTAACAGAGATGAACTCTGCCTGATTTCAAGGATTTCTCCATTTTCTTTATATCCAACTTACTGTAGACTTCTCAGCATTATTATCATAAAAGTAATCTGTGGGGACTAGGAACGAAGCCTGACAGATAGATTTAAAATGAAAGGAGACCCTTGATAGGATTTTGTGACTACAAAAGAATTTAATAAATAGCAGAATGATGATTCACTGATGTAGTGAAAGTTATTGAATTACAAGATTCACTAGAAGAGTTCCCAAAGAAAGGCAGCAGCTTTTGGCTTTCTGGCTGTTATTTCTGCTCCTACTTCATGGCTTGCTTTGCATCCAAACATGAAGCTTTTTCTTTATAAAATTTTTCTTTATAAAATTTTGAATTCAGGAGTATGAGATTTTTAAAACTTCTGAGTTTCAAATGATCTTCCATTCTGTCATCTTGAGCCTTGGTAGAAAGTTTGCAGAAGTCTGTGAATAATCGAGACACAAAGTTTCAACTTCTTCAAGCTCTGTGAGATAATTGAGAGAGCTGGGGATTTAGGCAGCCTTCATACATGCATTAGTAAGAAGGTGTTATTTGTCAAGTGTTTCAGTGACTGAAAAATAATTAAGTGCTTTGTGATAGTGGCAATTTTATGTCATGACTTTGTCCCACAGTCTGAGGACAAATTAAACTCAAATCCGTCACTTAAATTAGTCAAGGTCCCTGATTCTTACTGGGAGTTTGTTGGTGACTTAAATACGGGGGGGGGGGGGGGGGGGGGGGGAATTAATATAAACACTAAACTAAATGGTGAGACAAATGGCACGCTACCATGTGATGTTCATTTTGGTATTTAATGCAAAAGTCAATGAATGTGTTTCACAAGTGAAGATTTTCCAGAATGCCAAAGGTTCCAGTGCAGGCACACAGCAGTTATCAGTCTGCTTTGCTATAGAATTTAATTCAATATTGTTGTACAATGCTGTACTTCCATTACACTAGAAGGCTACTGCATTTATGCTACAGTTTCTCCTGGCTCTGGGAAGGAGATACATGGCAGAGAGTACTTAAGGCTTCTGATCCCATGACGTTGCCAGAAAGGACATGCAGGAAAGTCTATGTCTTGTCAGAAGCAACAGATCTGTGTTCAGAGCTGTGTTCATCACTCGGGGTGGGGGGAAGGAGGACCACTATAAGGAGAGATGATCCATATAGCCAGCTCCTTGGCAATAACTACTGAGCTAACGGGTCTCTCTCTTTTCACTTATGTGATGCTTTGCATCTTAGGTTACATGTTGTTTATGGTGCCTCAGCAGAAATCTGTTTCAGGATTGCACCAATGAAATAGTGGTAGGGGGTGGTACGGCTGCAGTGCAAACAGGTCAAAATCCAACACAATGTGCCCACCAGGGCATAATACGGAAGGTAGTTTTTGCTGAAGGTGATGCAGGAGATGAATGGTGAGACTAATTACATTACTCAGCATCTCAAAGCACACAAGAATCTGCTTTGAGTTAGGAGCTAGTAAATACATTTCCCACTGGTGCAGTCCAGGTATCACTCGATATGAATATAAGTAGCCCTTGAGAGACAAATATGAGAAGATGTGTGCCCCCCAAAATTTTAAAAACAATTACCTCTCACTGCTAGAACAGGAAAATAATACTAAGATCAAGTGCCAGTTAATGCAGTGTTTTTGCACCCCAAAAGCAGTACTTGTATTCAACCTACATTCTGATGCATTCCATATTTGAATTACAGAATGGCATTTGTTGTAAGCATTATGAGCAAAAGCGTTGGTAAGAAATCTCTTTTCTTTTCTTGGCCCAGGCAGTCAGACACCTGTCCCATGGCAGGAGGCAGCAGGCACTCTCATTATTGTCTATTTGTTACCGAGCGAGAAAGTATTACCCCCATTTTTTACAGATGGAGTGCCTGGAATTGCAAGATTAAGAAACTTGTTCAAAGCCTCAGGGGTTCCATACTCCCATTTCCGAGTCTGAGCATTTAAATTACAAACTCTCCCTTGGAAAAAAGAAAGTTCTTTTGTCATGTAGAGATGAAGGGCATGATATTCCTCTCATGTACTCTACTGTGAATTGCGAATTATTCCATTGCAGTGAGTGGAATTGCCTGGCTAACTCTAGGAGGATAAAACCAAAACTGCGGGAGACGTTTAAAAGTGTCAAAGAGATTCAGGAGCACAAATCCTTCTGAGTCTGAATGTGTCTTGTGTTCCTAGATGATTTTGGTGCTACAGAAGCTCCCGTCCCATGTTGCATTATCTCTTTTTAGGTGGTCAGTTTGACTTTACGGTGGTTATTATTTGCTTCAGAGGAAAACAGACAGAGCCCAGGCAGAAACAAAGCAGGTTCTTTACTTGCCTAACAAGGTTCCTCTCTGTAGAACATAATAGAAAATCACAGTATTGAGGTGATGAGCTAAAGATGTTTGAAGTATCCTCGTCTTGGGAAATTATTCTACTATGGCTGTTTCAAAGATGGCAAATTTTTCATACATATATAAAATGCATGTGTGTGTGCACGTGTTTGGGTGTGTAAACAGATTAAGATATTTTTCCATTCATCACTTCTAAAAATCTTCTTTTGCTGCTGCTCATTTTAGCAGGAATAAGCAGCTACCATCCTGCTTACCATTCCTCCAGAGGGACAGTTCTCTGACCTTGTTTCCCCTGGCACATATATAAATTTCTGTTAATGTAAACAGTAAAACAAAAATTCCTACTGGAACAAGACCATGTACCCAGTTCCCTGTGGGGATACCCCAGGAAAACAAATACATACAAAACGTTAGCTACATTGTTCCTTCAATTGCTGAAAGGTACTAAAAGACTGTGGTGTTGAGCAGTGAATTAAAAACCTGGCAAAATGGAAGATAATTGCTTGAAACTGCGTTGTTATGCATTGAAAAACAGATTTATGTACTTTCAGTAATATTTAAATTCTGCCAATAAGCAGAAAATAAACTCCTAGTGAATTTTAAGAAGGTAATGGAATATCTGATGATCAGTCCTTTAACTGCCTTTGTGTCTCTGGATGTAAGCAATGTTGTTTAAGTCAACAACTATGACTTAAAATCCTCCCAAACAAAACCAGAACTGCTTTTTTTCTGTACTTGGTTAAAAACTGTATTTGGTGTTTTTGAAAAGAGAAACAATCATTCTTTCTGAAAATTAACTGCATTGGAATATTAAGCACTTTTGGCTTTTCCTCAGGAAAAAGCTATTAGCATCATCTGAGTTAATTAAGAAACCTCCTTGCTTCCTTGAGTGTCTCTCTGTTTAATTAGGGTAATGTATGCCGGTTTGTATTAAAGTGAAGTTCGCCTTACCTCACCCAGGAGTTTTTCAGTTAATAACATGTAAGCTGACATCTGTTTTTTGTCTTTTTGTCTATTTTGTGTGTGACGAATGGTGATACACAACCATGAATTAGTTCATTCCATTGTTATTCTGGCATGTCCCAGTAAGAGTCAGGAGGAAGTGTGGTGAATCCGCAGTAATTCTGGTTTGTCTCTAGCACTCTCACAATAGATCACTGTGCGATGGCAGTGGCAGCGTTCAGTAAATCCTGCAAGGGGCTGCAACTGTTTCATACATAGCAATGCTTTTGTTCCTTTTTGCAGCCATTTTAAATAAGTCCTTCAACAGTGAAAAGTGGGAGGGATTTCTCCTTAGCAATTTCACTTTTATTAATGTTCCCATGGATTTAAAGTCAGCTTTTTTCTGTTCTGCCATTCTCCAGCAAGTTTCCTAGGAACAAGAAAAAAATCTGTTGTCTGAAGAGGTTGATTTTGTACCACAGGTTGTTTTGCTTTTTATTGTATTCATCAATAGAGAGCTGTCCTCTTCCTGAAAATGACCTTCAGATATTTGTCTTATTGTTCATTAATTAGTGACCTTTATTCCATATCCAAGAAGAACTAACTGAAAGGCTCCATGCTGTATACAACTTAGTTGACTGAGTTTGTAGATCACCCAAGGCTGGATGCATCTATGACTTTGAGGGGAGGTAAAGGGGAAGGATTTCTAGCAGTGCAGTTCTCGTCTGTATTGTAAGATTAGGTACTCCTTTGAACAACGATAATATAATATTTAACCTATTACTTTAACACACATACTCTCTCACACACACATGCATACATGAAGTTTCTTCCTGCAAACCTGCACCTACATACATCCATGACAGATACAACCTAGGTGGCAAAGTGGTATAACCACACTAGTTAGCTTTGTTGTGTCCTCATGGAAGCTAGGGTTTGGTATTTGATTGCCTTCCAGTAAGTGACTTAATAAGCTACTTATTTTGTAAAGCAAAAATTCCCAGAACTGTGCCTGCATAAGCAATTTGGCCAGGATTTCTTCCCATCAGCACTCTGTGCAGTCAAACATTTTCTGAATTGTTGGCAATTTTGCATCTCTTCTGGACACCTTATCTACAAATGAAACACAATGGGATAGTTGTCCAGATTTTACCAGTAAATATGGATACAAACACAGGTAGACAGCATGTTAGGTGTGGCTCCCTAAACGGTGTGCTGATATCACACTGCAGTGTTTTGAAAAAACTGTTTAATTTAATTGGACTTGTCACAATGAGGTCAGGCATACTGAAAAAGACTTTGTGGTTGTATTGAGGAGTCCCTGGAGACATTTCAGTTTTGAAGACACCTACTTCTTTTTCTAATATGTAAATAAAGGGGTTTTTAATTTCCTAGGTAGATGAAGAGCTGCCTTGCCTAACACCATTTGAATGGTCATTTATTGCTATGAGGATTTGGCTGGGAGAGGAGGATTTCTGTAAGCACCAACAGGTGCAATCACATGTTGGATGGCAAGTAATGCCAATTTCTCAGCATTGTCAGAGAGGATAGAATTTTTTACAAAGGAGCCAGCATTTACAATATTATGTATGCTGCCTGTCTAAACCTACAGTCACTTGGCACTGAACCCCTAGCGATACTGGCCAAGTAATTTAGATGTCACATGTGTTCAGATGGCACAGCTCCACCCAGGCTCAGAGTCAGCCAAGAGATCATCCATCTAGCAGCATCAAGTGGTGCTGTAGATAGTAGGGTTTCAAGCCAAAAAGAAGTTTCCAAACAGCTGTCTGTCCCTGTATCATATACCTATAGCTAAAATGGTATGTGATTGATAATCTAGTTTTTGCTTGGATTATTTTTCGAAGTATAGCCCCTCTGTAGATGTAGATACCTTGACCCTGCAGTGGAGAGCTGGTGCCTTGGTGGGTCAGGAGAAAGAACTACAGTCTCTGATGCCTTTTATTTTCAGATAGTTGAGGAAGCAGAATCATCCCTGTCCTTCTTTTCTAGAACAAATGACATAGAGGACTTCTGCTGAAAGCTTCCCCATTGTTAAATGTCAAAAGCAATTAGTAAGAATATGGAATGCGTAGTTTAGGGGTTTGAGTAGCAAAGATTATTGCAGGCCTTAGAAGTCCAAAGGTGTTCTGGGCATCTCTGGTATACAATGAGGGAGATCAACATTTCAGTAGTAAAATTCATGCTCATGACGTCCACACTCATCCTTGAGAAAGAAAAGCTTTTACATACACCCTGGTGATTTGCCTTTGCTGTGCAACCCAGAGCTCTAGCTCCTTGTCCTGACTTTAAGGAGTTGTCATGTGCCTGATTCTGAGAAAGTGAAAGTTAGCAAAGCTCCATGGACTTCAGTGAAACTGCTGGTATAGACCAGGCAGCACCCTGATGCTTTAACAAGAGATAGGAAAGAAAAAAAAATTAAACTAGTTGTAAAACACAGGACTGGTGAACAGATATACAGGAAGAGGTATTCACAATGTAAAAAGTAGGAAGCTTGCCCAAATAATGTGCCAAGCTCTTTAAAACAAAGCATCGGCCTCTGTGCCAAAAAGATTTCACTTCTTTGAAGAAGTATGCTAGCACCAGGAAAGTTTGATCTATGGTTGCTTTGAAAAAATTTCTAAGATTAAAAGATGGGATTGGAAGCAAAAACACAAAATATACCAGGCCAAACATAGATAGGCCACAGCCAGAGAAAAGTGGATTATGGGAAGTCTCTTCTCTCTTATGAAGCAACCAATGTTGGACATTGCTGGACACCTCCTTTCACAGTTCCTAGGCCATTTCACACAATGTCTGCACATCAATATGTGTTCCTCTGCAGCTTTCTCATTTTAGCAGAACAGTGGAAACACCATTGTCTCACCTAACAACTGTGAAACAGAATCACAGAATCACAGGGTGGAAGGGACCTCAGGGATCATCTCGTCCAACCTTTCTAGGAAGAGCACAGCCTAGATAAGATGGCCCAGCACCCTGTCCAGATGACTCTTGAAGGTGTCCAACGTGGCCGAGTCAACCACTTCCCTGGGGAGATTATTCCAATGGGTGACTGTCCTCACTGTGAAAAATTTTCCTCTTGTGTCCAATCCGAATCTCCCCAAGAGCAACTTGTGTCCATTCCCCCTTGTCCTCTCCGTGTGACTCCTTGTAAAAAAGGAGTCTCCATCTTCTTTGTAGCTACCCCTTAAGTACTGGTACATTGTAATGAGATGCCCTCTAAGCCTCCTTTTCTCAAGGCTGAACAAACCCAGTTCTCCCAGCCGATCCTCACATGGCAGCTTCCCAGTCCTTTGGTCACCTTGGTGGCCCTTCTCTGGACCCCTTCCAGCCTGTCCACATCCTTTTTGTACAGCGGGTACCAGAACTGTACACAGTACTCCAGGTGTGGCCTGACAAGCTCTGAGTAGAGTGGGATGATGACTTCTTTATCTCTGCTGGTGATGCTCTTTTTGATGCAACCCAGCATCCTGTTGGCTGATAGGGATTCAGTGAAGGTTAGGGCCCTAATCTCTAAATCTAGTCTAAATCAATGGACCTGGGACTAGCTAACTGGAAGCAATAAGCGCAGAATTTGGGTAGAGTGTAGGCAGCTGAGTTATGACACTAAATAGAGTTTGATCTCATTAAAATATATGCATCAATATCTGTTTTATCTTTGGTCACAGTGTAGTAAGTAATGGGAAAGTTATGTATCTGTAAGGGTTCAAATTCTAAATTTCAGCTGGTTTATGTACTACCAGCTAGTCCTTCATAGCTCTCCAGGTGTTCTGGGCAGCACTGGGTGGCCCAAAGCCAGGCTGAACCATACCACTGTAATGTAACCCAAATTTAATTCATATTCAGAAGATAAGAATTAGGATGTTTTCCTTTCAGATTTCAAGGTGCTTCATGCAAACATTTTCATAATTTTCTGTGTCCCCATCTATTTTTTTCATATCAAAAACATTTGAAAAGGTACTGGGTAGTACCTTAGTTTAGTGATACAAAAATGTAGTTTCTTTCTTTCATTTAGTTAAATATTCGGTCAGTTCAAAACTCTCCACAAAGTGAGAGGATGAATAGTGCTGGGAAGGAACAGGGGGGAGAAAATTCTTATTTTCATTAGAAAATTACAAACTTCAGTGTGGAAATAATATTGTTTAAAGTTCATAATACCTCAGAATACTAGAATGTGTGTTGGACTTAGAGTTTGCATCTCAGAAGAGCACATTTGAAGCAAATTTCTTGATTGTTCCCACTCCCTGCACTTTGATTCACATTGTAGCATGATCTCAGGGCACATCAACAGGCCTTTTTTCCTGAAGAAATTAAACTGAACTATGAGGTCCAGGAGCTTATATCATACATTCCTGCTGCTAATGAGCACTCAGTCCACAAGACACACTAAAGCTGGTCTGAAATAAAACCCCTGAAACATTAATAGTGTGGACATTGTGTCTCCCCTACCAACTGTTGGACTTTTCAAATCCATTAGGTTGCAACAAAAATGGCTGCTCTGAAGGCAGAGAAAAAAGTTGTGTTATGATTTTGAGCTTATCCTGTTGAATTAAAATGGTAATTTTTTTTTTTAGTGACTGTGCTTTACCTCTACAAAAAATAGGACTACCCCCTTTTTTTACTGGAAACACCCCTACAGCATTCCTTAGAGTACAGTTTGGATTTCAGGATGTGTCTTTTGCTTGCAACAAGGTGACAAGAGGATTCCCCACTTTCTTCTCCAATTTTTACAGAATTATCCAGAAACTCCTTATTTCATAAAATTTTTGGGATAGGAGTTGCATAGCCTACTAATGTAAAACCCAAGTATCATTTTGGCTTAGGGGGTTTTCTTTTCAGCAAGAGGCACTTTAATGACTGGTCAAATGTACTATCTGCTCCTTGCCTTAGGCCTTCAAACTAATTTTGAAAGTCATTAACCATTCAGCAATAGGAAAGCATATGCCACATTATCTGGTGCATGCAAAATCAGATAAGTACTTCTACTCTACCATTGGAACTGCAAAATGAATAAATAGCTAAAATAGCTCATAGGCCTAAAAGAAGTCTGTGTCCTATGAATGTGAAGCTGCAGCATCTGTGATAAAGCATAACTGTGTATATCTCCATTTGTTTCATATATATATATTTAATTGTGAGAGATGTTCAGTCTTGCTGATGATTTGATCCACTCAGCAAGAATGCACTTTTCAAAGTACCTTACAAACCGCCCACTCACAGAGATTGTCCCTTTTTTTCTGTCAATGCTTTGAATTAAAAAACATATACGTTTGCATCTCGGTCATGTCTTCAAAATCAGTCTTCCCATTCTGCTGGTGCCCATGAACCTGTTCAGATTTAGTGCTGTCTTTTATCATTGCTTGCTATGCAACTTGGATTTTCCTTTGGACTGAATGAGAAAGTGATAGCATGTGGTCTTTCTATTTAATTGCATAAAGCCGCACTCTCTCTGACCTCAGCAAGTCCGGTGGAAAATGTCAATAGCCATATAAGCACAGAAGGGTAAACATAAGCAAAAAGAAGAAAAAATACATTAAAAATTATCCACCATTTAGTGCTTTAATTTACCCTCCTAGATCTTGTTTAGCAGAGCATTTTAAAAAAAATTTTCAAAGAGCCTTAGCAAAAATAAACAGAGACATTTATTCAAGGAGAAATAATTTGTGTTTGAAACTAGGTGCATATTCAGTATAGAACTGAAATAGAGTCTTATCCACTTGTCAGATAAAAAATTAGCAATTGTTTCAGTTATTAATTATCTACAGTAACAATTTGCTGAATTAATTATTTTTTATAAATTATGTATCCAAGATCCAAGAATGCTTTACCAGCTGTAGTTTCAATTCCCAGTTGATGTAAATTGGCTTTGCTTCACTGAAAACAAAACATCTATATCAGTTTACACCAGCTGAAGATCTGGCTCCAGAAATGCAGGGCAGCACTGAGATTTCCGAGCTGCTGAACAACATGCAGCAATCCATTTCAAAATCCTTAAAATATTTAATATTTTTCAAAAAATACCAGAAAAGGTCTTGGTTTCTGCAGTAAAAAGCTCAAAACTCTGTGCTTCTGAGAATTCTCTTCATACCAGCTGAAGGCTGAATCCTCCAGGTATCTCAAAGGGATGGAGAGCATGTTACAGTAAAGATAGTATCTGCTGCTGCAGTGTCCCAAACACTCCTTTGCTCCTACCAGCTTTCTTTCACTCACTCAAAAGTCGCACACTACCACTTTAAGAAAAATGTGATACATTAATTTACTTAACTTTAAGATTATAAGAGTTTGTGAAACAAAGAATCAGAAGTAGTTATAATTTACCAGCTCCAGCTTGGATGGATACTACTCTCCTACTCTTTAACCGTCTTGTTTGTTTTTTTTTTTCCTGTTTTGCTAATCTCTCATTATCATAACTGGAAGATCTACTCAAATAATAAGTCTAAGACCCTAATTTTGTAATTTCATCTCTGACTTATCATTTAAAATGTATTTTGGATCACTTCATAGAGAGAGATTGACATTCTTATTCTACTTGTCCTGTAGCTTCTGCCTTAGAGGTAAAAAAGAGAGCTGGACTGTAAATACTTTTCCAAAGGTTATGTGGTAGAAACAAAGAATGTATAGACCTTTCTCCATCACTAAAACAAATAGTAGAATTCTGACAGGTCTGATTCTTCTTTTTCTCTTTTTTCCCCTCCTTTCATTTTCTGGTACTTGTTCAGCTTTCATGGCTCAAAAGTGAGTTGTAGACAGTGCCTCAAAAAACTTCAAAACATGTGGGCCAGCACTGAAATGACACTGTGGCTTTGTAAAGACAATTTTGTTGTACTGCTGAGAAACTGCAACTTGAATTAAAAAGAGTCCACAGTTAAATTGCGGAGCCCTAGCAGTCCTATTCCTTTTGTTTCCTATCACTAAGTCTAGTCAATACAATTTAAGTCAAATGCAGGAGAAGAAAAGAAATAATTTCTTCTGATTTAGACATTGTGAAGTGCTAGGGCAACTTACTCATTTTTAAGAAGATGCTGTGAGTAGTAGATAGGTAGGCTACTGTTTTGTAGTAAATAAGGGTCATATTGCCCAGGTAACATGTCAGGATCTCCAAGACTGTAGGAAGCACAGCTAGATAATGTCTCACTGACTAGTGTTTTAGTGCTGAAAGGTTGTTTTCCATTTCTTTTTACTTACTAATTAAAATTTCAGTCTTCCTTTCTCAGAAAGATGATAAAAATGAAAGGCCATTTCTAAATTCAGAAGACATTATCAGATGTTTCCAACAGTCAGCTAGAGTCCCAGGGCTTTCTGCGAATGGCTGATACTGTTTATCACCTGGGTATCTGAGGGCCTGGCACACCGTAGAGCTAAGTGCTGCTCTTTCTAGTAGAATGATACTGCACATATAAAATTTTTTTGAAAGCTTAGTAATAAGAAAGAAATGTTTCTCATTTTTCTATAAAGCATTCCAAGCATTCAAGGTAATACTGAAGGTAGTCATTTTCCATATGATAGTTCTCCCTGTGTCAGATAATGATTTTGCAGTCTTTGAAATCCTGGCTCAAAATTGCTCTATATGTTTTTATTATTATCATTTTTTCCAAAAAGCTCTACAAAGAAAAGACAACATGAGCACACCGCTTTTATTGTGTGGGCGTGTGGTTGCTTCTGTATAATAGACTCCCTAATGTTTTTGGTTATAATGTGTAGCATTGCACATGTAGAGCTCTGGATTTCCAAACTCCATTTTCAGGCTCAATAATAGCCTTTCATTCAGCCAAAGGATTTACACCTAATTATAGACCTGTGTGCTTTTTGTTCTATTGTCTGGTCAGAAAGTATCCTGGGCATCTCATCTCTGTCATTCAGGGCAAAGCACCAGTGCACATCAACGTGCTTTTGAAAGCTTTTGATTTTCCTAAGTATACAGCTATAGATTTTAAACAATGTCTCCTATAGGCATACTAGGGATAGTGATAGGCGATTGCCAAAGCAGTAGGAATAAGTCCTTTTTTGGAAATGGCTGATATTTACTTTGTATCTGCAAGAATGGATGGGGAAGGGAAGAGAGAATTGGTTGGTGTTTACCCCATCACCTGTCTGAGCATCTCTCTCTTGAAAACCAGACTTTAATTTGTTGAATGCAGTTTATATCTCAATGTAAAAATTTCTGTGCATTTTATAATAAATGTGTCTTTCTGCAGTGGTTGCAGTTTTAAACTGCTTTGAAAGAAGCTTTAAACATTGAACAACAATCAAAACATTTTTGATTTTGATTTTGAAACTCTGGTACCTTCATTAATCTATTTCTCGTCTCCTTCTGACTTTAAGTATGCTGTTGCTACCAGCTTATACCTGTGTTCAGACATATGCAGTTATTTTGTGCCATGGAATTCATGTGGACTAGCCAAGGAACAAATCCCACTCTGAGAGGTAGCAAAAAAGACCGTAAAAAAAAAAAAAAGGGTAAGACACAAGAGAGCAGGTGGAGATAGAGAAATGAGGGTACACAAGAAATAATACGACAGGACAACAAGCAGGAGTCTCAGCAGATGAGTGTCCTAATTGTTCTTCACTATTTTTGTAGGTAGACATTAAAGCAAACAGATGCTTCACTGTCAAGCATGTGAAACTGGAGCAAGAAATTCTGTGTGGCTATTTATAGGGAGCTTTTCTGAGCAGGAAGGGCACTAAGGCAGAAAGAAGTAATACAATTGGATGATTGAGGCTGACATTATCACAGTGGGCTGATAAGGACGGGAATCAATATTTTGTGTTGGTGAATGGCAAATGGTATGTAAAGAAACAATAGTCTGTGAAAGGTCTTGAAAGAGATGACAAGTAGCTTTTGCTGAATATGGTAAAGAATAAAGAGGTGAAGAAGGATGTAAGTGAGATTGACATAACTAAAGGTACTGGTTAAGTAGCTGATCTCTGCAGCAGCAATCTGAATGGAAGCAAAAAAAGAGGATATTTTATTAATCAGAACACAAGCAACACAGTTCTCATCAAACATTTCTAGATACGTGTATGAATACGGAAAACACTTCAAAGCATCACAAAGAAATGAAAGAGGTAAAAATGAAGGGTAAGTATCAGGTTACACATCTAAGGATAGTTCTTTTCCCCACAATAACCAAAAGATACAGTAGGGTGAAAAATAGAGAGTTCTAATTTAAACATATTTAACTGATGGCATGGCTAGGAATCCATAAGGAGACATTGCAGATATATAAGAAAATTAGTGTGGATGGCAGAGGCAAGTATGGAGAAGAGAAGTAGGTCTATGAATTGTCAGGTTAAATGTATGCCTACAGATTAAATCACTCCAAAATGTATTATACAAAGAGAAGAAAATAGAGTTAAGGACAAAGTCCTTAAAACTGTTACACAAAAAAAAAAAAAAAGTGAAAAAGGGTGAAGTGGTTGTTCAAACTGAAGGAGGAACTTGAGGTTTTCTAGAGAGCATGGAGAGGACAGACTTGTGGGAGGAAAGGAAGGACAGTAGTTTTGAGAAGGGCCAGCAAAATCTAAAGCCCCAACAGGCCAAAGGGATTGAAAATGGAACTTTGATTTTCAGCACAGCCTAGAAAAAGACAGAGAGGAGGAGGAAGAATAATGAGTATGGCAGCAATCATAGGAAGACTAGGGTGAGGATTTAATGAAGGCTCAGAAGAGGACAACAGCTGAGACATACCTTAGATTGACAAGGGAAGAGAATGGAGTTGTGTGACAGTGAAAGTGAGGGGAAGGTATATTACATTTTTTACAGTGAAAGAAGGTTGAATGAACAGCTTTTCTATGGCAGAAAATCTTAAATAAGCATTACAGTATTACTACTGAGAGTAATCTGAAAAATGTGTAAGAAATAGAAGAATTAATAATTGACAATATATTCTTGCCCCACATAGAAAGCAGGATTAAGATGTGTTTTTCTGTGTGATGACATAAAGAGATAAAACACATTAATCTCCTTTACTACTTATGGTAATATAACCATGTCATGCTTTGTGTACTGCCATGCTAATACAGACGCCAAGCACTTAATGGAGATGTCAATATATTTAGATCTAGATTCATATGTGTCTATAACATAGTTACATTATTTTGTATTACTGATGGTTATCTAAGAGACTCAAACCCCCTGACCCCGCTTTATGTAGGAATCAACAAAATAAGGCAGTTCGACATGCAGAAGTGATAGTTATAAGCAATTATCAATCAAGTACCAGTAGAAATATGTAACAGAGAAGAAAGGTGAAAAACAATATTTAATTACAATATGAAACAGTAAATGGGTCATTAAGAGGCTGATCATGACTGAGATCTCACAAAACAAAACAAACAAACAAAAAAACAAAAACAAAAAAAAAAAGGTTGGGAAACATTTATTTTAGAATTTACACAGTCAAAAAAACAAGAACAGAAAAAACAAAACAAATTCATGGCTTGTGCCAAGGGTGATGACTTGGATAATCTGTAGTCAGTCAGTTCCTGAGTTCTGACTGTTGCTGAGGATTATTTCTTTCCCTGTGAACCTGAGAGTATTCTTACTTCCTTGTTATCTTTTTCCCTGTTTTAATTGTATGGGATGAGAGCCCCAGGAAGCACGGGCACATGATTGACAGGAATAAGTCTTCAGTTTCAGATGTTCTGCCCCTGAAAAGGATTGAGTCAGGGCAATAGGTTGTCTTCTGTGCAAGACAGTTAGTCTAGCAGGGGTGACATTGCCTATAAGTGATGTGTATTAACCTGTCAAAGTGGATCAGGAGTCTATGCCACAGAAAAGTGAAAGGTTATAAAAGCACAAAGACAGTTCTATGTCTCTGACAATTTTCCCCAGTGGAAATAGAGATTATTTGCTTTGGGACCCTATTGAGGAAGTCCTGACTATTTCATCAAAGGTGAATCATTCAACTTTAAAGGGGATACGAGAGTGAGTACCATTGCACTGAAAGTATTCCTTCTCAGCAAATATCTGTAGGCTTTTTTACATTTCATGTATTTAGTAAAAAGTAACAGAGTTAGAACCTTCCACAAAGTCTCCGTTCATTTGTTAGAGAGATGAACTGTAAGCCAGGAGCCTCTGTCAGTCAGTGAGATGCTGAGGAATTCACACTATAAAGGTGAACATGTAGGTCTAAGAACAGGAACGGTAACCTGATGCAGTAAGCAAGGCCATCTGGATCCCTATACAGCAGCCCAGCAGTTCTCAGTGAAGGAAGTTGAATCAGGCCTTCAATTAAGTACACAAAGATAAACCCACCATTATGTTTAGTCATGCTACACTAATATGAATAATAAAGAAATATATTTCAGAATTTCTGGGGGTTTCATGCTTTTGTTAATACGTTCCTTGTAATTCACCTCTGACTAGGAGGTCTAGCACAACGATTTAAGCAGGACTTAAATAGTACATAGGCCTTGTGTGGGCCCCTCCATATGCAGCAGATGTTGTTTTTCTGTGATTTTTTTTTTTTTGGCGTTTCACAATACATGCTTTTTTGCTTTGCTGGGCAAATTGTTTTGCCATGGGAATTACACTGTCACCTGTGAGGATAAAGCTGAACCATCCAAACTAAGAAAGGAATTAGATTTGGCCTTAGCATGCAGGACCAAAAGAGAATGCTGTTGAGATGTAGCTAGATGGAAAAAGTTCCGCACTCCAATGGTGGGGCTAAACACCACCCTCTTTCAGGTTTCAGAAGCACACACATTGTCATTGTTTGATATGATAGACCTTAGTGTTTCTTGAGTACACACTGCTGTGTGACCTTGCTGTTTCAAGAACATTTTTCTTTGGGGCTTCTGGGAATCTGTTTTCTTTTTCAATGCTGACCTCTAATGATAGATGTGTCTGAGCTTACATGACAAATATTTTCAAGCCTCACATAGGTTTGTAAACTGTATTTGCTGGGGTTTTCATTACTTCCTTCCCAGATCACAAAAAGGATTTTAATATAAATAGAGAGGTTTTTATGGTAGCATTTGTTTGATACCTATTACCATACATGATTTCTTTTTCGTACTGCAGTTAGAGCTGCCTGGGGATAGGATGAATATAGCTATAAATATTTTGTCCATTTTGACAGCTACACCAAAGAATAAAATTGCATACCCATCATATTGCTTCAGAATGCACAAACACTAAACTATATTATCTAAGCAATTGTTAGGTTTATATTATTACTGTAATTAATTGCGTAATTTATTATTTTTAAAACAGGAGTTCATATTTGTCCTTCTCTTCTGTGCTTCTATAAACTTTTAAATCTTGAATTTGTTGATCAAAAGAACATTATTAAAGAATAAATGTGATCTAGTTTTCAAGACAAAGTCTCTGCTGTAAAGGTTTTGGGTTGCGTTACTACTCTAGTCAATATATAAACATGACAAGTAGCCGAGGGATATATTTTCACTCGAGTGTCTAAAATAGTCTCTAAAAATCAAATGGTGGCACAAAAAAATAATAGACTATTATTCATTATTATAATAAGTAGGTATACATCAATAGCTTCTTGGTGGTGTTTGTCGCCTTGGCATATAAATACACTTTTCACATTAGATGGCTTGTCCCCAGTTTGTTTGGTAAAGCAGTACCACTGGGAACCGTGGCATAGGAAAAAAAATTCTATGAGAGAAATGGAAACAAAAAGCAGATATTTAGTGTCCCAGACAGTCAACTAATTGCAGGAACATCTTCTTTTGGGAAATATTAATTCACATAGACCTGAAATAAAAATATGGAAAGAGATGTTCAGTTTCAGGTGCCCACATTTAAAATTTTAGCCTTAGATAAGCTATGCCTCATTTCATCTGACTTAAAGTAGAGATTAAAATGTTTTTAAGGACTACTAAGCTTGTGAAGAGCTTTTTTTTTCTTATGATCTTTACATATTGCACTCTTCTAAATAGATGTATAAGATACCAGCAAAATTGTTTTCAAATGCTTTAATGTTACCTATTTTAAATGCTACCTGTTTATGCTATGAATCCTGAATGGGCTATCTTAACTTAAAACCTTACTGGAAAGTATCTGTGGATCTGTGAAAAATAAACCTCAAGAAATTAAAGCCATTATTCTTAGATAACTTCTGAATGTTTAGAAGGCATTCAAGGTTCACCCATCACTAGTGTGGTGTGTCACTAGTGCAAAAAGCACAATCGGATTATAAAATATGCTGCCCAAGTATCATTAAGATGACTTCAGGGCACAGTCTGGCCTGGAGGGAATAAAACTTATCAACAGTCTTCCTAATTGCCTTAATTATATGACAAATGTCTGTTTCAAACACATCTGATACTATTAATAGATCAAAATTGGGTTGTAAATTCCAGTTGTGGTATGAGTAGAGAAAATTGGCTTGGTACGTTAAATGCAGGGTGACTAAGGGTGAAGAAACCTGGAGTGATGAGAATTCAGTTTGCAAAGCCATCCAGGTATCACAATCAACTAGCGCTAAACATTTGAGATGAGCAGCAAGTAAGAATAAGTAGTCAACAACTTATGTTAGAAATGTAAATAACTGTGTTTTAATGCTGTGCTATCTTAGCGCAGGATGGTGTTGAAGAGATTAAAGCATCAATAATTGTTCATTATTTGTCCAATATAGTGAGTTTACCAGGTTTTGTACTTCAGTTGTCACCTCCACTTTCTTCTGTTAGATGAGCAATGTAGAAGAAAAAAGCTGTTGTTGCCGCTACTAATTCAGATAGGAATGCCATGGGTTGTCATTTCTGTGTATGAATGGGCAGTGTTCCGTTGTGAACCCTGTGATCATGCAGCTCCTCAGCAGTGGCCAGTGATGCCACATTGTAAGAAGGGACACCCCTTCTTACAATTTGGCCCCTGCGCTCTCAGGTATTTGCCTTCCACTCCTGGGGCACATTCTCCCAGATTTCATATTCAGAGCTCTATGTGTGTGATTTACTTTCTTCTGATTGTCTCATTTTTGTGTACCTGAAACCTAAACTCCTGAGGTATCTCAGATACTTGGGGTTTTTCCTGAAGTGGTGAATTTATTCTCAGATCTCAGTATATAAATCTGTCTCACTTGATTTCTCACAGGATGGTCCAAGTGAAACAAAAGAAAGAAGTATATGCATTCATGCCTGTTTACTGAATCCACTAAGTAATACTTCAAAATATGCATTTTGAAATATATTTCCAAATTGTATCCTTAAATCAGTGTAGAGCGTTGCAGTCAGCAAAAATCCATCAAATAATACATTTTCATAGGCATTGTCTGTGTGCTGTCCCCTAAAAACAAGCAATAAGAGAAAAAAACACCTGTGATTCATGAGCAATGCAACTAATTTAGGTGTTTAGCTTTGAGCTCTGTCTTCTTCCATGTCCTCACACTTCCTGATGTCCCGCAACTTTCCTGCTCTACCCAGCCCTCTCTGCTCCTCCTTTTTTACAGCTTCTCTGAAAATGAAGCTTATCCAAGGGTGCCTTTCCAAGTCATAGTACTTTTAAATAAATGTGGACGGTTTGAGGTGTGGGTTAGATGTGCGATTGTACAGTGTAGCCATCTTTCTTTAAAATTACTGCAGCACCTTTGTAAAAATGCTATTTGCACTGATCGCAGTATAGGTTTCCAAAAAAAAAATAGAGGCCAACCATATACTGGAAACCAAACTTAGTTAAAAAGGAAATGAAAAAAAGAGAAAGAATTTCAAGGAAGGAGCTGATTGCACAGTAAAAAAAGAAAAACAAAGGACAGTTAGAGAGGACATAGACCTAAAAAATACTGAACTGCAATCTGCACCGTCCATTAATTATAGCACACAAAATAAATGTTGCTTTATTGCTTGTTATCCACAGAACACGCTCACAGTGAAATAATGTTTCTTTTCCTTTTCTATAACTTTATCAGGATTGCATCATTTTATCTCTGTAATAGGCTGTTGTACAATACTAAGTGTTTTATTTCTGTGTGTAATACCTAGACAAGCTAGATGACATCTGTTTCGATTCCAGCAGTAGAAAAAGTTTAATTTCTCAGCTGTATTGCAATGGGCACTATAGGTTATTCTAGATAGAATAACATTGTTCCTATCAAAATGGTGGGATTGTATCAGTAGGAGGCATTAGCTGGAAATAACAATTGAGTCCCTGCTACCCCGCCAAGTACTTCTTTTGCTAAGCTATATAGAGAAGTCATAATTTTTTAAAGATGTTATTGTGATAAAGAGACAAAGAAAACAGTTTCCTACTTAGGCATTCTAAATAACTCAGGAAACACTGAGGGTGTTTTGTGTTGAGCTTGCAGTGCCACAGAGAGGTTGGATGAAAAAACAGTATAGATATGGGACTCAAACATGATGCTTTAAAATAAGTTATGTGGAATAATATATGTGCAGTAATTAAGCATATTCAGTTGGGTCAGGTTAGGCTTCAAATGCCTTTTTAAGCATCTTAAGATATAGTAGAACTTCATTAATTCTTAGTTAATCTGTCAACAATACTAGCCGCTGATCTCCCAAGCTCACAGGAGCTGCAGAACCTGAGACGTTTTGTAGTTTAAGATTCCTACTCCTCTTTACAGGTTTCAGCTCAGCATATGTATGAATTTATAGATAGTTTTGAAACTATATAGGCACACAACTCTTAAATGATAGAGATAGTCTCTTCAGAGTAAGCTGCAGCTTCTGCTAGTAGCAGTTGCAGTGTTTGCATATCCATTCAATTTTTAGTAAGAAAAAAAACCCAGACAATGGCTTCATGAGTAGGTCTTTTAATATACAAGGGTTATAGTGAAACCATTTCCATTAGGGGAAATGGTTCTTAGGTGGATGACATACATCGTCTTCCTTTGAGAAAGAAGACTAGAAGAATGCTGATATCCTTGTGTCACCAGCTGTACCTCAGAAAGACAATACAGTGAGGAAGGGTGACTCTGGTTGGAAGAAACGAGGAGCTCAGTTCATTAGCCTGTTGATGACTTATTTTAATAATGATTTCAAAACTATTCTGCATACAATTGGCAAAGATCAAGGAAGAAGATATTTTTAGCACTAATGGACTAGACTGGGGATTTTTGAGGCTCTCAGCAGCATGAAAAAGAGTCTGATAAACCACCCAAAGCAAAGTCACAATTGTATTTTTTTTCCTCTAGTAGTAGTAACAATGTTGCTTTGTTTTAGTACATCAGAGAACCAACCTGAATAGCTGAATAATTCTATCTGGGATAAGGTATCAACCATTAAAAAGATGTGTATATTAAAAAGAATATTGGGAGCAATGTAACTAAGATGAAGGAGAATGTTTTCCAAGAGTGTGCCTTGGCAGAACATTTCTGTCAGTCTTAGAGAGCGGATGAGAGTAAATAAGTCCATTAATAAAGAATCATGCTGAAAAAAATCAGGTTTTCCATCTTGTGGAAGAATCTAACTCTGTATGCTTGTTTTCACACAGACTGGGATGAAGAACTGGATTTTATTTTTGCATTCCCAGGATGCAATAATTAGATATATTTCAATGCAGATATGACAAATATTTCTTCAATTTAAATATTCTGACTTTTTTTCAAGGCAAAATATGTAACTTGCAATGATCTGAGAATCCAACTTGCCACAGACGTGTCGATCAGAGATAAATCACTTTTTACATGTTCATTATCATATTCTGGATCAATATTAACAGGAGCAGCCTTTTGTATGTCATGTTATGCAATGTCAGGCAGGCTTGAAAAGCACTACTGGATCACTAATCTATGAAGACATGGCAAGCGCTTGCAGAGAAAAGCTAATGCCTCCTTCCTCTCTGCTATATTGGATGTCTTAAACGACACTTCAGTGCTGTGCAAGCATTAGAAAGTTCAAAAGAGTTAGCTAAGGTTTTGGGGTATTCTCAGCCACCGAAAAAAGAATGGTGCTCAGTGGGGAGTCCAAGCCAATTAATGTTGTATTCATTTCTAGCTGGTGCCCCTCAGATCAAAAGACACCCACAACCCTGCAATCAGCATCTTCTGTTCCTATGGGGGAGCAAGAGCTTTACATTGTGGAAGAGATTTCTTTAAGTGATGTAGGCAAAATACCAGATCCACAGAATGGCCCCCTTTTTGGTTTTCGCTTTTTAAGGGATCTAGCTGTGGTAGAAGGCTTTGATGTCTAAATGCAGCATGAGTGGTAATTTCATGGTGTTCTTTAGCCTTTGAAAGAAAGGTGGGTGTTGAGGTGCATCGTCAAGGTTTATTATTATTATTATTATCATCATAATTTATTTTAGAGCCAGCTGAGCTTGTGGCTAGAAACACACCTGTTGGAAGTTAAAAGGCAGCCCTTCAGAACTATGGAAAAAATATCACTAAACAATCAAATGCATCTATAGTTCAACACACTTGAAAAAACACAGTAAATTAAAGACCTTCAAGGCTGCAGTAAGGAACTCATTCTTTCAGAATCATTGCTGAACAACAGAAGCATCTAGTGATATGGAGTCCCATCTGTTAGATATTAAAGTCAGCCAGAGTCGCACAGGGTCTGTCTACTCCACCCAAACCCTCCAGCTATATTTTCTGTCTGCTTTTCTTAGATATGCTAGTGAACATGTGAGGCTTTTATGTTTTCACATTCTTGACATGTCAGGTGCTAACAACTTAGTGCACCATTTGGGAAGAAAACATCTAGACTGCGTTGAGAAAGTCTTGGTTACTTCAAAAGGAGGAGGAAGAAGAAAGTGTCTGTTCTCTGTTGTGCTGGGACCAAGGTTCATGACACTCAGGAAGTGCTGCCTAATTCAACCATGTAAGACTGCAATGATTGCAAAGCACCACTCATGGTTTTAGCCCATGTTGAGACACTGAATTTGAAAAAGAGGAATTTGGAGCTACCAGCAATGACCCTTTAGAATGATGGATGGGATTTGCCACTCAACCTGTAAAGCCTCTATGAAACTGGAAATCTACTGTCAAAAATCCTAACCTCAGCTGAGAGTAATTTGTCTGTCACCTTCACTTAGAAGTGCCCTAGAGAGAAAACATTTCAAAAATTCTTCAAGAAATTTTGAGACTTCAGTTAATTGATAGTTTGGGTATGTAAATTTTATATAAAAGGTGCAGCCATCTTTGCAGCCTTTATAAGATTTAAAATTCACAGTATGTCTGCCAAATGAAAATCACTGAAGTCCAACATATGCAAACCTGCAAAATGAAAAGGAGCACCGATAAACTTTTACAGATTTTGGCAGGACACCTTTTTTACCTTTTTCTGTGCAGCAGAGTGGTGTCATCAGCAAATCTGTCAGCCTGTAAAACGACATTCCTATGGAAAAAGTGGCAGATGTGGATCATTTTGCTGGAAGAAGTAAACAAACACCTCAGATCAGTGCTTATGCCAGAACTCTTTAGTTCGGTTTAGTTCATCCCATTTTTACTATAATTAAGACAGAGTGATTAAATAGGGTTAACCGTACAGGATCATGTACACAATAGATCATGAAATAAAAAAGCATTTGAATGGATGATACTGTCCTTATAAATGCCAGAAGACTTCTGAATTCCTGGTGTGCTATGCAGCTTCGCTGTGCCCATTTTGTCTTGTTTGTCCTTCTCTTCCTTCTCAGTGGGCACAACTTTCAAAGAAAGGTCCGCTCTGTAACACATAAATAAAACACTTGAAACCATGTTCCAAATGCCTTATGAAAAGACCTTTATTAATATCTGTTACAGCTAACAGAAAAGTATGAAACCAGTGCTGAATTCATTCTTACTTACCTACACGCATTTCTGGACTGGGCTAAAAGGACAACTTTACATTTCAACTAATGAAAGTCAAAGTAAAAGGAGGGAGGGACCTCAAACAAGAGCTCTGGTATTTTGCAAAGCAAATATTCTGAAGTGGCCCTGGAAACTGAGGAAACAACAAAAACCACATGTCTGTCTCTTTCATTAGGAATAAGAACAAAAATTAGATTGAAGATAAACCTGGGGAAAACCACAGTTTTGAGAATAGCTGAAAGGCATTCTTGGTTTGCAACTCGAATGTAGAGCATTGTAATTACTTTAGAAATACCAAAAATTAAATATTCATTTTCATAGTATAATATCTCTTCCCAAAGTTATTTCTAATATTGTGTATATCTGCAGCAATACAAATCAACTTTAAGGAACACATCTTGGACTTATATCGGGTTTCTCTGAAGCAGAAATTTGCACATTCTTCATGATGGAGACAGACTACTACCTTTATTGCATATGTAAACAGAAGCTTTCTTAACATATAATATCAGTTTTAGTATGGACATTTTAGCATGTAGGACAGCACAGCAAGGCTAAGATAATACTCTTAGACAAGTGTTCAAATGTCTTAAGAAAATCCCAGCTTGACACTGAACTCAGAAAACTGTGAATTTAATAAAAGGAGATTGCAATTTTGAGGGCATCTTTTCTCAGTTGAGAGCATCAAACCAAACCAGACCTATGCAAGGTGGCTGTAAATTAGAGATTCTCATATTCCCAAGAACATTATTGCTGTCAACTCTTTTCCTGGTATGCCACTACTTCTGATGTATCAAGGACTTTCTAGCTGTCACTTCATCTCTGAGAGACTTAATTTAATATGATGCTAAATTTAAATAGCATCATAGGCAAAATCCAGTACTTTAAGTAGCTGGGGGAAGCATTAATCTTTCCTATGCCTTCCAGATTTTGATTTCTTCCTAGAGAACAAATTGATAGTACACACAAAAGTCTAGTTGCATTAGTGTGGGGACCGAACACGCAAGTGTTAGACAGTGGCTGTGTAAGAATGATTTTTCCCAAGCAATGCAGTCAGAATCTTTAAGTGCTTTCACTGTTTTCACTTATAAAGTGACAAATGTGCGTGTTTTGTTTAATTGGAGACATGATCTTATCCAAACAATCCTCGAAATTGAGAATTTTGAAACTCAGATACCACACATGAAAGTAGCTTGCAGATGAAACTTATTTTGGGGGCCTTCCACGTAGCTTGAAGTTGTTTAAAACTGAAACAACAAGCAAAAACTTCTTATACTGCTGTTATTTATTTTGTTTTTACTTGTTTACTGTTTTTGATACTGGTCAAATTGTCATTGTCAGACATATTTTACAGTTCCAAGCATGTCAATTGCTAGACTGCAATACTCACATTCTGCTGTTTCAATATCAATGGCATAACTTAGAAAATAAAAATTATTGGCTTGAAGATTGTGCTCCTCTGATTAGGAAGTACAGGGTATTGTTAAGCAACCTGTAATTAAAAAACAGAAGGGAACTGGTGGAGCGTATTTTATGTAGTAAATTTCTGTCACAGATTGTTTTCATCTTTAGACCTTGTTAAAACTAAAAGGAGATTTTTTTTTTATCTCACTTGCATAAAACTGTGAATAATTATAATCCTTGAAATTCAGTTGGTAAGTGTATATATTTTTCATCCCTCAGAAAGCTTTAATTTTCTTTAAACACAGTGTGCAGAAGGATTATTTTTTGTCCTGCGTGCCATTGCAATAGATTAAAAGAGAAACAACCTGCCCTGCTTGATTGTCTCTGCTTGCTATGTGGACCTTGCAAAGTAATGGAAGGAGGAAATCTGAGTTGCTGGATCACATTCTGTTTCTAAAGCAACAGTGCTAGAGAGCCTCACAAATTGCTAGCTACACAAATTAGCATAGATTGTAGAAAGCAATCAACCGCAGGGCTTAATTCAGTCTGGATTAAGATGTGGGACAGGTTAATGAGGTACAGCAACCATTCTCGGTATCTTCCCTCATGCGTGGGACTGTGGTAAAGCCATGGCAAGCACTTTTCCTTTTAATCATTAGAGTTAATTTTACAGTGTGCTGTCCCATCCCAAACTAATAACCGTTTTGACACTTTATTGAAATACGCCGTCATGGACTACCCTCACTGTACATGATACCTCAAGCAGCAAAAATGTAAGCAAAATTGTTTTGAAGCTGCATTGATTCTGAGGTATATGGCTTGTTATCATGGGTAAGTATGACTATAAACCTTGCACATCAAAATGCCTTAAAAAATCAAGAAAAGTGTTTCTCATTTCTTGGTAGATGAGTCCTCACTCAGTAGTTCTCACACTTACTGTTTGTTTTAACCACTGATTGTTTTATAAATTGCAGAGCCTCTGAAATGGCAGAGTTGGGAAATGCCATCCAGTTAACTCCTCTGCCAGTGCAGGCCGCTCCTTACCAATCCCTGTACTTCGTACAGGCTCAGTTCAAATAGCTCCAGAGGCTACTGTTACATTATTTCATTGTTGTTTGTGGTTCAATGAGAGTGGCAAAAGATAGGACCCAGTCACTGAGGACATGCAAGGATTCTGGTGGTGAGTTGCAATCCTATCACTGACTTCTGTGTGGTCATGGACAGCTGGAAAGATGATGAATGAGAACAAACGCTACTGAGGACCATAAACCACCTGCAGAAATAGGGAAATGCTTCAATATGTGGTCCTATTGTCATCCATAGAATTAATAGAAGTCTTTTACCAGAATTCATATTTGGTAGCCGTGTAAGTAGTAGTACACCCAGAAAGAAATATGCAGCTGCACTTGTCCTCTTTACTAGAGAGTAGGGTTTAGCACAGAGGAGTGATGGCAGCCACGCTTCCCTGTGCTAAGCATCAGTTTTAAACTCAGTTCTGGAGGTACCAAGTTAGGTGTGTGCTCTGTCTAATCTCAGGGAGCCCACATTCAATGGTATAGTTCTCTTAGTTCAAATCCAGCTGCAGGTCTAGCTCAAACCCTGAGCATCTCCAGTGAAGACACTGTTAAATTTCTTTATAAATAATTTTATCTCTATGCCTAGCAGTTTGAATAAATTCCACATACTTTCATTAATTGGGAATAAGGTATTAATTAGATTTCTCAGCTTGTTGTCCTCACAATAACTGGTATAGAGCTTAAGTTCTTCATGGAAGTTGTAACAAGGCTGAATTAGGAAGACAAAGAAGAAAACCATTTTAACTGAATTGTAAGAAATTTTAGTAAAGAAGCTGGTTTATGATTATTTTGAAAATGAGAGCAGGCAGTCATACAGTGATCATAATATTGAAATGCACAGGCCTATACAGGCCAAAAACACCAGGCTTGTTCCTGCCTTCTAAGGCACTTTATTCTGTAAGATTTTGCAAGCATGACTGCTTACATAAGCATTAAATGGTACTAAATGTATCATGTGTTCACCTGAGCACAATAAAAAAGGAATATTTTTACAATATATGGTTGCTAAATTTGCAGCACAGGTCTGACGTGTTTTCACATATAAATATTACATAAATAGTGTTCTTGAAATGAAAAATGAACTCTTAGAGTTTAATTAATGAATAGTAATGATTATTCAAGTAACATAATTCATTATTGACCATAGCAGGTACAAGGTGAAAGTCAGCTTTAGCTTATAGTTTGTCTAAAACAGACATAAAACAGAGATAGAAGGCAGAATATAGCAAATAGGATGAAGGAAAAATAGATAATAATTATCAATTAGAATTTGTCAAGTATAGAAAATCAACAAAAGAAATTAAAGATTGAGCTAAATAAATATTCATGGCTTCTAGAGAGATGAAATATTAAAGAAGATAAGAATAACAAAGAAGAGTATATCCATTGTTAAAGAAAGCCTAAATTTGGTAGTCTTATCTTTGGATCTAGTCAGCAAAATTATCAATAGTGCACAAGAAATATTTTAGCTCTGTATTTGGAAGAAAGTAGCATAAGGCATTTTATTTCACATGCAGACTTTCCACTCTTTTACTAACTTGGAAGGACTGTAGAAATGTGTACTTGGTGTAAATATTTCTAAATAAATAGGTTTGATAATATGTATTCAGAAGTCCTGAAAGGCATAGATAAGGAGATCTAAAGTCTGCTGATGCTCTTTCTAATAAATCTTGGAACCGAGGAAGTTCTGGTAAAATGAAATAACAACAGTGATGAAGTGCTAACTGTTATTGCAGTATATAGTATTTTTTCCGTATTAAAAATGTCAAGCAGGATGTCCCAGGTAACAATATGCTGGTTAGCCTGACACCTATCCCTGGCAAAAATGAGAAAGTGCCAATGAAATTAAATTAATAAAGACTTAAAGGGCAAGAAAGTAATCAATATCAGACAGCGTGACTTTATAAAGAGAAGATCTTGTCAACAAACTTGATTTAAGTCTCAGACGTAATGACATGTTTGGTTGATGAATATAATTGGGTAGAAACAATACACTCTGATTTATTGCAAGGGGTTTGACTTCATAACTTGTGACATTCTAATGTACCGAACAGATGTCAAAAAGCTGTTGCCAGTGAGAAATTATCTGGAATAGGAGTGATTTCATTGGACTTCCATAGACATTGGTAAAAAGCCGCATTTTAATCAGTGATCTGGAGGTGAATGGAAATGACCCATCATAGAACTTGTGGATGACACAAAGACTGGTGGGAACTATAAACAAAGATGCGGTCATTCTCAGTAACTGAGACCACAAACAAAATGCACTCTAATATATAGGCACAGTGGTACAACTACTTCCCAAATATAGGACTACATTTAAGAAAATGGTGACCTTGACAAGCGTCTGTGGGTCGAAAGGGCCATGTAACTGCCCATGCACTGCCAGGATGACACAACAGGAACAGGTGATCCTTAGATGTGAGCACAGGGATGTCATGATTGGGACCAGCTGAAAATTTGAGAAGGATGAGATAAGAGCCACAGAATTTATTCTAGAACTGGAGAAAAGCCTTAAGAAGTGAAGCTGCTCAATTCATTTAAGTAAACAGAAAATGCAAAGGGGTGATTGAGCCCCTTCCTGGGGAAGGTGCTAATGGCTATTCTAATCCACCAGAGAATTTTAAAACCTAATAATGTAAGAGTTTAACAAGAACCAGTGTATGAAAACTGAAGCAGACTGGCTGGACTGAAACAAAACTGGGCTAAGATTGGAAGACCTTTTGCACATTATAACTTTTCAAAAACACAGTTATTATATTTTCCCAAATAGTGAGTCAAATGTTTTCACAAATGACAATACAAATATTGGACTTACATAAGCAGTAGTGTTAGACACAATATTCTGAGCTTAGCAAGGCGGTGCGTTGTACCTTATATTGTGCATTGTCCCTTCTTACCTTATTCTCTGTGTATGAATGCTGGCTTACATAAGAGCATTAAAAATATTGCAAATATTCAACAGCTGAGTTTGTTAATTATTGCCCAATTTGGAAGGCAAATTTTTATGGTAGAGATGATATTTCATATTGGAACTGTAATATTATTCAAAGCTTTTTCATCAAAAAATTATCTCGATTTTAAAGTGAATATGGTTTGATCTTAACTACGTTTTGAGCTTGCTCACTTTCCCATTGCAAACATATAATTCCATCAAGTTTTATTTGTGCTAATGTTCCCAAAAACAAATTGCATGTCATATTTCACAGAAATATTTGCAGAACACATTAAACTCTTAAGCAATAAAGAGTCCCAAATAACAATTCCCCTTCCATCATAAATGGAAGTGGCCTCTAATACAAAAGTCAGAATTTAGAAATTCATGGTTATTTTATTTCTGGAGAACATATTTGCTGTGATGCAGCAAGGAAATGTTTTTCCTTTCTCGCTCTCTCCCCTCCATTATCTGTAAGAACCAAATAACTGTACTAGTAAAGCCTGTAACAGTATTCAGCTTTTATGACTGAACAGTGCTGTAATTTTTAATGTCTTAATTACGAATGGAAACAAATGATGTCTTACTTGGAAAAGGCAGTAAACAGGAAATTGCCATAGTGGCCAGAAAAGGGATCTATAAAAAGCAAACCCAGATAAGTCAAATTATACAAAAACCACCCAACTACACTTTGCTTGTCAAAACGATTGCGGTTTTCATCTATAAAAAGATGCTTCTGGGTGGTGACTCAAAACCCCTACATTTGCTACTTCAGATGTAATTTCCCTCATTCCATTCTCCTGTGGTGTCAAGAGTATAAAAAGAGACACACAGATTGCACACTGCCTCGGCAGACATCCTGTGAGCCAACACAGCCTTTTCAGAACTAAATTCCTTACTTTTGTCAGACTTGGAGCTGTGCTGGGCACAGGATTTTCCTGCGTATGAAGGTAAAGGTGTGCTACAAAGCGAAGGACATTGAATTTGGCCATTCTTACAGTCACTTCTGCCAGCCAGGGATACCTGTATTTCGTCTTTAGTTGAGTGTAGGGGCAGGACTACACTGTCAGTCTTTAGTGACTAGGGAAAACCTTATCCCCTGTGTTTTTCTCTTATTTTTCTTGCCCTTGGCAGGGGGACCATTGGTTTTTTTATTATTTTGGGGGAGGGGAGATGGGGCTGGGTAGTTCAGTCAGAGACCTTCCCTCTGGGTCCAGAGTTCCTTCAAGGGAAATTGAAATCCTGGTATTTCAAATTTGTGACCTAGACGTATGCTCAGCAACATGTCTGTTCCCCAGCTGTGCCCAGGGCTGTGTTCACCTTCTGGGGAGCTTCTTTCTTCAGCTCTGTGTCTCTTTAAGCCTTTCTAGCAGCTGGTGCCCTTGTAAATTCAAGGGCTGCGCTAGGCCAAGAAAAGCCAGAGGCAAAAAGAAAAATTCTTGTCATTGGCTTTCACCCTTATTAAATGTCTTGTAAAGGAGCTTGACCAAGTCTTGTGGGAAGACAGCAGCTCCCTGCTGCCCAACAGCCCTGTCTAGACAGGGTCACCTTGATCTGTCCCTCCTGGGCAGGACTGGCATAGGAGGTGCTGCAGAATCAGTCCAGGACGTGGACAAATGCATCATTCAAAACAGAGACAGAAACTGATAAGCAGAAATAGAAATGAGTGTCATGAAGGAGGGTCTCTTCCCCTTCATTCAGATAAGCTGCTATTATTTTTAATTCAGTCTGCATTTTGCATAATCTGACATTTAAGGGAATAGACTTTTCCTATGAAAGTTGATACAAGTTTAGAGCATTGGAAGGTGAGGACATTCCCTGCTGCCAGTGTCTGGCATGTCAGGTTTTGTGTCTAGGTTGCTAGCAGTCAGAAGTATCCATTGTAATAGAAGTGTGAGTTTTACAAAGCAAAGCAGGAGGTTTCCACATCAGTAGACATACATTCTCCTTTCCTTCATGTGAGCCAATAGGCAGCATTTTGTTTTGAGGTGGCAGGTGCTCTCAGGCTGCAACAGGAAATCTTGCTACAACCAGTAGCTGACTACAATAGTGGAAAGACATGAGCTTTTTGAGAGGGATCACATTTGTACTGCATTTCTTTAGAGCCTTTGGTCAAACTACAGGTGAAAAACACTCATGACAAAAGCAGCTAGTGTGTGGCACTGACATTTGAATAGCGCCATGTGTTGAATCCATGAGGCAGTTCTAGTCACAAATACAGCTTGATAAACTAAACAATACAACCTTTTGCTTTACAAGAAAATTCATTTCAGAGATTATTTCTTCATACTATTTCATCTGTGGTCCTCAACACTTACAGCTAAGCTCTCCTGATACTGTATAGCCTCAGAAGGGTAATTATCCCTGAAATCCCTGAAATTACATTAGTTTTTCTATAGATAAACAAGTTCCTTTTCAAAATCTGTTACAAAAATATTATGGATGAGGAGCTAGGAAGTCAAAACTTAAGAAAATGTCATATTAGCATATACAGGCCTGACTCAGTTGCACAGGCATAGCTAATATGTACTCTTGTCTTCTTAGTCACAGTCATCGGCAATGCATCATAAGTGAGCTGGATGCAAAGTTTTGTGTATGCTGATGTTGTTTCTGATAAAGCCTGGTCCATCCGTATGGTTTTATTAATTATGTGAACAGTGCATTAGTAAAATTCAGGTGACACAGCAGCTGTGGCTTTCACAGATTTTCTGAGAAATGACAGTCTGTATGTCATTAAACAGTGAAGCTGTCAGATAATTTTAGAAAGAAAGTGAATCCTCAATATTTCTCCTTTTTTGAGTAAGTTTAATGTTCTGTGAATGGGAAGAGTGTCTGTATTTAGAACCAAAATCCATTAATTTACAGCCCATGTATAACGTAGTCTTTGACACCTAAAGAATTTTACCACAGTTCTCTGTTGATATTCTGATCTGCAGAGACCATTCTTTGCTGGGTGAGAGAATAATTTGCCTTTCATACATAATCAGCCTTGAGCTTCATCTGAAAAAATTACCATGATGCTATATATGTATATAAATTCCTTATTCAAACAATTCCCTGTTCTCTTGTATTACAGTATGAAAGCTGTTTAAGGAAATAGTCTCAGACAACACAATTCCTTTTGCCTGTTGTTTGATGTGTTTTCCTATGACAGTTCAAAAAGTTCAGGAAGTACAGCCATTAAATGTACCGTGTATCCCAGAGCCATGTATTCCCAGCAACATTCATGTGCCATGTTTGTGTGTACTATGTATTCCCAACAATATTCAGCACAGAGGTGGGTCTTTGGAGCAAAATTCCACAGTTTATTATATTACTAAGTATTAAAATCCGGGGGCTTTTGTGGTAACACTAAAGCAGAAGTTTAAATCCAGATCCAAACTTTGGTAAATTTGCATTGTTTTTACTTAGAGCCTCATAAAAGCCTATGCTTCATTTGGTTGTAGGAAATCTTTGATGTCTGATTTTCTGTCTGCAGTCATTGTAACTCCCGATTTCTATGTTTTATATATTTCAAACAAATATGTGCACAGTTAGGACACTGTTATTTTCCACTTCAGGAAGAAGGGAAAAGAGACTGAGAAAAGTATGAAAGGAATGGTTTTTCAAATGAAAATACTTATTCTGCTTCTCTACTGTATTATTGTGTGATAGGCAATCATAGGATCTGTTCCTGGTGGTCGAGTAGAAGAAATAATCACATTCAACAGTATCTTACTTCAAAAGAGACACCATCTAAAACAAAGAGAATATTTGTAGTGAAGGGCATTGCTCAGAATAAGTTGCCAGAACTTTGAATGTTTACAAAAGGCTTTTGCTGGTTAGGAAATGTAGAAGTCAAATAAAGATTATCTGTGGAATGGCAGACGCATGTGGCAAAGGTATTTAGGTTCAGAATTGCTGAATGACACTGAGGAATTTACAGGTTTCCTTATCTTGGGCTTTGGGATCTTTGTATCCAAAAGGTACTGAGTTATTCTGTGTGCTGGGAAATGCTTTCCCATTTTTAAAGCTCCTGTTGAGGTTATCAGGACTCTTGAGATAAGTAGATAGGGAGCCTGTCAAATCCAGAAACTGGGGGGGGGAGGGACGACGACACCCTGGTGAACATCCCAAAGCTTTGAAATTCATAGTTAATTACATTTGCAAAAAAAACCCCAGCTATCTGAAAGTGAGGAAATCTGCTTAAAGGTGTCCAAACTGTATTACATACTTTTTCTTATAGCTCTTCTGGTTAACATCTTCTTTCTGGGTCAAAGGTTTTTTCTAACGTTTTATGGAGTGCATACCTTGTAATATAAATTTTGAACAGCTGCTTGTAAACCTCATAGGTAAGCTGAAAATACGTCTGAGGCCCTGAATTACAGCTGCTATCATGTTTCTGCTGGAGCCCCACTCTCAGAAGACAGTGAAGCCCCAGATTTCTGCTGCACACAGAGCACCTCTCACTCGTTGTTGAGGGGACATGGGCCAAGCTCCTAAATGTATTATATAGTCCATTTAAAATCCCATTACTGAGAAGCTGCAGGGTTTTTGGTAGCTTACAGGGCAACTTCCAGATGTTGATGTCTGCTGCAGATGTAACTCACGCAGCGGTTGTGCTCACTTGCTCTGGTTATTTCACAGCAGTTTCCTAGGTTACAGCTGGCTCTCTGTTTTGTTGCTAGTTGCAGCTTTCTTATAAAAGCTGGTAAGTAATCACGCCCTCCACATCACCTCAAACAGGAGGTGTCTGTCTGTGCGTCCATTTCCTGGATGCCTCAGACAGCCCCAGCGCAGCTGAGCTGTGCCACACAGAGGGTCTGTCTGCTCTCTCCGCTCTCAGCAGAGTGCACATGCTCATGTGCTCTTCCCAGAATCTGCAGTGCTCAGCTCCGTCTCACAAGCATTTAGGAGGTGCTTCAATACATGGGTCCTTCCCTGGAATACGCACATTTTCACAGGCAGCGTGGTAGAAATGACTGGAAAAAGGGGGCTGAGTGCCAGCCCCGTGGGCAGAACTGAAAGGGCATCCATCCCCTGACAAGCCACATGAGGGATTTCAGTTTGCACATTTCAGAAGTTTCTTAATTGCTTCCCACAGTCATTCAGAAATGCAAGGGATAAGATTCAGGAGTTGTGACTTGCTGGAGATAGCACAGTGATTTAAAAGCAGAACGAGAATCTGAAGTCAGTGTTTCTCTAGTTTCCATTTCTTAGATAGCAATGATACAGGTGTTTCAGACTACTGTTAGCTACCTTGGAGATTATTATCAAGGTACTAGCTCAATAACTGATGTTAGAGCACTTTTCCTTCGACAGATTTAATAATAATAAGAATTATGATGATGATGTTTATTATTATTATTACTATTGTTGTTATTGTTATTATTATTCCATGGATGCGTTACTTGCAGAAGCAAACCTATAGCTCCAAAAATGGATGTAGCAGTCATAATGGCTTCCACACACAAAAGAAGCCCTGCTACTAAACCAAATTTAGTTGCAAATTTGTATACGCTGTTGACTGCTTCAGCATCTTGCCAAAAACTCCTCTATTGTCATTGGAAGGATATGCTGTTTCTTTGTAATGTTCCTAATAATAGAAGACCAAAGTATTGCATTTGTTTTCTTGTCATCATCTAACAAATAATCAAGTTGTAAATTAATCTGTAGCAGTTTGCTTTTTTACTTAACTATCTGAGTAGTTAACTTACATTCAGCTGAAGTACATTGATGTATCTTTATAGTTAATGAAGTATACAACTGTTAGGTAGCTTGGGAAACGGAATTTTTATTACTCTATCCACTCTGACAAAGTTTCTACAAAACCCTTAGAAAGATGAGAGGGCATACATACATAAGCAGTCTGGTTTCCTCCATTTGAGAATATCTGTATAGAAAATACCAATACAAAACATAACTGAGTTTTAAAATGAAATTATCAGATTAAATCTGCTCAGATTATAAATGTTGTAAAATCAATCTGGAAAGAAACTTAAAATCAATATACACATTCCCTTGTGCTTCTTTCCTTTTAAAATATCCATTGATCGGAGAAAAATCTGTTTGCTCTAATTCCACATTAGTCCTTACAGCATGGAGAGAACAGCTTTATGCTGGTATAACAGATCTTGAATAAAAATTTGGTTTGAAATTTACCAGGAAGAAAAGCAGAATTGGATTCCCTTATTTAATTATGCAGGCTGTTTCTAAAAGTAAACTGCAAAATGTAAAAACAATGTCAGTTTTATAAACTAAAGGGGTTTAATTTTTTTAATAAAATAGAGGCACCTCTTAACCTGGTCAATTCACATTAATAGACTTCCAGAATTGCAAAAAGCAATGTGAAAAGAAATGGCAAAAATAACTGTGATCTGAGGAAGGTCAAGTGTAAAAAATGTACCAAGGTATGTAGCATTCTTTTTTGGCTTTTGTTCATGGTATAACTAAGAA
The DNA here is from genome assembly GCF_963921805.1 of Phalacrocorax carbo. Classification (NCBI taxonomy): domain Eukaryota; kingdom Metazoa; phylum Chordata; class Aves; order Suliformes; family Phalacrocoracidae; genus Phalacrocorax; species Phalacrocorax carbo. Next base: position 54,149,880 of record NC_087515.1, read on the forward strand.
AGAATTTAATCTCCCTTTTTCAAATAACTCTTAAAATACTTTTTGATTCTGCTTTTCAGCAGAAAAGCAAGGTGGGGTCAACTTTGTGAGAATGGATCTGCTACTCAGATTTATAAAGATACATAGGAGTGCTATCGATCTGGAGGAACTAGAAAAGCCCCAGTAATGAAAAAAGAGGTTAACTGCTGTCAAGAACTGGTGTTTCTTTAAGCTGATAATGAAGGCTGTATAATTTGTAACAGACTGGGGAGAAGAATTGGCTTTGTAGCCCTTAACTTTAAATTTGGTTTTAAATTTTCATACCGTATATAGTTTTTCATTGTTTAATGTTGTGCCAGACCTGTTTTTCCATAGTCAGCATCTCATATATGAAGAATGAGTTCCTGTGCTGCTCCTCCAGCAGGGGCATCATGGCAGATGCAGTTAAGTTCAAATGAAGCTGTGAAGTAGTGAGGAGCGCTTTCCATTTTGAGTTATTTCTGGCATTGACGTGGCCCTCAACATAGTTTATTAAGCTGCAGGGTAGATCAGCTTCCTGTAGCTCCTGCAGTCAGCAGGTATAGCTGTCCTAGCATCACTAGTGTCATGCCCTAGGGTCTCGTTTTTGGCTCGACTCCCCAACAAGTTCCTATCGCCAGAGCTTGCTGGCAGCAGTGATGGGTGGTACCAGTGCCAGTGCCATTGCCCTGGTACCAGTACCACAATAATACCCAATTCTAAATCTGTGTGACAGTGAATTACAGCAAGTATTACTGTGCTCCTGCTTGTGCCACCCTGGGTATCTCATCTGATCTCGCTGAGTCCCACCTGACCTTGCTGCACTTCTAAACCCTGTCCCAGGGCCAAGCGCTGGCACATGCCTGGACTCTGCACTCAGGCAGAGGCAGGACACACTCCTCCCTGGAGGGCAATGGCTGTACTGCACCAAGCCTGGGGTCCACCAAGCCTGTGTGGTGTTGCCAGGAGTAGTCATACACAGGTTCCTAAGAAAGAGTAGGAGCAGAACAAGCAACTATGATACTGTCTCTTATACCTTCTCAGACTCCAGATAGCTGAGGACACTTCCTGAGACTCATGCATCTGTAATTATTTTCACTAGATTTCTCTTCTATGTACTTGACCAGGCTGTCTTGAAAAGGTGTAGATTTTTAGCATGCATAACATCCTTTGGCAATAAGTTCCACAGATGTATTGTACAGGGCATGAGGAACCACTTCCATCCAATCACCTGCTTTGACCTTCATTCTTACCATCTTCATTTGATGCCCCCTAAATCTTGCATTGAATCAAGTAAACAGCCATAGAATATGCACTGAATTTAACCTGCCACTTTTAGGGTTCTTCTATAGTTTCTCACAGGATCACAGAATGGTAGGGGTTCGAAGGGACTTCTGGAGATCATCTTGCCCAACCCCACTGCTTGAGCAGGAACACCTAGAGCGGGGGCACAGGGGTGCATCCAGGCAGGTTTTGAATGTCTCCAGGGAAGGAGACTCCACAACCTCTCTGGGCAGCCTGTGCCGCTGCTCTGGCACCCTCACAGGAAAGTTTTTTTCTCATATTTAAGTGGAACTTCCTGTGTTTCAGCTTGTGCTCACTGCCCCTTCTCCTGTCATTGGGCACTACTGAAAAGAGTCCAAACCCATTGTTCTGACACCCACCTTTAGATATTTATAAGTATCGATGAGATTCCCCCCTCAGTCTTCTCTTCTCCAGGCTGAACAAAGCCAGGTCTCTCAGCCTTTCCTCATAAGTGAGATGCTCCAGTCCCCTGATCATCTTGGTAGCTCTCCACTGGACTTGCTCAAGCAGTTCCACACCCTTCTTAAACTGTGGGGCCCAAAACTGGACACAGTACTCCAAATGTGGTCTCACTAGGGCAGAGTAGAGGAGGAGGATAACCTCCCTCGACCTGCTGGCCACACTCCTTTTAATGCAGCCCAGGAATCCATTGGCCTTCTTGGCCACAAGGGCACAGTGCTGGCTCATGGTCAGCTTGCTGTCCACCAGCACTCCAAAGTCCTTCTCAGTCAGTCAGAATCAGCCTTCGTCCTTGCCTCTCTAAACAATGTAGTGTCATCTGCAAACTTTCTCACCTCACTGCAGACTCCTGGGCTGGGGGTGACGTACGGCAGCTCCCAGCACACAACCCTGGGGAACTCCACTCATGTCGCACTTGCACTGCAAAAGCTTGCTGTTTACTCTCTGCTTTGTGTCTGCCTGCAAAATACCTCCTATTCATTTCTGTGTTGGCCTAAGCTCTAATAACCAGTCTACCTAGGCCCTTTGTGGACACTATACCGTCCCTGTGAGCTAACAACACATCTATCTGCCAGCAGGGGTGTGCTGCTCTGAAACACCAAAATTAGATTGCTGTACGTGTGCAAGTTTCCATATTTCATTCTAGGACATTAAATACAGCAGTATTTAACTTCTGTGCACCCAAGTCTTTCATTGAATCTAGCCTGAAGTACACACCAACACTGTTCTTTTGTGTAGAAGCAGTAGAATAGAAAGGCATTTGAAGGTACTACCTTTTAACAGTCCTTTACTGCAAAACCCAGCTACGCTTCTGAAAGAATGATAAACGTTGGGCTGCAGTTGTCTGCACAGTCAGGAGGCTGAAGTCTTTCTTTTCCCCGGTCTTTCTCTCATACTTCCCTCTCATCAGTAAGTCTTTGGATCTCTGAAGACATCTATCACTGAAATGGGGAAGCATATGTGGGAGACAGAACTAGACACGCTTTGGACCCAGGGTGAGACCTGCTGCAGGGAGTCTCACTCTCAATTTTTTGCAGGTGGGTCTCAGCTGTGCCCACTGCACTTGAAGCAGCAGGATCCCATTCACAAACCCCTTCCCAATCACACACCAGAGGGGATTGCATAGTCCTAGAGGTTAAGTCAGTTTTAATAAATGCCTTCACATTGTTCAGAGGATATGAAAACCTCTCCCCAGGGATTAGATTTGGCTTCAATAGAATTCATTTATTTACTTAAACATGATTCTCATAAGGAGATATTGAAAGACAAATATTGTGAAGATTACTCGTTATAAAATGGTAGTTACAGGAAAAAATCCTAATTGACTTGTCTTTTGAACCCAACAGGCATTTTCCCTAACTGGACAGTAATGCATTCTTACTGAATATTACGGCTGGACCTCCAACTGTCTAGAAGCCATAAAGCTGATCTGCCCCACTTTTCCTTAAAAATAAGCATGCTAAAAAAAAAAGAATTTTCCATCTCTGGGGGTAGATTTTATTAAAAACATACCAAACCAGATACTGTATATACTCTCTCTCTGTATATGCATACACAGATGTATACATTGTATACATACACATATATGTATGTCATATACTGAACTAGAATGAAGTAATAATTCTAAACAGAGAAAAAGCTGGTGGCCAAGACATATTAAATATCTGGGAAAAGATAAATCCTTTGGTCCATCATTATAAGTGCACCATTACTTCCATATTGCTTTCCAGCCCATTAACTATTAGTGGCTTCATAGGCGGCAACAAACTTCTCGGAGAGCCCTCCAGATTTTTAAGAACTCATCTCCTTTCTATGATGAATTTAGCTGTGGGATTCCGCCTTTCTTCAAGCAAGTCCCCTGTGCCTCCTGGGAGAGTCCCACCCTGTATTCATGTTCTAGCTGCCAGGTCCCACTCCCCGCCCCGCTCCCTGTCCCGCTCTGCACTCTTGCAGCTTCCCCCGCATGCATACACACCGGGGGAGCAAGCAAGCTTCTGCTCCCCTGGGAATGCACAGCAGGACCCAGAGGGCAGCAGCCATGACAAGGCAAAATATAGCTTTCCTTTTCTCCATTCTGAACTTTTTTAACAAAACCACGTTATTGTACTGAATGCAGGGTCAACTGCAAACCAGGTACATGTCTGCATCCTCTGGTGCACACATAGTATGCCAATGGTTCAGAAGCTCTGTCCTTAGATATTTATTTACTATGCATTTTGTGTGCATGGTAAATGGGCTAAGTTTGATGCGTCAATCTGTTTGCCCTTATATCACATACACTTGCCAACACCCTCTGCTGTAGTCAGTGTAGTAGTATATCAGATCACAGCCTGATCAATCAAGAAACCATAAACCAAATACCTCTAAAATGTTATTGTTTTGTCATCTCTGGAGGACAGTCTACATAAGTTATGAGCTCTCATAGTGTTATATAGACACAGATGATTCATGGCTTCCCACTAGTTAGTAATGTCATGACTAAGAGCTTATTTTTTATTTTCGTCTTTATAACTGCTTTTTCTTGATGGCTTTTGTCCACCAGCTCACGTTTGTTTAGGACATCAAAATTCTCTCACTTGGAAATAGCTGTGGTGTCACAAGGACTGCGTTGTCTTACTGCGAATGAATTGGTAGGAAAAGTAAAAGATAACAGCTTCCTCTAAACTACCTTGCTAATCAGCACTCACAGAAAAAAAATCCTTCCCAGAACAGAATGGGGATTATTTAATGGGAGAGAGATTTGGGAGTTGTTTATAGAAAAGTCCCTAAAGCCTTTGGACTAAAATACAGCTGCAGTGCTGAAAGCAAATCAGATGCTGGATTGTATTGCTGGGGTAAACAAAATGAAGCAAAGCCTGGGAGGGGATGGTCTTGTTATATAAGACACCAGTTACATTGCATCAAAAATGCTGTAACCCCTATTGTGTCCTGCGCCTCAGGGTATAATTGCTCTTGAAAAAAAGGAAAAAAGCAGAACAATCCACATGATAACAAGTTTCAAATATTTAAGCACTAAAATGTTGGAAAATATGAGGTTTTCTTTCCATGGGGAGGAAAAAAAAAAGAAAAAACCTGCCTTTAGAGTAAGCTATTGAAAGCATTTGGATTTAGCATACAAAAAGCTAACCTGGATGTAGGTGCATTTCTTTTTTCACAGTCACAGAGAGCCAAAAATGAAGCTAAGTAATGGGAAAATCAGATGATGGAAACATAATGAAGGCTAATGATCACAGAAAATAGGTTACCAAAAACCTATTGAGGGCCTTTAAAAGATATCTCTCTGCCTTTCAGAACCTACAGCAGAAAAAAAGGATAGAGAGTTACAGGAGCACGAAAGAAAATGATATAGAGAGCACAAAGAGGAGCAGATTTAACAATGGGACATGTCACTCTTCTCTACTCTGTAAGTCCTTACCCTGTGTTCATCACTATGTATCTGCTCCACACTCCTGTTCCCTCTTTATCAGCAGACTTTGCCTGTCAGAGAGTGTGAGATGAGCTCACATTTTTTCATCCTGATTTTGTACAGAAATAAGTCTCATGCAATAGCACTACCTCTGTGTCTTTGCTGATCTTTCACACCCCTGTAGTAACTTGGTAACCCAAGGGGCCAATTTAACTGTATGTTACCTCATGTATTTCCACAAATTTCATGAATAGGTAGTGGGATAGAAGAGAAAGAGAACTTTCAAATGTCCTGAGCTGCATTATGAGCTCAAGCCTGATTAAACATCAGAAAACCCATATCATCTCTCAAACTCATTATACAAATATCTGCAAAACTGTCTTCTTCATTGCTAATGCTCATAGAAAAGCTTTCTTAATTTCCTTCATTCTGGGGAACTCCTAAAAGAGAGAAGTTTTGAGGCTTGGATCAAACTGAAGATGACTGTATATATCCCAAAGACCTGCTGAGTATTCTAGCTGTACAAACTGATCCAGTAAAAGGTATTGCCTGTCTCCAGAGATCTTGCCCTTGAACAAGATGCTACTTTTCAGCAAATATACTATGAAATAAATGATGTCATATGAAATAACTATATAAATATCAGGGTGGTTTTATAACGTATCCCTACACCTAAAATAACATTTCGAGAAATTCTTACTAAGTGCAACCTTGCTGTTGTGCTGTTTGAATGTTGAGGTATTCATTCATTCATATGCCTTTGGATCAAAGCTGCATTTTAGTCTTGCGTATGAATTTTAAACAACTGTTACTCACAGGAAAAGCAAGAGAAAGTCTCCCTTGAATGTGAAGTACTTCACTGATATGGAACCCGCTGCTTCAAAAGGACATTAAGACAAGTCGTTTGGTGAAATATTTTTAAAATTTGAGTTGCAATCAATATTTGGACAGCTATGCCAGCCAAAAACAATATTTGTTTACAGATAGGACAAAGAGGCCAGGCATTGGTTGTTCATTGTGATGGGCTGGACAAAAGGTTGCCATCTATTTTATCTGTAATTGATTGTGCAACAAAATTAGGAAGCATCTTCTGTTTTCAGAGAATATGGTTGAGAAATTTTGTTAACAACATTTTTGAAAGGTTGCTGCCAGAGAGAGGTGGAACTTGCTGTTTTAATATCTCTTAGTATTCAATCCCATATAACAGAACAGGCTTTTTTCACAAATACAAAAGACAAAACACTGTAAATCTGGAGTAGTCCCTGACACTTGTGAAACATCATGCAGGGTTGCAAGGTTTCAGAGCAAATTGATAAATTACTTACAGTTGTTTAAGAATTTAATAGTGATTATTGGTTTGTAAGAATCCCTTAGAAAAGGATTCCATATTTTCTAGAAAACTTGAATCCACTAAATTTTGTTTGATGTGTGGATTATTGGAAACATTGAGTTATTCTAGTTATAGATATGTACAGGAATTATATTACAGGCTGTGAAATTTGTGTCTATGCAGGGCTATGGTACAATTCAGTAGAGGAACTATGGCATTCCAAATGCCAATCAGAATTATAAAAAGGACTGTGTCTTGAGAAATATTAAGGTGCGTGAAAAAAGAAAAAATCTTTCCAAACTATCTCTTCCATTATTTCATTTTTGTTTTAATGAAGAACCTTTTGGGGAAATTACTATGCTTGAATAGCATGAAGAATATACATGACATTTTATTTCATTCACCTGTGACCCTGCCTATTATTCTCCTCAGCCAAGCAGAAATGAAACATTTCTTAAGCTATTTGCTCTTTACTGGCCATTTAATTATTATGCACCTCATTTCTTTTGTTTAGTTGTTAAATTAAAATATATATATTTAATTTTCTGTGAGTTTGGGACTATTTTATAATTTCATAGGATATTACAAGGTGTGTATGTTACTGTAAGATAACACTAGCAGGTCACTAAAAGCATTTGCCTCTGCCTCATACTTCACAATACCCACAAGGCATGCACTATCTGAGAGTGCCACACGTCTTGTAAAGCCTCACAGTTTCTGTGGCTGATGGACAAGCCTACTGTCAGGGTCTTAACAGAAATGCTACTTTTGTATGTTTATAGCTCTCCCATTGTCTACAGTTCACTGCTAAGGTGCACATCCATCGTATATTGAATGTGTATAATGGGAAGGCATTTAGACAAAGTCAAGAAAAAGATAGGCATATCGCTAGTTTCCTTTGAAAATCTGTAGCAGTGTGGACAGATTTTGAGTGCAGAGCTGCTAGTGGGTTGAGGTGGCCCAATAGCAACAGGAAGGACACCATCAATATTTCAAATTATTTTCTGGTTTAAAGAAAAAATTCAGTAGATAAGACATTAATAAAACAAGACTGGAAATATTCAAAAGGTGCTTGGACATGGTCCTGTGCACCCCACTCTGCTCCAACTGGGGGATTGGACAAGATGATCTCCAGAGGTCTCTTCCAACCCCTACCATGCTGTGATTCTGTGAAGACTGGCTGTAGGCTGAATTGTCAATTATCAGGTGTAAAAAACCTACGTATTGGGAAGGCCTTATGTAAGTAGGGATGTGTTTCAGTTGCTTAGCTTTATATATTTGCAATACAAGCTCTTAGAAAATTTGAATTAAATAAAATTGCTGAGAACTAGGAGTAAAGACCTAATGCAAAATTTTATTTGAGTATCTGCTTACACTTGAGATCCATTTCAGTAAAACTATTCAAATGGTTTAACTTAAGCTCATTCTTAATGGGGACCTAATGTCTAGCCTGCCACTCTCGGGCGTTAGACATCGTTCTTATAAAGAACTATACATCTTAAATTCCTTGTGTAATGCCATGAGTATATATCCTTAGCAGTCATTATGCAAGATGAAAACATCTACAGCAACAGTGGCATCTGTCAAAAATTGCAAATGTATACATTAATCCTTGACTTCAAGGGCAATTGTTTTCTTATATCTATTGTCCTATTACTAGTTGGGATGGCATATACATTGTTATAAATACAGAAAATCACGGGTTTGCAACTTGTAAAGTTATTTCCCTTTGGAAGCTTGTGTGTCATTCATCACAAAAAGGTGCTGTCATGTAATTCTGCTTGTGTGTGTGTACTGAGCAGATGGCTAGGTAGTTACTTCAAGCACCCAGGACAGTGGACAAGCTAGAGCAAATAGTTGTTAATTCTGACTTTCTAATCTTGTCTTAACAAGTGATGCTCATTTACCAAATTCCTGGAACTGGACACTGACTCCTCAAGTGCTAGAATCCATGAGCAGAGGCTATATAAAATGAGCTGAACTTCAGCATGGGATTCATTTCCAACTTGTTCCTTGAACATGTGATCGAACAAAATGTTGATACAAACCTTGAATTTTGCAGTTTGGAACCATTTTTAATTTGAAAACATAACACTTTCTGCTAATGGAAAATAGAGATAACTTGAACTGTAAGTCAAATTGTATCCTTTTCCCATTAATCCCTACCAGTTTTTCATGAACTACAATTTTCTCATATAGCAGCTGAGAAAAGTGACGCACACTTGATTCTCCAGTGGGAAAATAACACATATCACAACTTACAGGGGCAAATTAAAGTCCATCTCTGTTTGACAAATGTGATTCTGCCACTTCAGTGCAGGCAGGCAAGCTTTGCCTCTTTTTGTTTCTCTGCGTATAGAAAAATCCTGACCTCCTGTGTATCCAAAAATCAGACTGAAGTCAGAAGGATCTTGTGGCGCACTGTTGTGGCACACAGTTGCCATAAACATACTACATAAAGGTAACACAACATAAGACTCAAAACAAGGTTTGATAATGATCCTTATTAAATAAAAAGCTACAGTAATAGCCCCCAAATACTGCAATAAGCCAACTAGGAGCTGTAGTGGTTTGGGGCCATTATTGTTGAGTGCTTTTAATACAGTTTGCAAAAGTAACCTTTCTTTGTTTTCTGTGTGAGCTGGCAGGTTGCCTTTGAAACAGAAGAACGAAAATACAGTGGGGTCGTACACTAACAGTGGCTATTTTCTTTTTTTCTTTGCATTAAATTTCCAGTAGGACAGGGAGTTGAATTTTGAGGGGAAAAGAGGAAAAATATTACATTTTCCACCAGATTATAGTTATTTCAAGCTAAATGATAGATTCTATTTATCAGTGACCAATTGGTATGTTTCTTTCTTCTTTAATTTATTAAAAAAAAAAACAAACCCCCAAAAAAGGCCAAAATGTCATTATTAACAACAGAATAGAACCACAGGCATGTATGATGTATGCTCAAGTAGTGGGGATTAGACACATGCTAGTAATTTCCTAAGCCTCAGTTTTGCCTGTATAGAAATGTATAGAAAATAATGTATAGAAATAATGTATAGAATAGAAAAATGTATATAATAGATAATAATGTATAGAAAAAAGCAAAGTTTCCTTTTTATTTCCCCCCCTTCATTAATTATCTGCTTTTTATGCAGGTCCTGAATACAGAATTTCACTCATGCTACCCTACTTAACATTGACTCATTTGCATAGAAAGCCTTAAGGATACCTTGGGAGGTAGAAAAGGTGAATGTCTCCAAACACATACCTTTTTATTCCTACCCCAAGAGCACTCTAAAGTCATGTGGCTTCATAGATGGAAGGCTTCCAGGTGTGGCTGCTTCTGAGCCTTTTGAGAGCAGGGAAGGGGGATGAGAGGAAGGGGATGATACACCTTGTGTTAGACAGCAGTATTGTTCTTACCAGTGTTGGTATAGTGATATTGTTAGCATTGCTGTAAGTGTATTGTTGCTTGTATTAATTTCTAACAGTGATTATGAGGCTCTTCCTACGTTGAGGAGCAATATAAGAAGAGTAATGATTCCATGTATGAACAAAAGGAAAGTGAAGGTATTGGGAGACAGAGAGCAAAAAAGACGACAAATTTCAATCACTTTGTTTTAAGACAATAGCTCTTAAAGGCATGAAAAAAATATTTTTTTTCTTTAAAAGAGAGGAGCTTGACTTTTGTTTCAGAAATGCAGTGAAGACAGTCAAGATGTAAATGTAGCCAGAGAAATGGAAAGAAAAAATGAACTTAGATGGAATGCATAGGAAAAGTAATGAGAGAGGGGAGGCCCAGGAGGAGGTGCATTACTGCAACACAATGTCTCAAATGACAAATATTTAGGTGTGTGCTGTGCTTGTCTAATGACTCTTGATGCCATACAGCCACATGAGTTCATACTCAAGATGTCAGAACCAGGCAGGTAGGCCCTGATCCTGAGCAGCTGTCAATTAATGTAGCTCCACTGGAGAAAATGGAGTCATGCCCATTTCCATGATCTGGCCATGATAGCAAGAAATTTCACATATATTTAGATCATCAGAACACAACCTAATTATCACATAAGATTAATTCCTGAACTCCCTTTCTTATTAAAAAACAAACAATAACCTCTACCACATTGGTATCTTGGAAGCAGTAAATAAATGAGGCATTCATCAGCCTTGCATGCTTATTCTAAAGAAGTAGTAGATCATTTGCACTGCAGTCATTAATTCCAGAAACTTTAAAAATGGTGTGCCAGTTCAGAGTTCTTCTGAAAACAAGATATGTTGGTAGGTGTGGGGATCTCCTAGTGGTACTTGGAGGGACTGGATCATGCTTTTCTGAGATGTCAAGCAGCCTTTGCTCCTGCCAGCACTGGTATTCAGATGCACTGTGTTTGCTTTGTCTTCTTGCAGTGAATCTTTTGAACCGAGACTGATTCATGGATGTGTTTTAGTCAAGCACAAGCTGTTTTTATATAGAGGTCTCGTTTACTCGCATGTTGTACAGAAGTTCCAATCTGGAGTGGTCCTTCTGTACCCACATATGTGCAGATGGTTGTTTCCTTGGGATTTAAGGGTTGCGTCTGCTTTGCTGACTGTGCTGAGAGGGGGGTGAACGTCTGACCTTTGGTTTAGTGTAATCTGTTGTGCCATCCAGCTGGTAGTTCCATATCATATTTTTACTAGCAGTGAAATTTATGCTACCTGTGGGTCCTAAGAATGCACTGTACATCTATACCTATGTGTGTGAGGAAGATTTCTATACAGTCATCCAAGATTTTCTTGTCTTTATTGATGAATCCCATGGACGTATAGAGAGCAAACAGCTGGAGGATGACCTTCATCTACACTGGAAGTAATATGCCTTTGGTGCTGCCTTGTTGCATGACTTCACCCTTGGTAAAACTAGACAGAAAGTGACTCCTAAGTATAGACCCTTGGCATATTTGCACCTGAGAAGAACCTTTGCAGCATATTGACCCACATATGTTGACACATGCAAAGGATTCTCAGGGTCATGCAGAGTCAGGTCTTAATAAATAATATGCCAAAATAAAGGTTAAATAAAATGATGCACAGATTCATACCTGGTAAAAAAGTGGTAGTCACATTTTTCAGTTCTCACTAAGCAGCTGGAAAACAGAAGCACCAAATCACAACGATCAGGGGAAAGTCTGGAGGTTATCTCAAAGCAGGGTCAGCTAGAGCTGGTTCCTGACGTCAGGTCAAGTGAGGTTTTGAATGTCTCGAAGGATGGAGACTCCACAGCTTCTCTGGGCAAACTGTGTCTGTGTTCAATGTCTAATAAACAATATCTATTGCTCTCCCTTCATCCCTCCAAGCCAGTTACCTCATTATAGAAGGTTATCAGTTCAGTCAGGCATGATTTCCCCTTCACAAATCTATGCTGACTACTCCCAATCACCTTCTTGTCCTTAAAATGTCTGGAAATTATTTCCAGGATTATTTGCTCCATCAGCTTCCCAAATGACCAAGCTGAGGCTGACTGGCCTGTAGTTTCCTGGATCCTCCTTCTTGCCCTTCCTGAAGACAGAAGTGACATTGGGTTTATTCCAGTCCTCCGGATCCTTCGCTAGTTGCCAGGACCACGCAAAGGTAATCAAGGGTGGCCTTGTAATGATATCCACCAGCTCCCTCAGCACTCATAGGTGCATTCCACCAGGGCCTATACACTTGCGTATGTCCATTTGTTTAAATATTCCCTAACCTGATCCTTCTTTAGCATGGCCAAGTCTTTCTTGTTCCAGACTCCCGCTTTGGTCTTAGGAACCTGGGATTGCTGAAGGGAAGTTATGACACAAAAGACTGAGGTGAAGAAGGCATTGAGTACCTTGGCCTTTTCCATGTCCTTTGTCACCAGATCCCGTGCTCCATTCAGCAGCAGGCCCACACTTCCCTTGGTCTTTGCTTTGTTGCTGATGTGCTTGTAGAAGTTCTTGATGCCTTTTGTCACCCTTACCAGATTCAACTCAAAGTGGGTTTTGGCTTTCCTAACCCCATCCCTGCACATTCAGATAGTGTCTCTATACTCTCCCTGGATCCCTACTCTCACCTCTTACATGCTTCATTTTTATGTCTGAGTTTAGTCAGAAGCTCCTTGTTTATCATACAGGTCTCCTACTACTTTCCTGATTGTCGGGGTGGACCATTGTTGAGCTTGGAGGAGGTGATCCTTGAACATCAACCACTGTCCTGGACTTCAGTTTTCTCCAGGGTCAGCTCCCATGGGATTCTTCAGAGAAGGTCCCTGAACAGGCCAAAGTCTGTTCCCCTGAAGTCCAGGCTTGTGGTCCTGTGTTTTGCATTGTTCCCTACTCTCAGGATCCTGAACTCCAGCAATTCATGGTTGCTGCAGCCTAGGCTGCCTCCAGTCTTCACATCTCCAACTAGTTCTTCCTTGACAGAAGTATGGGGTAAGCAGTCCATGTTCCCTTGTTGGCTCCTCCATCACTTGTGTCAAGGAACTGTCATCAATACACTCCAGTAAAATTCTGGATTGCTCATGCCCTGCTGTGTTGCCTCCCAGGCAAGTAGAGAAATATGGTGCATGTTGGGTGGCTAGTAGATCTGTCAGAAATCCCAATAAAAGTAACAAAATAGCTGAGTTGTAAAATTATTTTTGATAAACAGGAAAGATTCATGGGGCATATTTTTTGTAGACAGAGATCTTGCTACCTGTCCTGATACAGGACAATATTTGTATACACATGTAAATGTATTGAGAATCTGAATTTGGAGTTTCTTTTCCTAAAATGTATATTGTGTGGTTCATCAAAACAGTGCCGAAACAAGTGCCAAATTGTTTGCATTTCCTGTAAGCCAGCTAATGTTCTGAGCTCACATTTCAGGGATCATTTTTTAGTAGTTTGTATAATTACTTCACAGAAAATATCTAGGATCAACAAACCAGAAAAGGATCAGTCTGAAAGGTCAGACAAGAAGTCACATTATTGACTAGATATATACTCTGTGAACACAATTAGCACAAACTGTGTGAGTTTTATAAAACATTCTTGTTTCGGAAGAAAATTACTTGAAACCACATGACTAGCCTTTGCACTGAGAAGTAGGTATAGAAATTGTGAGACCCTTAATGGGAGCTCTGGGTTGTGACGGGGTATTCCTGGCATGAGCAAGCCCAGCTATCATTGATTTTTGATCAAACCTGTGTTTCTCAGGAAGCACCTGCTTTTCTTTCTTGAAAGATGAAGCGTGATACTTTCATTATTATTCCAATGCTTTCTCCAGCAGTGTTTATAGAATATTTTGCAAACATGATGCTCCACTCAGGACAACCAGATATGAAGGTTTTCAAAAATTCTTGCAATTTCTTTTTCACTTCTTTTCTAAACTATTTTTATTTTAATTTATTCCCCTTTCAGATTACTTCGCATTGCAGACCCTGAGTCTAAATCCATCCTTCAGAGCTTGGAATTGATGGAGTTCCAAGGTCTGGCCATCTAATTTTCGACTAAGGCTTAACACCAAGTTTTCATCTGGTTTTGAAATTTGTCCAAAGTTTCTCAGTGTCATTCAGTGTCAATATTCAGGCTTAGAAACACCTCTAATTAGAATTATCTAATGCAGGGATTTTTGGTTTTGTGTTTTGGTGGGGTTTTTTTGCGGTGAAGTACTGTTCACGCTCCGAATTTGAATCAAGCAGTTGTTGAACCGAATGGTGCTGGTCTTTGAAGAGAACATGGATTGGATTTGATGACTGTAGATTAGTTATTCCCTAATTTTACAGGATTCACTTCTTCATAAGACAAGCATAAACTAGAGGCAGAGTAGAGGCTTAAGATTATTCCTCCCCCACCCCCCCCAAAAAAAAAATAAAATAATTTCTCTCTGAAAAATATCCTAATGCCTTGCTTAATCTGGTCACAGAGAGGAAAGAGACATTCACTGGACCCTTGTGCAGCAGCTAGGAGTTTCCTTAGAAGAGACAGACTGACAGACATCTGTTCATTATTTTCTGTTCTCCCTAGCACATAGCCTAAGTGTGTGTTTATAGTTATAAAAAGCAAGTGCTACACATAGGACATAGCATGAACCCAATAAAACACTTAAAAGAGCACCATAGTTATCTGAGACACATTATTTATGTGATTGTATTTGGTAGATGGTCGTATTTAGAAGGATGTTCTTTTTGCAGGGCTTCAGCTGTTCCCTGATTCAGGAGAAGATGCAATGCCCTTGAAACAAGGAGCACCCCTTGCTCTTTTTTATGTGTTTCAATGCATCTGAATACCGGGGGTTTTTTTTTAATGAGACTGTCTTGTCAGGACTGGTTTTGCATGTATCCGCTGTTAGTAACCCTGGGCTGGATCTTAGCTGTTGACTATGATTTTTTTAGAATCTTTTTCAATTGCTAAAGTTTAGCAAAGCCCGCCTGTTTTATTCTTGTGTCACTGCTGCCATCTTCTGGAAAATTTTTAATATTGCTGCATGGGCTTTTTTTAATGTGAATTCCAGCAACCAGGAGTTGAACAAAATATGTGCTGCTTGCACGTGGTTACAAGAACAAGGCTCTAATGGCATGGAATAAAAGTTCGTATTGTGGGGTGCCTTGATTATGTTAGAGATATTAAAAAAAACATTTATGGAAGTGAGTGGCCTGATTTCTATTGCAATTCAATGTGAATTAGGCACCGGGTAATTTTAACTCTCATCAGCTTCCAGCCCGAGTGTTCAGTAGCTCATTTCAAGGACCATGTTAATGAATCCATCAGATTTCCAGGTCTGTTTGCACATATAAATGTGCAGCTAGATGCTCAAATGCCCAGGGCATGCATGCATAGCAGCAGTATTATCATATGGAAATAGGTTTGTCGTGCCGTTTAGGGGCGTGTTAATTGAACTCCAAAGCTGCTAGAGCGGGATCTACAGCCTCAGGCAGTAAAACTCATCCCTCATGACAGTCCTTGTGAACTGATATATGCATTCAGCAACAAAATGTCTTTTTCAAACTTACAAGAAGTGATATTTTAATGTAGCTTCCAACCACTTTGTTGCAAAAAAGTCAACTTTTGACATCACACCTGTAAAGTGATGCATCTTCTGCAGAAAGAATATTTTCAAGATACGCTGTTATACTGGTTATAAAATGCTTTGTCTCACACTTTCTAAAGGCATCTCAAGATAACTACCTTTTTCCCACTTTGCATCCTGGTTCCTTAAAAATAATGTTTCCTTCTGTATAAAATTTTACTTCTTATTCTTCTTTGTATCCATTTTAGTGTTGACAACATGCTAGCTTTTTTTCCTTAGAAGGTAACACATGCTCTGACTTTATATGCTTTAGGGTAAATGCTGTATCGTTCCACTGGACTTACAGTGGATTTCCACTACTGAAAGTGGGACAGGTACACATTGTATGGTTTAATATATGCCTATATATAATGTATTTAGAGGTTTATTTCTCTTTTTCTTTGTTTTCCTTTTTATCAGTAGTAAGTGGAATGCTACATTTTTTTTTGTGAAATATTCAAAATATAGAGAAGAATATACATTAGATTACAAAGTTGTTTTTTTTAAATCACAGTTTAGATACATTTTACATCTTTGCCTGCTTTAAAAATATTCCTTACATTCATAAATGCCAAATCCTCTTATACCTTCCATCTAGTTTCTAATATATTCCATTAAATGATAAAGTAGCAGTAATATTGATTTTTTTCCTTCAATGTTTCCTCGTATAAATACCATGTAATTTATTATGGAAATCATTTGTAGAAATCTTAAATTTACCTGCATCCATTTTGCATTTTGTTAGTCATCCAGGCATGAAATTGCTCAAAATTTTACACTAGATAGGTTAGGTGTCTGTACCTCTTACTAACGTTACTTAAATGAGAACAGAATTAAGCCAACGCACAATTATTTTTTCTCTCCAGTGGTGCCAGCAAGAACCTAATATTGAACTAAATTTCTTGATCGTGTCTGTACTACACAGTGAAGTAAGGCATCTCTGTAGTTCTGCATCCCCAAGCTAGCTCCAAGCGATGCTGAAACATCTACGAGCACCATGCAGAGACAGTAGTCCAGGTCCCAGATGCGCTATAGCTGTATTAGCTATAGATTACTGACATGGCTGTAAGACTTCCAGCAGGGCTACCTTAAAGCTTCTCAGCAGTGTAAGCTGCAAGTAAAATTCAGTTTTGCCACCTGAAGAAGAAGGAAAGGGGCTAGAGTACTGCTGAGTAGAAATGAGAAGGCAGAGAGGAGAAGCGAGTATGCAGGAGTTAAGAGTGGAGGAAGATGCCAGGCTGTGGCAGCTGGTCCTGAAGGACGGGTCCGAGTCTGTGGCAGCAGCTATTTCTGGGATTAGGAAGAGCTCCTCAAAGTAGTGATGTTTAACATCTGAGGATTTGTCATAGTCCCTGTAGCATGACAAGCTAGAAGCCTTGCTCTCTCTGCTTGCTGTCCGCTGCTCTGGCACAGGCGAGGTAAGTCACAGGGACATGAATGTCTCACTGTGTTTAGCAGCCTGCTGCTGCAGGCAGCTGCCTAGTTGGTTTAAGCTTGTTTGGCTTCCTTTTCCAGAGGTAGCTTAGTTATCATCAGTCTGGGCATCTCATCCCAGTGCTCCAGGGCACAGGACTGTTCTGCTCCCAGTAAAAGGTGTTCAACTCTGCCAGGGCCAGATATGCCTGTTCAGGCAATCAAAACCATGGTCCACTTTGAAAATTTTGCAGTGTTTGAACTCATGTTTGCATGGGTAGTCAGCTATCAGATGAGATTCATCAGTGATAAGAAGAGCCGACTCTATTATGTACACATAATAGCACAACAAATAACAGGTTTTCATACTTTCAGTATACCACATGATCTTGTTACTAACTCTGCTTTATAGACTTTTCATTCTTATTTTATGGAATGGGCTAGTAAGTCTCACCTCCCAGCCAAAATGCTGAGAACAAGATTGTACAATACCTTTATGTGTAGGTATGGGGTAGAGGAATCTGGAAAGAGCATTATTCCTTCTCCCACAGGGGCCTCAAGTCATTTTGTCTGACAGAAGTACCTGGGTTCCTCTCAGCTGCTTTCTTCTGTTCTGTCCCTTGCAGCACTTGGACCACAAGGCTGTTCAGAAAGGGGTGGAAAGAAGAAGTAAGTTTGTCCCTCCACATAAATCAGCAAACAGGAGATTTGGGGAGGTCTAGGACAAGTTTTCGATGCTTCTGCTGTCCATTTTACCAATCCATCTTTCAGGTCAATGCTGCCTGACGCAAGGCAAGCTCCAGGGCAGTCTGTCAGCAGACACAAACTCATCAGCACTCACTGAAGAGCCTTGGAATGTACATGCCACCACCTAGGTCTTGGGGAATGAGCCCATGGGTTGTTTTGTAGGAGTCAGGAGGGAGACTTTCACTTTCAGAATCAAAAGAAAAACACTGAAATCCCTAAGATGTTTTGATGCAGTCCTACACTTAAAGCTTTTAATGTTTGTAGAAAATTGCCTCTTATAGTATTGATGGTAAATTGCACTTAGATTGCAAAAGCTGCACAGAGACTGCAGCTGTATTTTTGACACCGTGTTTTGACAGCTTGTCACGCTTCTCACAAAAGTTTGATTTTAGATGCAATATGCATAGTAAATGTGTGTACTTTATTATAAAGGAAAAGACGAAAATTGCTCTGCAAGTACTACCATGCTTTGCAACTGCGTTATATCTCATATAACTGGTGTCATTAAAAATGGATACTTTTTTTACTGTGGCATTTATCTTCATTGTAGTATTTGCAGGTTTTTCTATAACTGACAATTGGCAAAGCCACAAATCCTAAGTAAACATAGCTGTTGCAGATGGTAAATATTCTGCTTTTAAAGGTTCTTGCTGTAAGCACAAGAAATACCAAAAGACAGGGCATGCGGCTGGCGGTCTCACACTTGGTGCTGGATGTAACAAAGTGCCAGAGGCAAAGTCAGTCCAATACCCAAGCTGTGTGGTTCACAGCAGTAGCGTGACAAAGACTGTGACGTTCAGGGGGAGGGTGAGGGGTGTGTTTAATCGACTTTGGATGGAAATAAGTAGCGAAGTACATAGTAAAGCAAAGTTAAAAAAAAAATGCTTAGTCTTGTTTATGGAGGTTTGAAGTCTAGCCAAGAATGAGACTGCTTTTTTACTCAAAAGATAGACCATGTGGTAAAACCTTTCCCAGTGCAATTTGAGGTCTGGGGGCTTAAAAACAAACCAAAAAATGCTACGTATGTATCACTCACTATAATATCATAATTTATCCTTTGGAAAGTTGAGTTGGAAGCTAGATTTTTCTAAACAGAAACACTATAGAGAGATGACATTGGGTATTATGGGCAGTGCCATTCTTTATGTTACTCTCTGAGAGCTTTGATTTCCCTTAAGGTATGCTCATATCTTCACTATAAATCCTTGCTCCAATCAGCAGTCTATAGTTTGACTGCAAAAGCTCATTTAGATTGAAACTTGGTGCCACATAATATTTTACATTTTCAAGGCACTTTTTTGACTAGGTGATCATGTTGTCAGATGAAGAGGAGGAATTCTTTGCCTTTCTAGTGTTTAATTTATGTTACTATCTAATAAAAAAATCTACAGGTAAAAAAAAAAAATCTAGTTGAAAAATCCTGCTAGTCTGATAAAAAAAAAACCCAAACAACTATACATTTGCTGTATACAGTATAAACCTTTGCTGGTTTGAACTTGTAGGAGGTTGTATGTGATTGATGACTACCTATTTGCACTCCCCATCATATTTTCATTTACCAAAAAAAAAAAAAAAGGCATGGAAATACTTTACTGATTACCTTTATTAGGCTGAGCTTTACCTTATGAAACCAGGGTGTGGTTCTTTTGAGGAATGACCTGAGGTGATTAGCAGGAAGTCCAATGTTTAAAAATTGGAAATCTCCTTTACAGTGCTGCTATGTGATCTTGGACAAGCCTCTTTGGTGTGGATTCTCAATGGCATTTGGGTTTCCACATCAACTTAATTAACATCCTCAAATGTTAGGGATCTCTGGCCAAGGATTTCTATGAGTTAGGCTCCAGTCACTAAAACAGAAATAGTAGTACTTTGCTGCTTGTTGGGAGTACAGTGAGAGAGGTTCACTTGCAAATCCAAGATGCTCCGATGCTGTGGTGATCAAAGCTGTGCAAGTATCTTAGAAAGCTACATTATTTTGCTTCGCTTTGATCTTTTTTGAAGATTTAAAAATAAGACTATCTAGTTCCAGATATATCTTAGATTATATTTGGTTTCCCTTGTATTCTCTTTAGAATATACGATAGCCTTCTTACATTACAATAGCACTTAATGCGCATTTCTGGCAACTTATTAAATAATAAAATTAACACCTGTCAACTGTGGTTTATTTCACCCTTAGCATGAATTATGATTAAAATGTAGTACTGTCTTGGTTTGGTTTTGGACTTGATTTTAGAGGAAAGATCGAGTAGAGGTATGAAAGGTTGATTTCATGAAGTACTTTTTTGCCTGAGAAGGCAAGATAAAACTTGTAAGCCTGGCATTTTAAATGGAAGGTGAGAAGATTTGCGATTTTCATTTGTTCATATAGACATGGTTTTGAGGAACCTTTGCATCTCTTGCATACCAGTTTTGCACTACTGGCAGAAAGCTCCATTACTGATGGAGACATTGATCCTGCCTTCATTCGGTATCTTTTATTTTCATGATTCCTATCTGTTGTCATGAGCCCAGACAGCCAGCACTGAATGAGGGAAGATCAAAGAAAAAAAGGTACAAGAGTGAAGACAAAACAATTTTATAAGATTGCTGATCAATATATTCTCAATGACAACAGCTCATATCAGAAGAAACTGATTTCATTCTATGATGAGATTACAAGTTTGATTACAAAAAGGTGATTGCACAAAACCAATTCCAATTTTGTAAGACTTCAAACTGTAGGATATTTTGATAAGGAAATCATCACCATAACGTATCAATAAAAGGCTTTATAGGGCTGGGTTCCAACTGACATGGTTAGGGTGTGTGCAGCAGCATTGTCTCACCACTATCAATGGCGCAGTATAGATGCCTCACTGGGCAGTTGTCGTGTGGATTAAGAACTGGCAGATGACAGAAAGTAGTGTTTTCTGAGAAGAATCTAAGTATAGCAGGGTATTGCTAGCAGCATTCAACAGGGACTGACAACAAACCTGTCAAGATTCAATACTTGACAGTTACCCAGTCGTAAATATAAAGACTGTGCTGATACACAGCAATGATACAAAGATCAGTAAAATATAACTAATGACAAAACCAATACAGTCCCCGTAAAAGTGCCATGAATATGATTTGAGGCTGGGTGGGAGAGGGAGGAGGAATGGCTTCACCAGTGAGAAACTTAAGAATTATTCTGTTTAGGTTAAAGAAGATTCAGCGGTATCTTGATTACAGTACCTAAGTACCTTCACAGGAAGAAAATATGGGATACTGAAGGACTCTATTTCAGCAGAGAAATGCGAAGCATAAAGCAGTATCTAGAAGCTGAAACCAGAAAGGGTCAAAGTGCACATCAGATAGATATAATTTTTAACAGTCATTTGAAGGGTCATTAAAACACTCTACCAGAGGTATGAGTGCATCTTTCCTCATCCAATGTCTTTAATCTGGATGCGAGTCTCTGTTTTGAAAGATACACTTTAGCCAAACTATATATCATAGATAGCCTGTCCTCCATCTAGCTGATATTGATAACTGTCAGAGTGAAGATGTGGCAATCCAGATTTCAGCATGGATCGCAGAAGCCTGGTAAGAAATCTGGGTATGTGCTTGAGTTCGTAGCTCACACAAGTCCATAGCAGTGCACCTATGGTGCTCTAGATTAAACCTTGGCTATGACTCCCTCATTGCAACCTTGCCTTCATTCTGCTGTGTAGACACAGGGGAGGAGGTAAGGGTGAAAAACAAAAGGAATATCTGAGTTGAGGAGTAACGTTAAAATAACAGTAGGGACCTCAGACTTGAAGTTTTGTGTAGGGATTCAATGGGAATATTGTGTTGAAGGTGGAAGAAAGATAATTTTAACAGTAATATTTTATAAGCACTGTAGGGAGATATTATCATAGGCGAAAGAAAAGGCATTCGCAGTAGGCAAGAGACAGAATGAGAGCTGTGGTGCTTAATCTGACGGAAAGCAGATCTTTGAAATATTTTGAAAAAAGAAATGGCAAAATCTTGTTTCCAAAAAACCAACCAGCATAGCATGTAAATGACAAACTCATTTTTCTTTCATCTTAAAAAAAGAGCTACATTTTGATCCCACTTCCAAACTTAAAACACTTAAAACACTATAAATGAGCCAGCTAGTCAGGACTAACTGAGACTACAGCATGGTTTCACCACCCTACTTTACATTCAGCATCACTCTCGGCACTGCATATGTCATCTGTGGGGTTTGAATTCCATAGAGCTGACCAGAGTTTGGTCTGATTTTACATGTTGTTTGAATGATCATAAAGATAGGAGGATTTTAAAAACATGATCTGGATCGCTGCTGAGGTTTTTAATACCTCCTATTCTGAGGTCACTTGGATTCAAGATTTCTGCTTAGGCCTATCTCATATGTTTTTACAGATACTCAAAAGCCTGTAATAGCACACACAGAGGTTATACTAATTCCCAGTGCCTAAATCCCTTAAGTGCTTTGGGGATTTCCCTGCTAATCCTCTTTTTAATTCATAAACCTAGAGGGTAGGTTTGGGACCTTGGGGATTTATTCTTTGTGCTGGTTGTTTTCCAGCCGCAGAATCTTTCAAAGGTAACAACAGTAAGTGCTAAATACACAAAGACATAGGAAGTTTGTACGCTGTTTGTATTACCAAAGTAATCTGCCAGTCTTTATTTGGCAAATGAAGGGAAAGAAAGCGTGACGATTGTTAGTAATTAGACTGTTTATAGTAATTTTAAACACTTACTAACATTAAATTTATGCAAAAGTGTTAAATCCTGACTGAACAACTTAAATCCTTTTCTTTCCAAGGGCAAAATAACTGTATTAATATTAACGAAACCACAAAATACAAGTTAACTGACAGCAGTTTTGCAGTTGCTGTATTTTATTACTGAAACTTTACTACATTTTTCATATCTGGATATAAAAAATATGAATAAAACTATCACATACCGTTCTTTGTTGTAAGTGACATGCCTTTTCTTTATGATGCATGCTTTGCCGTAAAAAGGGAGTGCTTAATACATTTCTGTTGGGAGATGCCTATTTATTCTGACAAACCGATCAGCCTCCAGGGTGTTCTTTTGCCACAGAACTGATTTTACATCTCATCCATTATCTAATAAGATGTGAAAAGAGTATCCTGTCTCACCAAAAAAAATCAGGCTTTGTTTCATTACAAGGATGTGGCAGGCTCACTCATGGACTTACTTGCAGGGTATACGATTGTTAGTGAAAGGCCCAGTTATACACTCGTACGTGTTTCCAGTACAGCAAGCTACAGGGAAACCACTGGCAACATTGGTCCTCAGGAATTTTTATTTTTAAGGTAAGTATAACAAGTGTCCTCTATAATGAGAAAATGGATTTCACATCTTTAAGTAACACGAGTTTATGAATTTTATTATTATAATAAATAGCAACGCCACATAAACTACATTGTGAGGCAGATGGAATGTCTTTGCAAAATATATGCCGTGTTGGGGTTTTTTTTTTTCTTTCTTCAGTATTTCCCCCTTTTCAACGTTTATGAAAGGTTTAAAATTACACTTGCATGGGAAAAGTGGGAAAGACTGGATTGGGGAAAGCAAGCTGAGGCACTGTGTGGTAAGGCAGTGATAGAGCAAGTTTATACAAAACCCTTTCAGACAAATGTTTTCAGCCAGATGCGTTCACAAGGAAATAGTCATGAAGGAAAAGAGGACAGACACACAGTAGGAAATACAGCTAAAGCGGGCCATAAGCTTAATTGTTAAGGGATAACAAGTCTGAGATATTGGGTATCCAGACAGAAAGTGCCTCTCTACACGTTTGAGCAGTGCTCCCCACGGCTGAAACTTTTGACCGCTAAGGCAGAGCAATTGTTGTTGTATATGAATCATGCTCTATTACAACAATGCAGCCTCTCATACAACATACCTTGCAAACGTGCCTCCATCATTACGCTGTTTGCTAACAAGCGCAAGTGAATGAACAAATCAGTGTTAGCCGAAGTAAAAGAAAACATTTTAAATTGTTGCCAAAATAGTGGAAAGAAGTGACAAGAAAGCAAACAAGTAATTAGGTTCGATGTCTCTGGAAGTTAGAACACTCACTCCATTCCTCCACTCCAAATTTCCCTGACTCTCTGAATAACAGCATCAACCCCTTTGGACTTGCACAATGCTACTTTTCATAAAAGTACAGTTTCTTCAGCATGACAATGAGATATGATTTTCAGCGCTTCTTAGAAAAGTGACAATAAAGCTTGAAAGAGTGCAAAATGAAATTGCAGAAGCTGGAATTTGTGGCAGACAAATGTTCTCGTGTCACGTCCTCCTGATATCCTTTATTCATTACATGTGAATGCAGCTCTGTATCTAAAAATCAAGGGTGTTTTATCAGTCTTGCTTATAATGCCAGTCAGAATGGCTTACTGCTGAGAGATCTTTCAGAGTCTGGAGCTGCATCAAGACAGCATAGCTTTAAAACAGCATAAGAGAGACCCATTTTACATTATTGACTTTTCCCGTTACCTGCAAGGACACAGAATTTAATGCAGCATTGATGGGTCAAAAACTTTGACACATGTCAAGTCAGATGTCTTCATTTTAGAGTTTTTAAAAAAGGCATCAAACCTGATACATATGAGCCAATTTAGGTGGCAGAGGCAGCTCAGACTGAGGTAGGTGCAATTGTTTTACTCATGTGCAAAACACATTACTTTTGAAGGAAGCCTGTGTACAGAACAATGTAACTTAAGAAAGATGAAACCAGAACAATTGCTAGAAACGCAGTAAGGGTCTAGAGATAGTAGCTTAAAACCCATGTTAACTAACCTATCTTTGTGTTCTTTTTTATGGATTTTTTTTAAACCATTCTATAAATGTCCATGGCAAGGATAATTTTCTAGAAAATGGTATTTCATATGACCTATATAAAGTGACCATCCCCTAGTAAAGTCAGCAATAATTTTCCATAGAGAATGCATTTGATTCAGAACTATGAATAGACTGTTTTCATTAGTAAACACTACAAAGCAGACCTGCTTGTTTCATCGAGCACCCTTCTTGTATAAACAGATTTCACAGTAGGAGAAACACACCCAGAAGTATCTGCTATGACTTTATGTCCTTAAATGGACCATATAGCAAAATCTCATTTTTAATAATGGCATTGATGTTACTTCACCGATGAAATGTATAATAATAACAGCAAAATCATTGTGTTAATGATCAGAGTGTATAATAAGATGCACAATTAGGAGGATTATGGGAATTTAATGGGATGAGAAGGGCAAGAGGTCATCTTCTGTAAGACTTTTCATTAGTGTAACCTGCTGTCTATATCCCTAATGTGTTTTTATGACTCGTGTGCTTTGGTTTGTTTTCCAGTTTGTGTTCTGCCGTGAATGTAAAGAAGAATACCATGAAGGGGAATGCAGCTCTCTCCTCAGCACACAGGGAGCCATGGCCCAGAAGGTAGGGATCCCACAACTCATTACATCCTGATCATTATCCCTGGCCCAGCTAGAGGGATATTTGTCAAATGGGTCCTAATTATAACCCTAAGTAAAAGCAATTATGTTCATGCTGAATTACTCCAGCCATCGGAGTTGCCGAATCGGCTTTGCAGTAGATTTCAGTCGCTCTGATTGATAGAGTAGCTGAGTTCTGTCAGGAACACACAGCGCCTCTGCCATCAGTTGATAAAGCAAAGGCCTTTCCAATGGGCTGTTGGGGCTGTCTCTATTCAATGTGAACACTTTTGAAAGACTTTCTGTAGTCTTGCTGCCTTTCAGCTTATTTTCAGTGCACCAGTCAGGAAATCATGTGGGTTTGGACTGAACAACAGGGTTTTTACACAGCCTATGCAGAAAATGTTGTTGATAATTTATGTTTAACTTAGAGAAATGAAAAATGGATTGCCTAGGCTGGAAGCTGTTAGATGATAATTATTCTAGGCTGCTCTATAATTTTGTAGCTATTGTAGCTATAGACGTAGACAGGAAATAGTTTTTCTCTCCTGGCATTTCTCTTTGTTTGAGATTCAAGTTTCCCTGCTCTCCATGGCAAATAAATCACAGTCTTTCCAATTAGAGGAGGGGTGGGGGGGGAGAGGGAGAGAGAGAGCGCTAAGAACAGGAGAGATACCCCCTAAATATCTCACAGCTTGATGCCCAGGGTGCACTCCTAGGAAGTAGAAAACTGATATTCAGGTATCTGGCATGTTTGATGCTAAGAGGAAACACGAACCCTGAGCCCCCACACAGTCCAACGTGGCAGATGCAGGGTTGTGGGGAGGTGCTGACGGGGACTTGCATCTGGCCAGCTGTCAGGGAGACATGCTCAGCTCCTGTCAGTGCCTGCAGGCAGGCTCTGTCTGAGGCTGGCTTTTCAGGCCTCTCACTCTTTGGATGTAGAGACTGGGAAGGAGCTGGAGGCCTACTGGGAACCTGTGCCATGTGCAACCATGAGACAGTTCATTTGCCATACTTTGGAGACACTGCACTGGGCTATGAACTGTGTAGATATTCTTCTCGTTAACCTTTCTTAGTGAAGCTCTTCTAATTTATAAAAAGAATTAGCACTAGCTGAGACAGAATTAAACAGCCTGTATCCTAGTAGTCAGTAAGGGTATCTACCTCTGGTGCTCTGGAACACGTGTACTGTATGACAGCCAAAATCCATCTACCTTCCCAACCTCTAGTGATTTGTGATTCAGATGTGGTATGCTGTGTTTAGCAGCTATCAGCAAATTTTAATTCCATGAATTTATGCAACCCCCTTTTTTTCAAGCCATATATGTACAAGGAGTTTTGTAGCTTAACTACCCTCTCTGAAGAATAATCTCCTTGTGTTTGCAGTAGGCTTAGAACAGTCTTCCAGCTCCCATTCACATGCCTGTAAAACCAAAACAAATTCAACAGAGACATTGAGAGACAAAGTATCCAATAGCCTAATAAAGTAAGAGACCAAGGCTCAATGTCTTACCTGAATTAAACAGAGCTAGAACTTGAATACTTCTCAACATGAACAGTGAGCGCTAGATCCATTAAGCTATTTATCCCTAGAGTTTTGCCTAGAGTACAGAAAGACATCATGACACCTTGCAAATGAGTTCAAAAGTGTTGGCTTTGTGGAAGTTAGAGTCTGTGTAATTTCCATGCTCTAGGGCAGAGATAAAGGTGAACCAGGAATAATCAGATTACCAAAGGAAGAAGTAGTTTGTTCTATATATTTGTATATTGCCTTAGCTTACCCTGATGACACTGGGAGCACTTCGTCCACCTGGTCCAGTATCTCAGCACATGAACTGCACCCAATTAGCCCTGTTAAGAAAGGTGACCATTTTTGCTGTTCCAGTGTAATGTGAACATTTTTGCTGTTCCTTCTCAAAGAGCTGTTCGAGAATAGCTAAGTGATAGTACCAGAATAACTTTTGCAGCTATTCAAATCCATTCTCTAGTATAGACAAGAGTATAGACCACCCAAAAATCATTTAAACGCTAACATAAGCTGATGTTAACCGACTTGGGTCAGCCTTGTTTTCCTCTAAGGAACTAAGAGAGCTGCAGTTATTAAACTTCTCCACAAGGTGGTGATGTGCCACTGAAGGAATGTTCTCCCTCACTTTCTGTAAACAAGCAAGCAGAGAGGTAGCTAAAACAAGGCTAGTCCAGGTGCTGGTGAGATGTTGGTTTCATCTGAATAGCATCACTACAGCACTACCCTGCATACAAGGCTCCTGTACAATACATAAAAAATATTCGTGGGGCATATACGGAAATAAGTGCATGTGGGACTGTTTCCATCTATCTCACACTGAGATTAATTTAAACATTTATCCACCTGTGCTTTCAACCTTTTCGTTCTGTTGGACCCTCCCCTGCTAGGTGCACAGCCCTGTGCATCAGAGTTAACTTGCTATTATTGTAGTGCTTGTTCAGGCAGTGAGGCTTGTTTTATCTTTGACGATCACCTGTTTCATGGTACGAATAGTACACTTCCAGGGTTGTCTTCAGCTCCTGCAGTTTGACACCTGTCCGGATCCTTTCCATATAATTTATTTTAGAAACAGATCTTACTGTCACAACTCCCACAGCTCGGATTTCAGAGTCAACCAGACACGCTGCCACCAAACCATTCCTCCCTGGAACTGGTGCAGGATATGCGGTGTCAGGAAAATATTTTCTATAAGAAAAATGCAGGTTTTATTTTAGCCTCTAGTGGCTACGGTAGTGAAAAGACCTTCCATTGTCCAGATTTCTGCAAAGGCCTGCACGCCCCTGACATTCCCAGTGTGAGAGGAAGCACTGCGGGCAGGTTTAGGCCTAAGTCAGCATGATGGAGCTTAAGATGGTGGGGCATGAGGAGCATGAAAGAGCTGGAAGAAAAGCCAGAAAGCAGCCTTTTTGTGGAGGATCTGGGTAGCCAGAAGTTGATGGCAACATAGAGAGCAGGAAGAGCTGCAGTGCCACTCAAAGCAGCCCTCTAATGGCCTGTGTGCCAGGGTGCTGCAAGGGCCATCTGCTCCCTGGGGCTCCCCATGGGTCTGTCAGGGCACGGACTGGCACCTCCCCGGGGACAGGGTGGGCTGAAGTCGGGACAGGACACGGTCCTGGGTGTGGGCCCGGCTTGGTGGGGCTCGTGGCCAGGCAGGGCAGGGCTGTGTGTGGTACTGGAGACCAGCCCTGCTGCTGTGTTCCTGGGGCAGGGGCTGATGGCTTCAGGGGCTGACGTAGGGTCCTGGGCTGTGGGCAGGGTGGGGACATTCCCAGGGGACTGGGTTGGGACAGCAAGGTCTGGTGGTACCCTCAGCATCTGACACCAATTTGGGAAGCCTTGGAGGACATCCCTCAGAAAGAGTGGTAGAAACTGATACAGAGGCATTCAGGTGTCCATGAAACCCAAGAGCTTTCAGAGATATAGTGGAAGCTCCAGAAAAAGAAGGAAGAGAGCAGAAAGCAAAGGAGCCTGTGAGATGACGTGGGACAACAAGGAGGGTCCAGGAGGCAGAAATGGTGGTGGAGAAAGGGGCTTGTGCTGGGCCAGATGTGAGAAGCAGGAAGGCAGAGGTCAAGAGCAGGGAGTGGAGCTGGTGGGACTGAAGGGAGGGAGAGCAGCAGGGAAGGGGGAATGGAGTCAGTTGTCAGGGAAAGGAAGAGGGCAACCACGGAGCACAAGAGGGACAAAGCAGGTCCCACATGTGGTGCTTAAGGCTATTCAGAATAAAGGGGTTTGAACCTTATAGTGGTGGGAAGCTAGAGGGCATTGCTTGCTGTTTGGGGTAGAAAAGGCAAACTCAGCAGCAGGCATGCAGTGAGCAACCTAGCTTTAAATACTGGTGTATCATGATCTTTCAGATCTATGCACAGGTATTGCGTGCTCCATTGGGATGGATATCCACTGGGATGGATATCAGGGCTAAAATGTCCATATTTAGCCCTGATAAGCCATCAAAAGCCCATCTTAAGCATTTACTGGAGTAGGGCTGATTATTTCCAAACTTAGTGTTTAAGTTACATAATTTCAGGCAAAATAAAATGTATCTGTGGCAACTTCAGTTGACAAGCGTTCTTTTAAAACCATTGCAGACTCTTGGAGCTGTTTGAAGTTTGCAATAAAAGAAGTAATCATATTTGATGGATTAAAAGGCACAGTGTGCATAATGGAATAAATGACACAATGACACAGTAAAGGTGACTCCAGCCAGATTTAGGTTTAGAAAGAACCACATAGTCCCAGCTATGTACACCACAAAACCAAGCTTCCTGGCCCCTTTTAACCTCAGCCATAGACTGTCTATGCTGGTGAGGAATCTAGCCATAAAACAGCTTCCTCTGTAAGGCCCTAGCTTAAAATTAGCATAGCTTTCCTAGAACAAAACCTTTCTAGACAGTTTGCTTTTTACAACAATAAGTAATGCACCTTCTTGCTCACTAGCAACTGGACAATAAAATGTGACCACATATTATATTTGAACATGTACAGAGTAGCTCCCAGGACTGTTTTGGTGCTGAGCATGTTGATAAGACACCTGCAAGGTAAACTGTAATAGCAATAGCAATGACACTAATGTAAAGTGGCACATATCTAAGTAAATGAACAGAATGTAGGGGACATAGACATAATTGTTTGGAAAAAATGACACAAACTGGATGAAATGGGTTATAAAAAGGTATGTTTTAGAGATGGTTCTATGGACAAACTTTTTCCAAGATGGTTTTAGCTGCTGACTATCCTGTCCCACCAAGCCAATGAGTGTGTCATTATAAAAACGTAACAGCTTTTTAGCAAGTTTGCTTTCTCAGAGATTGCTGTGAATTTAGTAAAGAGAATAAATTAAATGTCATGATAGATTTCTGTAGTGCAGCTGTACACAAATCCCTCCAATAACCTGCACTCAAAGGCTTGAACCTAAAAGAACATCTGATGTCTAATTCATCATCCCACAAAACCAGTCTGGCAGTCTTTGTAGGACCCAGAAGTAAAGCTAGTACATCTCATTTGAACAAACTCCACTGTTAGCCCTAGACCAGCAACAGCTGTAAACCTAAGCCTAGATAAAATATCTATAGTGGCTGGAGTCTTAAAGCTTGCCCCATAGTCTCTTCTACTCCATGCTCCAACCCAACCTTCTTAAAAATCCTGTCAAGCCACATCTAGTCTTAGTCCAAGACTTAATTCCAGCTAGTTCTAGCAGCCCTGGCACTCCAAATTATTAAATCCAGCAAAATCCATCACTAAACATGTATCTTTAGTTGCTGGTGCAGCTAAAAATTGTTACCAATCTCTTGCATATATG
The DNA here is from genome assembly GCF_963921805.1 of Phalacrocorax carbo. Lineage (NCBI taxonomy): Eukaryota > Metazoa > Chordata > Aves > Suliformes > Phalacrocoracidae > Phalacrocorax > Phalacrocorax carbo. The sequence goes on from NC_087515.1 coordinate 54,180,354, forward strand.
TTACAGAATAGGTTGTGTGAATTTCCGCCATTTTATTATATTGAAAATCTCATTACCTGCTAAAGGTGTTCATTTCAGACCAGGTTCACTGTATATGCGAAGTAAAAAATTTATTGTTAGTCTAATCAAAGTCTTTACTAATCAAAGAACTATTTTTATTCTATTTACAATAACACTAGGACTTATAGTTCAAATTATATATAGTTAAAATAATGGATATGCAAACTTTCTGGTGATGTCCATTTCTCTGGTGTTATGTTTAACCTTCCACTGCCTCTCAGGGTCCTAGGCTTGATGGTTTCAGTCTGGGACAGGGGCTGGCATAGCAAGTCCTTTACCAGGAGGAGCGTGATGTCGATATCAGTGGGTTTTACCTAAGTCGATTATGTCTTTGTACTCTTTGTTATGCCTAAAACTGTTTTTACCTAGATCTCAAGGTTGCATTTTGGTAACTGACCACTGAGAATGGCCTTCCATATCATCCTGTGCCTGTGCTTTCAAGGCCTCTGCTATCATCCCATGCCTTTACTCCTCTGTGTAGCATTTTATACTAGGGTCAGAGAGAGTTGATGCTGCGCGTAATACCTATACTTGTCATTGCTGTCCATTAGTTACAAAAACACATGTAACATTGATAAAACATGCAGTTATACAAAGTTATACAAAAGCAAAATATGTAGTAGTCACCTGGTCATTAGACAATTGCTGTCACTTGCTAAACCAAATTTCTAGGCAGACCAAAACAAGTCCAGAGAAAGCCTCATGGGTCCTGAGGCCTGTGGTGCTGGCTTGGCACAAAGGCTGTGGCCCCTTACAAGAAACAACAACAGCATTTTTAATGAGCCACAAAGCTACCTGTTCTAAACATTCATCTGCAATCTGTTTAAATGTAAGTTTATAGCTAGTGCTGTAAAACTTAACTTCAACTCCACTCCAAACCTGTGGGATGCTGCCTGTCCCAGCTGTAGCCCTAGGCTGGAGGACTTGCTCAAACCCAAATCTCAAAGCCTGTCCCCAAACCTACCATCTTCAAATCAAACTTCAGCTTTTTGTTATTTGAATCCCTGTCCTTATAGTACTCAGGTAGCTGATGCAGGATTTGGATATTAAGTTTCCTTTTCTGCCACTTGGTGGTATAAAACTTATCCAGAAGCCTTGTCAGCCCAGGAATGCGTCAGACCAAACCAAAAGTAGTCCAGTGCCTCAGCTGAGTCAGTGCCAACCTCAGAGGTATCATCTTTTCCAGACCTGATCCTATTCATCAGTACATGCTACCTGGGCCCTGACTGCAACCCTAACCATAGTTTCAGGGCTCACACCTAACTCAGTCATGAGCTGTCAGGCAAACAATCACCTCTGAAGCAGACCCTTTTGATCAGTTCCCAGAAATGCTTTTTGCTGCAAAGGAGTGGCATAAAAACATGCCTGCATGTGCACACACATTCAGGAAAGGCTGTCACATCACTTCACACCCTGCTGAAGTCTTTTGTAATGTAGTTCCTGGAAGGGCTCCCAGCTCACTTGGGCTGCAGGTGAGTCTCCAGCCCATCTTTTCCTCCCATTGCCTCATGTATGCAATCTCGAAGTTGCCAGTAGGTGGTATAAAATATACAGACCTTGCTGGCCAGGCCTCCCTTCCCATCCACTGAAAGACATCTGGCTAATCTCTTATGCTATTTTGCCTAGATTGCCAGCAAGCATGTAGGGTTGTGAAGCCTGGCCTCTGTGTAAGTGGTGGTTTGCTGTAATTATGCTGCAGAACATATTGGTCCACTGTGAGCACAAGATATTTCTGAATTTGATTTTAATGTGGAATTCCCAAATAAAGATGCTTTCAAAATAACCTTAGCTGGATTATTGTAAAATATGAAATATTTAGCTAACGCTTCATGAAAATCAGGCTTGGTGTAATGTATTTCTTACAACATTTTTGTGGAACTGAAAAACTATGAAACGTGCATATTAAATTTTAATAGAAGGACATAATGCTGACAAACTTGTGGAATTGCATATGTCTCCTGAATTACTGTATGAAGGAAGTAACAAGCTCCTTTTCTATTTGAACCTTCAGTGAAGGGTGAGTTGTTAGGGAAATCAGCTATTATACTGGATTCCATAGTTGTGTGACATTCTGAACCAGTCCTTTGTTATCAGCATTTTGTGTTTATGCTCTAAATATTGCAAATATCACTTTCAGAATTCTTCCTTCACTATTTCAGCAAAATTTCCATACCATTTTCAGAACAGTGGAAAACAGGTGAGGTATTTGAAATAGTGTGCCACAGGCAAGAGTTAAAATGAGAAACACTCAGCGTTTCTATGTAAACTTATTTCTCTACTCGAAAGAGGGGGGAAATTAATCAAAATGCTAAATAGTAAATGCTTACCACAGAAAAATCATGAATTATTTCACTGCATTTTAGTGAAAGAAAAAGCTACTGAGGTGGGTCATAATACATAACATCTTTCAATGAGTCCTGAGTCACAGTATGAAATGTGGAACATCTATTATTAGACCATTGATTTTTTTTTTCCATCAGATAAATTTAAAAAGTTAAATAAAACATGGCTGTACAAGAGAACAGTACACCTACCTTGATTTCTAAAGTATCTTAAACAACTGGAAAAGAAACTGAGGCTCAGGGGTTTAGTAGCTAGTATATTCACAATGTCAAGCATAGGACGTTCAACCCACAGACGCCTAATTAAAGGAGCAAGAAAAATAACTATAACCGGGAAATGTCCTGTAAAATTAATATCCATGTTATAAATAAAGATGCACCGGAGGAAATCTGAGAATAGATCATAACTTTCTGTCTAATGAGAAATAGATGGGAACTATAGAGATAGAATTTTAGCTTTCCTATTTTGGGCAGCAATAAAACAAAAAGATGTGACAGGCTGCTTTTGTTTATGAGGTTACGCTGGCAGTCATTTGCAGCTGTGTTGCCACTTACGGGGGAAGGCATGTTCTTTATTCCACTCAGGGAAAACAGTTATATAAGACTGACCTGTATTAGACTAGATTTTTCTGCTTTAGTGCAGTGTAAATTCAGTATTCACCAGCTCCTTGAATTTAATTCATGCTGATATGAACAGCCCTAACATGCAGAGTGAGAACCTTGATGTGCAGTGTCACCAAACCAGAGCTCTCTAATTTTATTTAGTAAAAGTCTTTTTCATCTTGTATCAGACACAATAGCCTGTGTATATCACTTTGATTTTAGCTAGTTGCTGTCATCACAAAGCAGCTCTTTTTTACTGCAGAATTCCCTAGACACACCAGACAAATTGGCTCACACAAATCTGCTCATCTGCTCCATGTTAGTTTAACTGGGATCAATGTGGTACCAACACCTCTCTTTTGCCAGTGCATGAAACATATTCTCATGGATGGGTATCTTTCCTGTTCCACACCTATAGCTATTTTTTAGTGTTTTAATGAGCCATAATCTTTCTCTAGACTAGAGCACCAGTCCCATAGCTATGTACACCTCTTTTTGTGAGATTTTGACTCCTATGTGATTCAAATAATGGCATTTTTTTCAAAAGTCTTCTAGCCTATCTATTGCCCTAGATATATGCTATTTTTTTCCACCACAACTGAAGTAAAAGACAACAGTAAACATGACAGAAGGTTAATTCATGTTAATATGTTCAGAAAACAGCCCAGAAGAAGTTGAGGAAAAAAAAGAAATATAAGTTGGACTGTCACCATTTCTTGAAGACGAAGCTTCAACAGATGAGGCTGCTTTTGCTTAGATCTCAAGCCCAAAATAATTAGTGGGCGGTGTTAATCTAAATGTTATGGTGGGTTGAACATCGCTTTGTGTACAATGAATTATTCTTTATCTTCCTTTCAAACCTTTTCACATATCCATAGTTGTTCTCACATTTGTGCTAGAAAAAAAGGTCTTTCAGTTTTGAGACATCTAAGCCTTTTTAAAATGCTGTACTTCACAAGAAGTCATAAACATATTTCTATTTAAAAAAAAAAAATCTTATTTTTCCAAGAAAAATTAACTTTAAACAAAGCATTTCTGATCAAAAGGAAAGGTATTTCTGACTTAAAGGAAGCTACACTAGGGTACATTTTTTTACAGATATTTTGCTTAGCAGAAAGGAATTAAGTACCAACAGCAAACAAGCAGGAGTCCATAAATTACATTCACTGAAGCTAAGCACAACATAATGCTAACAGCTTCATATTCTGTTTCAAATCAAGGGTCTTCAGTTTTCAGATGTTGTCTATACTAGGCAAAATAAGCATGGTCATAAAAGAGGTGTGCTTACATAAGATAGTATATAATGTGGAAGATGTTGGAAATTAATATTATATATCTAATGCTTCCAGTATTTTGAACAAGTTTTGCCATAAATTTTTTTTAATCTGGATGGTACTGCTTGGTTGCTGACTGTGAACCCTTACTGTTTTTACTCTATGTAGTTCCACCAACAAGTCGATGTGTGCCCTATTGCCTGAATGAGGTGCTGCTTTAAGAAGGACACTTTATTTCTGTTTCAAGATGCTTTCTGTCTCTGTAGGACTTTTTCCAGTACTGCCTGATATTGATTAACTGCATAAAAAGCTTTCCATGTACATGTTCTTGTATTGCTGTATGGTGCTCAGCAGTCTCTGGTCTCTTTATCCCTGTTAGTTTTTCCAAAGGACTCAGCATAGGAACAGAATAGAAGTAAATCTGTGTCCTTCAGTGATAACAAAACAGACATTTTCCCCTATCTCACTAAGGGAATATTGCAGAGGGGATGTTGAAAAATGCTTGCAACAGCTCTTACTGTAACTTCCTGTATTTATGGGTATTCATCTCTGGTCATAATGTGCAGCAGAAAAAATAATTCATAAAGTGGCATGGATGGAATCTAGTAGCTTTTCAGTAGTGCTGGGACAAATATTTTGTAATAATTGGGGAACTAGAGCATATGGTATGGGGTCAGCATGACAAGTGATCAAACTCTCACGTCCTCAGCAATCTGGCATGTAATGAACACCTGGAGCATGTCTGAACTTCCTATCCAAGACCAGGAAGGCCAAATAAAGTGGGAGCCACCTCTGCTCGATAGACCTGCTCTGTTACCTAGGCCATTGTCACAAAGATTAGGTTCACTAGCTTAGGACAAAAGAAGGTGATTTAAATAGACACTGGTAATGGAGAATTGCCATACACGTTTCCTTTATTGTTTGAGGAGAAAATGCAGATAAATATATGTGTGCTTGCAGTCATTGTATGTGGAGCACTAAACAAATCACATGAACACTAGAGGCTCATAGATCAGTACGGTATGATTTCTTTACTGAATCGGAGGGACTCCAGCACTGTACCATTTCTCTGCAGTTGCTTCCTGCAGCAGGAATTTTTTAACTTAGTATTCAGCAAGACTGGGCATAGGAGGGATGCTTCAGCTCTAATGGGCTGAAAATATCATGCTGCTGCACCTATTTAATGCTAGAATTTTTGCAATGGAAAATGTTAATGTAATAATTCACTCTGCTGTTTCCAGCAATTTGTTCTTTCTTGGTGAATTGCATATGTGCGGTTTGAAGTCATTTATTTTAGTTATTCCTAAGCTTTCCCAAGTTTGCATTTGTTTTCAGAACTAAGATCAAATATCTTTATACAAATTAAATTAGGAATTTGGCATGTGAAATTTTGCCTCTGTGTCATTTGCTATTAGGGCACAACAAAGACATGAAAATGGGGAAAAAGTGTTTCCAAGTACTGAACCCCACAGTTTGTATTTGGACTATTTGGGAAAAACAGAGTGACTGTGAAGCTCTTCTGGGTTGACTGCAAAAATTAAAAATACATCTAGTATTCTCATGTAGCTATTATTCTGAAAAGAACAGCAATATTTTCTCACTGCTATAGTGATTTTCATCTTGAATTATCTTTAACAATGTTAAGTAATTAATTTCCATTGCAACCAGATGAAATTAATATGACCTTCTGTCACTGGGCAAACTGAGGCCCAGGTCTAGCATTCCCCACTCTCCCCATCTTGTGTTCAGGCCTCTCTGAATTAGCTCAGATTGCCTGCTAAAGTCATCTTTCCTTAAACGTCAAGGTGTTGCAGGATCAATACCAGATTATGTTCTTTGCTATTAGCCTGAGCGGCTTTTTCTATTTCCCAGAACTTACAAATGTACCATTGTATAGAGGTCATCCTTTTGCCAAATTGCTAAATAATCCAGCAGGGTGCAGGGCTGAGTTCCCTCTCCAGAAGCAGAGAGCTAAAAGTAAAAGTCACTTCTAGGGTACAGCTGAGAAGACTTTGTTCACTTTTGTCACCTCTGCATCAAAAATTCTGGCAAATTGGAGAATATTAAGTGAGGAACAACAAAGGCGATTAAAGGGCTGAGGAGATGGATGTAGGTAGTAAAACAAAAGAAATAATACCACAAACACATTTTTGAGGTTCCGTCATTAAAAAAGACTGGTGGGATTTTTTAAGATGCGTGTTGCAATGACCACCAGATGAGCTGGAAAATAATTTCTGAAGATGTTGCTCTTTGTTACTCCATTTTAGCTCAGGTACCTTCAGCAAAGAAATAAAATCTAGGTCTTACTGACACTGCAACAACTCACAGGTTTTATCAGTAGTAGCTGAGCAGAAATCAGTAGGAGTTATGGTTGTGTTGCGTGTTTAAAAGTCGGGCCAATTTCCTTTTTCTGTCTTATTAGAAATAAATATTAAAAAATTACCCATGTGAATAAATATTAAAAGACTATCCACACAACAGCCTACAAGTATTTAGAAGGTATACACAAAGAAGTTATGGCGATTTTTACAAATTATGTCATTTCATTTAAGCTCATAATTTCCCCGCGTGCTTGAAAAAGCCCACACTGCAAACGGAGAGAGCAGAACTTCAAGGCTGGATCATGCACGTATTGTTTACAGCTACTATTCACACAGTTGCCAACCTTGTGTGATAGAAATGACCCAAGGCACTGCCATCTCTTTTGTCCTTGTACTATCATTTTAGGTAGGAAATTGCCAAGTAGGACACGTGTATAGATTATGTAATTTTGTCCCAGTCATAAATAGGACAAACACTGAAGTTCTTTTAAAACACTTTTCCTGATGACTTTTTCCATCTGTGTCGTTTGGTCTGGGGAGTTACTTGCTTTCATTGTTCGCTGGGGTTTTTTTTTACTCTTTTTTTCCAAAATTTTTGTGTTTCGTCTTTGTGCCTCTTAAGGCCTCTTCAATTTATATAGGTTTATGTTTTAATGAAATCTAGATCTTCAAAAACAAGGAGTACGCTTCATTAGGAAAAACAGCTTCTTTCCAGGGACCCACTACTCTGCATTATCAAGTGTTGCATTGCCTTGGTGGTTTTGCTTTTCTTGCAGGCAGGTCTTTAATCCCTGAAGCAGAATCAAACCTACAGTGTGTAACATGTCACATCTCAGCCAGGTTCATCTGACCCCTGCTTTGCCTTGCCTTTTGCTTTACCTGTCTTTGTGCATTTGCAGCACAGCTTGATGCCCCCTGTGTCCTCCTGCCTCCTGCCAGGGCCTTGCCTGCTACTCGGGGCAGGGAACAGTGGGGAGGACACAGCCTGTGCTGCAGCTGGGTGTAGGAAGGACCCCCAGGATGGCACACACACCAGCTGCTGCAGCTCCCCCCGCCAAGCTGCAGCCTGGGATCTAACCCAATACATGTGTTGTGCACGCTGGGAGAAAATAAGTTTGCATTTTGAAGCAAAAATTCTGCATCTCTCACAAAGTCCAGCCTACCCGGTCTTGCAGCCACTCCTGTCTGTTCTCACAGGTAAATAGGTATCACTTCAGTGTAGGCACCATGACCAAAAGACGCCTTTCAGCATTCAGCTAAAACCATGACATGCCCACAGGAGGTTTTTTCTCTCTCTTTGCAGGGGTACGTAGTTGATGAACGTGCAGCCATGCAAGCTCGATGGGAAGAGGCATCTAGAGAAACAATCAAGAAGACAACCAAGCCATGCCCCAGCTGCAATATTCCAGTAGAAAAAAATGGTAAATTTATTAGATATCTCATACTTAACTGTCTCTTGAAATTCATTTTACAATACAAATATATGAATGTGCGTGCGTACATATTCACACTATTATTCCAAGAGAGGGAGAGCACACAGAGCTTGAATCTTCCATCTGTCACTTTACCTAAATTCTCTGAATCTAAATCACTTAGTTCTAAAGCCACTAATTAACCCTGACAAAATGCCCGATTATGTTTTAGTTAGAGAAAATGAGGCATAGAGAGACACTGGATGTAGAGTTCATATGACTTCAGTCAGCTAGTTGTCTAGATTTTCCATTGTCACTGGAAAAAATAGACATTTGTAGGGCAAAACTCATCTGATGCTGAAGCAGACCATGTGTCTAATGTAGGCCACAAGAATTGCACCTAAAAGTGGGGTGTGGAGAATTAGTCCTGCTGTAGATGTCTACACAGTACATAGCTGAATTTAGATGAGGTGAATCTCAGCCCAGTGACGTGACCACAGTAGAAGAGCAGGTCAGAGCAAGAAACACAGGTCCTGACAAACTGGTTACACTCATCAATGCTTACCATGTAAGAAGAAAAGTAATATGCTGGCACTGGGGTGTTTAAAATGGGGAACGGGAACAGCAAGTAGGCTTTACACTATAGGTTCATGCTGTTGCAAGATTTAATTGCATTTATGTTAATTAATCAAAATACATTAAAAGTATTGCCTAAATAGTGTACGACTATTAAGTATAGAGGAGGCTTCTCAGTTTTGTGGCATCACTTATTCAGATGGGACTCTGAAAACCCCAAATAAGACACTGTAAAATGTGAGGAGAGAACACTTCAAGCAGTGATACTACAGAAATATTACTGAGGAAGAAATAGGACAAAATCCTGAAATCTGGTGTTTCATGAAAGAAAAGAAGGCAGTTGGCAGATGGAAAGTGGGAGACTTCTTCAAGTACAAGAAGCAGAAGGAAATAAAGCATGAATTCAAGAGCGGGAAGGCGAGACAAGATTTGGCAAAGTGTAGAGAGCAAGGTGGGCAGCAGAAGAGAGATAACAGAGGGGTAGGTAAAAAAATTATTTACAGACTTGTAAAACAGGCTGTAAACTAGAAGTTTGAAATGGATTAGAAATAGACAAATAATAATCTTGACTATTCATACTTAACACTTTGTGCATAGGCAAATTAAAAAATCTTCTGGTCATGCTGGAAGCAGTGCTAGGACCTTTACTTTCTCTTAGTCTCTGCTACAAAATCTTTACTGTTAAATTACAGGCGGTTGTCACTTGTCACAAACAGGATATCCGTATTTGACACCATGATATAATTTACACAACTCCCACTAACGTTTAGGGAAGTTGCTTGTAAAAATCCTCAATGTGTCAAAAAGGAAATAAAGGCCATAATACTTTTTTCCCTTGAAAGAAAATATTTACTGAAAATGGATAATAAGCAGGAAAAGACCTTTCCTTGCTTATAGCCTAACCCATGTCAGAACAGTGTCTTGTAACACAAAATGCTGAAGCCACAGCAGCAGGCTAGAGATGTCTCAACTTACTGGAATCAGCTGGTTGTGCTGCCATTCAGAGGGACCTCGACAGGCTGGGCAGTGGGCTGAGAGAAACCTCATAGCGTTGGGAAATGCACCGGTACAGGCTGGGGGCCAACTGGACGGAAATGACCTGAGTGTCCTGGTGGACTATAAGTTGGACATGACCCAGCAATGTGCCCTTGCAGCAAAGAAGGCCAACAGCATCCCGGGCTGCATTAGGAACAGCATCACCAGCAGGTCGAGGCAGGTGATCCTTCCCCTCTGCTCAGCACTGATGAGACACGTCTGGAGTGGTGGGTCCAGTTCTGGGCTCCCCTCTACAAGAGAGACGTGGACTAGAGTGAGTCCAATGAAGGGCTACAAAGATGATAAAATGACTGGATAAATAAATACCTGATGAGGGGAGCAACGAAGACAAAGTCAAACTCTTTTCAGCGGTGCCCACTGCAAGGACAGCAGGCAATGGGCACAAACTGAAACACAGGAAATTCCGTTCAAATATAAGAAAATGCTTTTTACCATGTGGGTGGTGTAAGAGTGGAACAGGTTGCCCAGAAAGAGTCTCCATTCCACAATATATTCAAAACGCAACTGGATGTAACCCTGAGCACCCTACTTTAGCTGACCCTGCTTTGAACAGTGGTGGGGTTGGACTGGATGATCTCTTAAGTTACCTTCCCACCTCAGTGATTCTGTGATTCTGTGAATTAAGGTGTGAAGCTTAAAAAGTGCAGTGCTTGCTTTCTTCTCTGGTCATGGGTACCGCACATGCCACCTTCTAGGCTGACATCTGTGAACTGAAAGGAGCACTTCTCTTCTGCCTAAGTACAGCTGGTGTCAAGAGGCTGACGACTGTACACCGAAGTCAGCCAACAGTCCTCATTTGGGAGAAGTACACTAACTACACACAAGAGAATAATTCTGCCTTCCCTCCCCAAATGCTTCTGTGGACACTTTCTTTTACAAGGGACAGTGACAGTGCCAATGACTTTTGTATAATAGCCTATTCCTCTATGTCAATAACTTCTCTATAATAGCCTGTATAGCTATAGGCATTGTAGAGTACTCCTATATGCCAATAACTTTTCTGTAATAGCTGAAATGAAAGAGGAAAACACTTTCCCACAGCTCAATTCTCAGTCTGAGTGAGTTTAGACACACATCCACATCTCTCAGAGGACTGCTGGACTCACAGAGCTGTAGGCTGCATTGCTTGAGGCACGCTCCACTCTGACTTTGGATCTCAGCTGCCACGTAGCAGAGAATAACATGATTTATGTAGCTTAGCACATGCATGACAGAGGGTGCCTATTGGGCTTTGGGTCCTGTGCCAGGACTGAGATGCATTTTACCCAGTGATGGCTTAATATGAGTTATAAGAGAGGATTGGATCTATCTAAACCTTAGGTAAAGTGTAATAGGGAGGCTGCCCATTGGTATGCTTACACTTAAATAAAATATAAAAATGCCTGGCGAATTGCATCTCTTACACAAAGATATGATCTGACAAATAGCCCTTGCCATCGCAGCTAGTTTTCTCTTTCTGTCACATGAAGCAGCCAGGCCTACTTTAACAGATCAGTTCTTGTGTCTCCTGCTGTTTTTACCTTCTGAGAATCATTCTGGAATGGCATTTATAGAAAAGGTGGTATAAGGGTAGCAGGTTGTACAGTTAGGAGCACACCCTCCCTGTACATCCTATCACCATCCAGAGTCAAGCCAAGATGACATTTCAGCATTTCTTTATTCTGCATGCTTTTCTTTCAGTTTGAATTATACAAGAGATTTCTTTGTGTGTGCTAAGTAACATAATGTCCATTTGAAGTGTATTTCTGTAATGACCTTTGACAATGTTAATGTTTTATATATTACAAAGTAAACAGTTGATCAAGGTTGTGAGCAAAGAGATTAAAGCTGCCTCATAGTATGGGCAAGTAAGAAACCCAACACGCAGGAAACCTTGGTGCCATCAGAAGGTTGCTTCAGATACTAAGAAGGTCAAATCAACTTAAATTACAAATGTCATTTTGATATAATCAGCAGTCAGCCACCAAAGTCTGTGTCTCCTGATTTATTCTCTTTGCAAATCTCTCTTTGTTCAACTTCTGGCTCAGAGCTGGAGTAGGGTAGACTATCCTTGAGCAGACACAGCCATGATTGTCTTGAGAGGCCAGAGACTGTCATCACTTTTCCCTAGCCCTGTTGCAGACAGGACTGCAGTTCCTATTCCTGCAGCACCTCAAGTGAGACCAGTACGTTCCACCCCAGTAAGAGGCGGAGTAGCTAGTTTTAGAAAGTCCAGGAAAAGTATTCTTCAGGTTTGTTCTTTTCCTTTATTAAATATTCTACTTGGTTAGTAAATGAACACCTAAGAAAGTTGATTTTAAAACTGCTGATTGCTGATTAACATGTCCAAGTGTTTGCGAGGTACCAAGACTATTCTGTTCCTATGTTGCAGGTGGCTGCATGCACATGAAATGTCCTCGCCCTCAGTGCAGATTTGAGTGGTGCTGGAACTGTGGCCTGGAGTGGAACAGAACCTGCATGGGAGATCACTGGTTTGACTAGTGGTGCTGAGGCCAGCCTGCATCGCTGCTAAAGTTTGTTTTCTTCAGGGCCAAATTCTGAACTCCTTGCTTAAACAAAACTCCCTGTGGCTTCAGGGACACAGAGTTCAGAAGTTGCCCAGTTTGTTGGTTTTTGCTTTCTTGCATATGCAATCATATCAAAATCACACGCAAGTTATGCCAAGGGTTTTAAATCCACTAAGTAAAAAGAGTAATTGTTCATCATGGTACAAAGATAGGCAAATTACACCTTTCTGAACTTGTGCAGTCTGTCAGCACAGAGAGCAGACAGGGTTACCATGAGGAACTTTGCTTGACATTTATAGTCAGGAATCCATAATGCTTGCAAGAGAGAGCAGCCTGCATATGCGCATGTGAGTGCATGAGTGTCAAGGGGGGGGTGGAGGATGTTCCCCGCATCAGCTGCTTTTTCTTTGACCACTCCTTTGCTCATTCAGCACAGTTCTTGATTTTGAGGCAGTATTTCTTAACAGCTTTTTTTGGCAGAGGGAAGACTGCGGCTCTTCAGTGTTTTCTCAGGGTTCCTTCCTAATAGGCTTTCTGTAGGGGTCTTGCTTTCACACCAGATTCTCATAGAAACATCCAGCTTTATGCAATATTTGTGCTTGTGTATTTGTAACATGCAACACAAAACCTGCCTAGGTACTCATTACAGGCTTTGTTGCCATTGGAAGATTAGCTAAGGATGCAGTTTCAGCTGTAACTGTGACTGCTGTTGCAGTGGTGACTGGATATGATTAAGTGTTGTGCAAGCTAGGCTCACAGGGCTTCATTTTTCTTGTGCTTACAGCAATACTTAGGACGTGACAAGGGGAGGCAGGAGGAGACTTCTCAGGGGTTTTCTCTAACATCAGTCTCCTAAAATGAATTAGAATATGAGTGTATTTCTGAAAACACATTCACAGCTCAAACAATGTGGGGCAGAGAGACATCTTTCATTTTACAATGTTAACACAGTAAGTAAAGCTTACTAACGCTTCTAAGCCTGAACAGTCTTACTGTTTGGTGTGCTTTACACTGCTGTCTTACTCTGAAAAGAATGAGCACTGTCCTCAAACAACATGCCATGTAAGGATTTGCACAATTCAGTTTTGGAAAAAAACGCACAATAAATAAAGTGTTCAAAATTTTAAACTTTCTTTATTTCTTTTTTCTTTTGAATACAAAGTAAATGAGCACAAAGATGTTGTGCGGATCATGTATTTCCTTGACTGATTCGAAATTGCAGCTGAAAGGCTAGCCCCTTGATTAAAATATACTAATAGCACAAAATAAATTCCAGGGCCATGGGCTTCTTGTATCAAGTTTGAATTAATATTTTGTATGGCATGGCTGTAGAGCCCTGAAAATATGGGTGTGCCTTGTATCAGTCAGTGCAGAGCAAGAAGCTTGAGGTATAAAGAAATCCCAGGCTCACTACAAAAATGCCCAGTTGCTAAAAGCAGTGGAATATTCATCTGTCTCAGCTGGAAGTGGGATTAAAATTCTGAGGAAACAAAGGGATGAAAGGATAAGGTAGAAAAATTGAGAGTGAACTGGTAGAATTAAGAAAATGAGAGAGAAAAGAAGAGGCAAAGCAAGGACAATGGCCATTTCTTAAAGGTCATTTTCCTTTTTGGCACCAGTGAACTAAAACGTGTGCAGAAGTAGCTACACTGAAGCATAGTGGTGCAACAGAACGCTGCGATGTAGGTCATTTAGGTACATTATCTTAATGGGGATATTGTACTGTGAGCTCTGATTATTTCATGATTTGATTTCCTGTACCTGGACCTATTTTATAATTTACATGGCTTGTTGCCAATAGGCTAGGGGAAAAAAAAAATCACATTGCTTAATTTTACTTTGATAGTGTGCTACATGGGAGCTCATTGCTGTATTTCGTATCCAGAAACGTTTGGAATAAAGAAAGGGTGAATCCCTTTCCCATTTTTTTTAGTGTCTTTCTTACAGAGGAATAAAAACTTGTTCACTGTAAGGCAGCTTCACTGAGTTAGAGCCTGCCCTAACAAGTTAATGTTTTAATTGTCACGTAGAAACATGTAATTTATGCCCCTGGACCAAGGTCCATTGAAGTCAATGGGCTATAGATAAGATCCTGTATTTCTTTCTGGCCTGGGCAGGGCATGGCAGGCATGAGTCATAAGGCTAGAACAGAAACATCTCTTTCTTGGGAAGAACTTGTCAGATGATGGGATTATAAGCATTCATCTAAGCCATAAACAGGAAAGAAGACTAAAGAAAGGGGTTCCAGCATTGACTCAAGATTATTCACTTTTAGAGGCTGACTTTATAGGCCCTTGTCACATAGGGTTTCTTCATACAGTCCAGATTTACACTCTGAAAAAAAAAAAACCAAACCAACGTGGATCCTGTAGATTTTAATAGAACATGTCCTGATCGCTGTATTAATACATATACGTCTGTACCTGTATACATACATACACAAAGTTTGAGACGGTATAGGCTGTCAGACTAATTCCTGTTTACAGTAAGAATAATTCTTACAGTTTCCACAATTAAAAGTATATGAAAAATCAGGATTAGTGCTCTGCTGACACTGTAAGAATGCTAGAATTTCTATAGAGACGTGTGAATTGGACATAAAATTTCCTACACTGATAATTTTTTTTTCATGAAAAATGCTTTTTTAAAAAAATCTAAAACTAAGAAAAAAATCTAATTGATATTGTAATTTGAAACAAAACAAAACAGAACAAACCAAGTTTTCAGTGTCTATTCAGACTGTTCCTCTTATTTCAGCTCTGAACTACCGGAGTGGAATTCATCTCACCCAGCTTAACTATCTAGTTGGTTCAGTAGCCTCAGAGACTCATGCAGAGAGCTGTTGCGCACGTGTATGGGGGGCTGCTGGGTTTTAAGTGCAATTGGTCATGGCTAGAGGCGTGATGGCAACACCCCTGCCAGGGCCAAGGTACAGCTCCTGACAGGACGAGGAGGACTGCAGAGCTCCCACACATTCTTGGCTCTGTCGTTGGCATGGAAAGGGGAGTCTTCCTTTTCTTAAAACTTAGGAACTGGCGTTGCTTATTAGCATCCATGAAGCCAGAAGCCAACCTTCGCAAACGTTTCCTCTGGTTTGGCACGCACAACTCTGGACGTAGTCCTGCGCAGCCATGGGGGTAATGAAGAGAAACAAGACTCAAGCATGAAACAAGAAAACCAGCCTAAGGGCATAAGCAGATGCAAAGGTTTCAAGAGTTTGTGGGTTTATGTTCTCCACTAGCATTACACTCTGGAAACACTAGTATTTAACTAAATGTTCTGTATATTCAAAGAAGATGATTTATTATGGTGATATAAAGCTAGAAAGAAGCCTGTATCTTTTTACAGCTAGGTTTGCCTTTGTTAATTGAATTCTCTTTACCTCAAACCTTCTTCTTTCAGATTACAATTACAGATTTGTTCTCGGTACTGCAATCTGGGCTCCTTTTAGTGTATGTTAAATGGTTTAAGTAGAGGATGTATGCTGAAGTATTCAATAATCATTAACTTTATAATAATTCAGCTCAACAACAACAAAGAAAATCTCTACTATTTAATTCCAGCTGGCAGCGAAATCTGAATGCCGACTAGATTAAGAAGAAAATATATAACACCTTGGTTCCCTAACGAAAAAGCGTATCTCAAAGCTTAGCATAAATAATAGTTTGGGAGCTGTGACTTTGACTAAAATATCGTTGATATGACTGCCTTATCTTGTTGCAAACTGCAAGCCAAATAATTTAATTTTAAAATGTACACTTTAAAAAAAAATTCAGTTAATGGGACTTCAGAAGAAACATTATGACACTGTTGGGAAAGAAAAGTCACACTCTCAAAGGAGGGCAAGCAGTGGGGTTTGTTTTTTGCATATGAATAGTAAGGTACCATCTGTCGTGCAAAGCAGTACGGTAGCAAAGCTTTTTGCCTACAGATCTTGTAGATCATGTAAACTGAAGTAAAATTTGTATTTGTGGAGGGGAACCTGGGGTACTTGGAGGTGAGAGGCCAGATTCCAAGAGATGCTGCTTCCCTGGAAGTTTGGGAAGATTTAGCCCTTTGTGACAGCTTTCTCATGCTTTGAGGCAACAACAGCTGCTACATCCCTCGTGTTCACTTCACTGCTCAAACCAGTGATGATTTACAGAAGTAAATCATTGGGTGCAGTAAGCTCAATAAAGCAACACTTGCAACAAGATAGGAAGGATCAAGAGTACTATCAGCTCTGAAGACTGTTTAGCCCCATGCTGACTTAATGTATCTGATTCACTGTTTGACTACTATGATGGTGGCTGATCTAGAGAAACCATAGGCAGAGATGGAGAGCTGCAGTGTAGCTTTTAACAACTGGATTTTGTTCCCAGGCAGCAAAATTCTTGTGCTTCCTTTGGTTCCCCTTCAAGCAACAGAAAAACCTGAAGAAGATAGCACCAGACCAAGGCTGCCAGAAGAAGGAAACCCTGTGTCTAATCAATCCTGATGGCCCTTTGGCAACTTCTCCCAGATGTATCTGACAGCACAGCATAGACAGTGATTCAGCAAAAAGAGACAAATGTACTCCTTTACATTTAATCTGGCTTGATTACAGTTTGAAAGGAAATATTTCTTTCTCTAAATAGCAAATTTAGAAAAACACCTCTCCTGTTTTTTTTTTCAAACATGTTTGTCTACTGATTCCTGTTACTTTTATTTGTGTATGTGTTTGTCCACATGATTCCCATTCTGTATCATATATTAATTTCTAGCTGTGGCTCCTCTTCAGATAGTTAATCCTCTAGCAGTTTTCACTTGATTATCTAGGAACTACTAGGGTGCATGCACTGAGCAGTTCTTTCTCATATTTTGGGTAAGTATGTGCAGACCAGAAAACATGGAAATGGCTTTAAGCAAGCAGTAAGGCAGGCAAGTTGAGAGAAGCTTATTTAATCGTATGGAGAATCGTATTTAATGTAGCGGTTTGTGTATCTGCAGGGATTTTTATTTTTTTTTTAGAAATCAAGAAATCAGGTCATATGCCATTTTGCTTTTCTTCATTATTATTAATAGTGCTTTCTACTTTGCTTTTAATTTGTTTTTCTTGTCTGTGTCTCCATTTTTCTGAATAATGGAGTAATGGTTCTATGCCAGTAGATAAAATATGCAGCAAGACATCACCTGTTACATTACTTTTTGGCTTTTATCCCTAGAAAGCTTGAGGACTCTACATAATCCGTGAAGGCAGGGGAAGTGCCATTATCTGTATTTTACAGTCAGGGAATTCAGTCCAGAGTGCACAGCCAGAGTACACGGAGGCAACAGCTCAAATGTACACCCGCCCTTTCCTCGCAACCAGGGAAATCTGAGGCTGCACCAAAGTGGGGGCCACCTGCGAGCTGGCATGGTGATGACACAGGCTCACGGAAGCAGGAAGCACGTTTGAGCTTTAGGGTCCAGAGGTCAGCAGTATGACACTGGGGACAAAAAGAAACAATAAAAGAACAACACAGGATTTTTGTTGGCCTAAAGAGTAGTAACCTAGCCTGACAGCCTTTGCAAGCACTGGGAATTTTACCACTGGCTTCACTGGGAGAAGGCTAATTGAGAGACTTTGAAAACACCATTTAGTTTGACTTTTTAGCAGTACGTAGGAGACCTCTGTGAAAACTTCACGTCCCAGTTTCCTCTTGTCTCTTTGTTAGCTGAATATTTCACCTACAAAACACTTTCATGCCCACTCTCTCCACCCCGCTTTAGTGCAAACTAAAATCCATCAAGCACTGATGTCAGGCTTGTTTTAAGAATATTTAGTTAAGTACAGCTGAAGCGACTGTACACTCATTCTTACTTGGTACATGATTGTATTGTCTGCCTTGACAGCCTGACAACTTCATCTGCTGGTTACCAGGCTAAGAACTGGTTGGATGAAGACCTCAAGTAATGATCAGAAAATAGTGCTAAAATGAAAAGCAGCAATCAATAAAATGCAGTAGTAGCAGATACTACTTCTGCTGGGGCCAATATAATGTTTTTCTTGGCATGGATGCTAAATGTTCCTGAATAGGTTCAGCCAACTGGGCTTGTTTATGCCTGGAAGCTAAACCTGGAAAGCCCTGCATTGCTCTTTTCCAAAGTAAAGAGATCACAATATGGTAAAAGGGTTTGAAAGTTTTTAATGAATAGCTGAAAGTCCATGTGTTCCACAGCTGACAGAGTTAAAAACCAGAAAAAACAAACTACCTCACTGAGCTACACTGTGCTCAGTGATACAACAAATGCCAGGTTTGCTTTTTTTAAAAAAAATATCTGCTTCTCAAAAGCAAAAAATACTGTGATATTTACATTTAAATCAGTCAGTTAATGAAGCTGAAATCAATTCTGATCTGAACTTTTAAGTTTTAGCAGTGATGTAACTGAATCTAACACTATACCAAAATGTTACTCAGGCTTTCCTTAGCAAATATTAAGGTGCTTGTTAGCTGAGTCGCAGTCACTCAGGTCCTTATTTGATTTCAGACTTACAATGATCAAGGCTATTCATATTGCCTCATTCTGTTGGATTTTACAGAAAGCAAACACAGGCTTCAAAACTTATCTTCTCCTGAACTAGTAATCTCTTCTCGTGATATTTGATGTGCACAAGGTAAAAACAATCAGTGGCATTTCATTTTTAGTCATCTTTTTTTTGTGTAAACTTCAGGGTAGAATCGAATAAATAAAATTATAAAGCCAAGTCTACACAACAGAAAGCCTACTTTTCTTGCTGTTCCAGTACAGCTATACCACAGACCTACCCAATACAGTATACCAGCTTGGTAGACATTGCGGTATAGAAAATAAGCTGTAGATCAGCGAATTTATGTATTTATTTATGCCATTATATTGCACTATTTTTTTAAGACCTTTGCCAGTCTAGAAAACTTATAAGCCCCTTCCCTCCTCAGGAAGGACCCATTCCAAGAGATCCCTGCGGTGAGTGATGGCTGGGACAGTCCAAACTGCTTTGTGCATAAACTGTATCGTCGTCTGGGTGAGCTGGGGTATGGATTGCTCCCATAGAGTTTGATGTTTGTAAGTACTCATCTCCCACTCAGGAACCCAAAAAAGGCCAGGCTGTCAAAGATCACCATCAAAAAAACCACAACTTTTTTCAATGTCTAAGCAAAGGTAGTGCACATACATAAAAAAGAACACTTGAAACTTTTTCTCTGATTCCGGATGCTGAGCAGTATGGAAAAACCTGGCCACAAGGAACTTTAAATCAATAAGTTTTCTTCTTCAAAAAACAAAAAAGGCCATGATCCAGAGCCCTTTGTGATGAGTGCACCCAATGTCATTTTTTGCTACATTTCCAGCAAAGAAATATATACGTCATACTATTTTGCTATTTGTGTTTATTTAAACATTTGTATTAGATTGTAAAAGGCCTTAGTAGAGCTTTAGCAAGTCTCAGATAAATAATGTGTACTTATTTTTATGCAACAGTGCTTCGTCCAAAAAAAAAAAGGGGTTTCTTATTGCCTTTACCCCACTATGGAAGAGACCATCATTATTACAAGCAGTAGGCCTTGACAGATGAGATTATCTTATGAGGTCTCTTCATATCTGTCCCTATAGCATCGTGTTGGCCTACACCCAAAGGAAAATTCCAACTTTGAGGACTATTCAATCAATTATTTAATTGCTTGCAGAAAGAGAGATCCAGAAGCCTTTCTTATTAATGCAGTCATTGTCTCATATCTAGCAGCTTCCCTTGCTAGTCAATGGCATTACCAGACAGATCTCCATACCAGGAGGTTTTTCTGATACTGAATGCCACCTAATTTTTTCACCTTCATGATATTAAGATCTCAGGAGTAGAAAGGTCTTGTTAGTTTGTTGTGCCCAGCCTACCATCACAGGCACCTTGTTATGTAAGGCTTTGTATAAATTTATAGAGTGCTCTTGCAAGCAATTTTTTTTTAAGTTCCATTTGCTTTCATGGCAAGGCAATTCTGGAACCTGATTCCAGCTGCTAGTGATGAGAAAACTTTTCATTCCAAGGTATTAATGGCCAGCTTATAATTACATATCATTATATCAATGTGGTATGTAAGCTTAAGGTTTTGGGTTTTCCTGTTTATGTTAACTATTCGCTTCTTTCCCTGACTGGATGGAGTAGGCTGCAATCATATTTCCACTCCATTTGTTTTATTAGCCTTAACGGCCAAGCTCAAAAGCTTGGATCACCATTTCTCTAAACACCCTAGAACCAATTATTCCAATTTTACTTTACCTTTTTTTGAGTAAGAGTGATGGACTTTTGCATACGATGGCACACGTGGTCACACCGCTGCTTCCGGTGGCACTCATGCCTCCATGTCTCTACTGGAAACACTTCTGATACATGCCAGATTGCAACACATTGTTCACAGCCATCTCATGCTGGCAATTCATAACCATCCTATGATCACAGAATCACAGAATGGCAGGGGTTGGAAGGGACCTCTGGAGATCATCTCGTCCAACCCCGCTGCTTGAGCAGGCACACCCAGAGCAGGGGGCACAGGGGCGCGTCCAGGCGGGTTTTGAATATCTCCAGGGAAGGAGACTCTACATCCTCTCTGGGCAGCCTGTGCCACTGCTCTGTCACTCAAAAGCCTTCTTCACCTGCCTTCCAAATGGTGCGCTTCTGATTTATCACGTGTCTACACTTTCTTTCTGACTTTATTTTTCTCAGTTTCTGCACTTATACAGTGCTAACTGGCTGCTGCTGTGCATTTCAGGGTCCAAGAAAGTTACTGCAAAATGAGCAAGAACAGGAACATCCTTTGGTAATCACCCCTGTACATGTATGTATTCTGTTAGAAATGGTTTTTCCAAGTGCTACAAGAGCATCTTTTTTACTACTTCACAGTACTGTAAATCTGCTATGTTCTATGAATCTAGGAGCTTGACAGGTTTGAATACCTCCAGTTTAGTAACTTATTTACTTGTTTGCCAAATGTGTTTCAGTTCTTTATCCTCAAGGTTCATCTATACAGCTATTGGTAGACCTCACGTAGATGTAGATGAATGTGGTGGGCTGACCCTGGCCAGCAACTAAGAGTACCCACCCAAATACTGACAGGCTCCCATACCCAGCAGGATGAAGGAGAGACTGGAAAGAGCAAAAGTGAGAAAAAAACATCACAGTTAAGACAAAGACAGTTTAATAACTGAAGGGAAGGAAAAAAAATAGTGATTTGAAAGCAATCACCCATATACAGATGGGTGCCCAGCCAGCCTCTGAGCAACTGCTACTTTAGAAAGACAGCCTCCCAGTTTTATTGCTAGGCATGATACTATACAACATGGAATATTCCCTTGGCCAGTTCGGGTCAGTTCTTCTGGCTGCATCCCCTCCAAATTTCTTGTGCACCCCCAACCTACTTGCTGGGGGGCAGAGTGGGAAAAAGAAAAAAGCCTTGGCACTGTGTAAGCACTCTTCAGCAATAGCCAGAACACTGGAGTGTTGTCAGTGATGTCTTAGTCACAAATCCAAAACACAGCACCATACAGGCTGCTATGAAGAAAATTAAGTCTGTACCAGCCAGACCCAGTACAAAGAGCTTGCTTTAAACTAGCTGGTGCAGAATACTGCTACACACATGGTCACAGCAGCATAAATTGCCTCCTCCCTTGGTGTCCCTAAGTGCTGTGATGCTTAACAAGGATTGAGCTAACGATGAAGTATTTTCTCAGTGTAAGTATTGACAGGTTTTCTGTACTTGACTGGCAGCCTATTTTTATAATTTTTATATCTTTGAGATCTTTTTGCCTTGGCAAAATCTGGTTAAAATTAGCTAACATTGAAAAGCTTCTGTGGGAGGACTGACAGACAGCTGCACAGACAGATTCGGACAGCAAGGAAGCTAGGCTAAGACCCAGACAGCTAACTTACTTAAATTCTCACTGAGCTACTGGCAAGTGTGGAGTAAAGGCAGAGAGACGAAGCTAAGCAGACTAAACAGCCTCATTTTATCATTAAATGACGGCTACACAAAGCATTAAGCATTCCCCAGTCCAGTCTTAATTTCTACTTGAAATTGAGATCAGAAGTTCCCCATTAACCTAAGGGGGAAAGTATTGCATAAGTTTGGGTAGGTGGCTGTGACAAATGGATTACCTTTCCCCCCCCATCCTCTTTTGGGGAGGTACAGTAAGCATGAAGAAGTTTTTTGGATTCAACCCAAAAATGGGGCCTTGTCCTGTGGTGTTATTGGGCATTTTTTCTACTGACTCATGGGAGAATGAGGTTGGCATTAATCAAACTATATCAGTGATGAAAATTGGAGAAATTATCTGATTCATTTTCACCAAGTGTCAGTCTGTCTCTCTCTTGACTACAGATGAAGTTTGGAGCAACCACACTCGTAACTCGGGTACCTTGGTTAAATATCTGGAATCGGTGGGATGACACCAGCAGCAGACAGCCTGATTTTGGCTACTCTTCAAAGATCAGTGGGACACGGGTGGCACAATTCCCAGCTCGCCAGGGAGGACTCCCAAGTCACAGCTGGTTACAATCAAACTTCTTTCTGTGGTGGCATTGGCCCTGTGATATATGAATTACGGAACCAACCTCCTCACTTCATGCAGCTTCAAAGCATGTTACATTCAGAGGAGAGATGAGAGGAGGAAAGATATAAAGGTGGCTTTCAGTGAGCTCAGTCTTCGGTCTGCCAGATGCCAGGCTAGGCCCCATTTATCAGCAGGAGGGAATAGCAAGAGTTTTCCAGAGAGGATTATAATGGCTTTTTATCAGTCAGTGCCAGTGTTTAAAATAATGCCACATAATCACATCCTTATGTTTTCCTACTTAGCTTAACATCTCATGGGGGATTTTTTAAAAGTACGTTTCACTTCTTTTTTGTTGAAATCATCGTACTATGGTGATTGGCAGAATACAAACTACATTGCTAGATAATAACTTTTTTAAAAAATTTAAATGGGACACATTTTTGAAGAGCTTTTTCACTCTTTATTGCAGTATCTAAGAACACTAAAGTTAAAATAGGATTTTGTCTTCTCTGCCATTTACACTTTTGAACATTTTCCCCAGAATTAATTTTGTCTTATACCACCTAATAGGGACTAAATAAACTGCATTCTATACACATTGAGTTGAATATTAAGAAGGTATACCAAGATAGCAGGTGTGATTTTATCTCATGTATAGTCTTCTTGGAACATATACTACTCTATAGTATGGATAGAGTTTTCTTTTCTTTCTGTAAGAAGGAATAAAAAACTCCTAAACTCTTATACAGGATTTTTTTTTTCATTAAAAAACATACATAAAACACTTCACTGGGCAGAAAATTATTCAAAACCACATATAACATTTTAGCAAACTGCTTAGTGGAAAACCCAGCAGCAAATGCCAGCACCACAGGGTAAGTGGCCTCAGTGCACCCTCTCTGCAGAGAGCAATGGTTTGTCAGAAACCATTTCTTCAAAACATGGTTTAATGTTTCTGGAGACAGACCCTGAGACTTCCGTACTCTGACAGCAAACATAATAATATTAGAATCTTCTCATGTAGCTATAGATCCTGTGCAATTCATTCATGTCCTACTTCAGTGAAAAAGAAAAAAATAAGCTTTTAATGTACAACCTTATCCCTCTGTTACTTCTTAGTTACAGACATTGTGAATCTTGCATTGCAAACTTCATAAATAGTGGTGCATCAACAAATGAACTTTGTTATAAATACGTCAACCAACATGGGAAGTTGGTAACAACGGAATGTGCATCCTGGTCTGCCCCTGATGACTTGTCTGGCCTCGAGCGAAATACATCAACATGTACTTTCAGATGTCTGACAAAACTATTCTGTGACAAGATATCTCCTTCTGTAGTAAACTGCTGAGGAGCAACTGTTGCTCCAAATATTCAATATTTCTCATTTAATAGCAAAAAAACCCAAACACCTAAACAAGCAAAACCTAATGGGTGCCTATGCTTCAGTTTAACTTCTTATTATCTTAAATAAACAAAGCAAGGATTGTAATTTCATCAAGAATTGAGTCTTGAAGAGTGAGCAGTGGTAGGAAACTTCAATTTGAAAGCTGAAAGTTTTCTAAGGTTATATGAGATTGGAAGAGCTTTGCTATAAAGGAAAGTATTAGACATGCTTTTCCCTTTTGCTGTTACAGTCTCTTATATCCCAACTGTAGTTTTCATGAATTACAACAGTAGCTATTATATCTAAGGAACAATGTTTTGACCCTGTGCACACAAATGGCTGGGTTATCAAATGTCCTGTTGTTAAGCAGGATGATAAAACGATTTCATCCTCTTTCCTCTGCTGCTGTTTCAGACTGCCTCTGCATACTTCAGTCTATGCCAGCCAGGAGTGCTGTGCATTACAACTGAAAGAGGCTGCATATGAGGATTTACGTGACTAGAGACTGTACGAAAGATAATGGAAAAACTGCATTTTCAGAACAACATTTGGACTCAGTGACACATCCCTTACTCACTGACAATCCAGATTCCTCCTCTTTGAACTTGCCATCATGTTCATTCTACAGCTCGCTGGTAAGAATGTAACTCATCCCATATCATGACTATCACATTCCCACATACCTTTCTGGTACAGGGAGGGCATAGACAGGAAGAGCAAACAGGCTGACTATAAAACAGCCCTGAATTTTCCTTCCTTCTTCTGAAGAGCAGCACCAGTAATCATGAAGGAAGTTACCACTTAAGAGTTAAGACGGCAGAATCAAGCTGATGCCCCCTGGCCTCACTTCACAGGCGAGCTGTGAAAATAAACTTGGATACTGTAACAGCCAGTACCATTAAAAATGCCCGTGAGGGTTTAAACAACATGCAATAAATATGAGCTTCTGCTGCTACCACACACATTGAACAAGGAAGAAAAAACAGTTTTGAATGACTTCTCCTTAAATGAGGCCTATTTGGTCTGTGCTCTGAATATGGGAAGTGGTCTGTGGAAAAAGAACAGGACAGCCATGCAATCTCAGACCTACACAGCATACCAAGACCCACAGGAGAGGGCACTTTCATTCTGGCATTCCACTTCTGAATGGTTGACTTTGCAAAATACCTTTTGCTGTTTATGTGAGCGGGTAGCATATAAATCTAAACTGGAACAGTGCATTAAAACACTTATTAGCTCCACAAAGCTTGAAGTCTCATGCTGTAGCCACGTTTTGCTACTCAGATTCATTTCAAGATCTGTTGCACACCTGTGCCCTCTCCCATCTCCTTACGAGAGCTAACTGTGCGAAGTAACTGTACCTTCCACACCTTTCTGCATAGATCCGATTTCAGCAAGGACCTTGGCAAACGTCCTCTGAAAAATTTTGCTGAAGTGGCTGAAGACGCTACCTTGCCCGTCTGTGTGTCCTGCCCTTCTTCTGTTACTTGCCTTATTCCAATCACCATTGAGCAGTTTGCCTTCGGGGATGATTTTGCTGAAAACCTGGGCTATGCCTTGGAGCAATTAAGACACAGGCACATGTTGCTCCTGCCTATTCTATAGGATCAGTAACCCAAAAGGGTAAGAAAGGTAAGCCAGGAGACCAATAACATCTGAAAATGCCCCTGTGAGATTTGCCAGAGTCTGTCTTCTAAAAAGACCCTTAGCTATGTTGGTAAAGCACAGTTAGAAGGCCATAGTCTCCTCTAGTGTAAACCAGTATCTACTGCTGTGGAAATCCATGGAGCTACTCCAGGTTTACACCAGTTAACTCGTTATACCTGTCATAGTTTATGCCCTGATAAAAATTTAGCCAGCAGAAGGCAAGGTTCTGAATATGCTACACTGACCAGACGTGTGTCAGGCCAGGGCATGTCTTCCTCTCTACGGAGCTGCAGGTCCATCCCATCCCCACCTGCCCCCACATCACTCCAAACAGAGCTGCCACAACCTTCCCCAAAGTGATTTGCAGTCACTCAGGTAGCGAGCTGAATGCAACATTAAGGAATTCAACTCTTGTCTAATTAAGATGATGCAATCAACTGGTCGACAAACACTTAAGGATCTTCTTAATAAGTCTATTTTTATCAGCTTGAGTGCCAGACACTGTAGTGTGAGGTGTTCATTAGTGCTGATATTTGAAGTCAGGGAAGTTTTATCTTACTGTATTTTCCCCCATGAGCATTTGCTCTCTGCTAACCTACTCCCTCTGCCATTACTGTGCTGGCTCCCATTTGCTGCTAGCATCCAATATAAAGTCATTTGCTCTAAATTACTTTAAAAGTACTGATGGCCATGCTTCCAAAAATACACTCTTAATAACTAGCTTCTAGGCACAATTTTAGGATACAGGAAACTAGAAGAAAGAAAGGAACAAACTCAAATTCCTTTAAGTGAAAAAATTTGGGAAAGAAGGTTTTCAAGAGCTATTTTCTTGTGGGAAGATGCATATTTTCTATTTGTTTGCCTTCATTTCCTAATTCAGAAATGGCTTTTAGATTCCCAGAGACATTTATAATAAAATAATTTATCAATAAAATTAAACAACTGCTGCTGCCCCAGCCTGTCACTTGTTGCCTCCATTTAGCTGTGGAGAATTATTAGTAATATTTTAGCAGTTCTTACAAAGCCTTATTGTGCTTCGTATCGTCTAGTGTTCTATCAAAAGAAGACTGTTCATGCCCTTAAGGTATCACGGCTCAGGTGGCTGGTATTTCTTCCCTCTCACCCCCTCTTGAGCTCTATGTAGTATCAGAGCAACAGTCCGAGGGCAAAACTCTTGGAGACACATTAGATTCCCACAAGGTCCTGTTCCATTAAAAGAAGACCTGGAACTTGATGGCAAATTCCACAAAATGCTACAAAGGCAGCTACACGCCTACGGCTATGGTACACAGTGATTTGGCACACGAGCCCAGGAATCTCTTTTGGCTGCCGGGTGAAGCGCACCACTCTATGCAGAAGTCTTTACCATTGGCTTGTGCCAACCTCACTTGTTTTCTCACATGATGGAGACCCTGCCCACACACGGCATTGCTGTTTCAAAGTCCATATGTCTTGGTGAGTGAATGTAACACTGGCTATAAGATCCTTACACTGCAGTAACATGAGCACTGGCAAATCCCCTTGTCTTTGTAGAAGCTTTATTAATTTCAAGTGGAATTTTCGGAAAGCCCCCTTAGCACAAGTCAGTGCAGAAGGAAGGGTCCAATTAGGTCTGCAATCGTTCAACCACTGCCGATGCTTAGAATTTGTCTTCCAAGTTCATTTCTTTGCCTAAATAAGGTACTTGAACTAAGAGAGAAAAAAAGCATTTCATACATGCCAGGTAGAAAGTTTTCCCTCTGGCAAAAGCCTTTTTAATTAGTTGTCATGATGGCACCACCCTGCCTGATGTAGGCCTTGTAACAGCGCTAGTGTGAGCGGGAGGTTTTTCAGCCATTGGTTTTGCAATTCTATCATGGGTGTTGAAATAAACACTGACTTTTTCGATTGTTTGTGATTCCCCTTATGACGAAAAAGGGACAGGAAAAGGAGACAACAGGACAGAAGAGACATGCCCAATGTATAAACAGTCTCAGACTACTAGGTCACTGATGTCTTAAAGGCTACAACTCATTGTGGGTGGCAAAAGAAAGCAATGCTTAGGGAGTCAGCTGCAGCCATCTGTCTCCAAAGAGCAGCTGGTGATGAGATGCTGATATTAATGAAATGGGATTTCTCTGTACTGTCAACTTACTGCAGCTGGTGTATCCAATTCTGATTCACGCTACCATTATGGCCACTATTCTTGGGAGGCAGCAGATTTTGTTGGTAGTATTGCTAATAGCTGGGACACCTGTGGTCCAAATAAGGTGTGAAAAGCAGTAGATTCTGAGTAGACTGTTTTGTGGCTGCATTGCCAGGTGACTGACAGATCCCAGGGCTGAGAGTTTCCTGGACTACTGATTCTTAGTCATCTAGGAGTTGGTGAGTAGGAAATTACATGAGCTATGTTATTCAGATTGGAAAAAAAATATGAAACAGCGTGGTCTGTAGGATTAATAACATACTGGTAGCATGGAAGCGAGCATACAAATAAGACTGTGTCAAATCACTCTGAGAATGGTTGTGTTAAAGCTGCCACTACACCAAACAGCTGGGTCTGGGCTTGTAGATCCAGGAGCTGGTAAGGACATGGGCTCACCAGGCTCTCTGTGTGCACAACAAGCCTTTTTCTGTTAACATTGATGGCTTGAGCTCAGGGGCACCTGAACTCCTGTGATAAATGACAGTTAGTAGGATGACACTGAGGATTCTCTGTAGAGCAAGAGGTGTCTCTTAACAGTAATCCAGATCCCTTGCCCCAGTTTTTAATATATCATGCAAAAAATACCAGATGTACAGTACTCAGCTTTGGCCTTTCTGTATTTCCTATTGCATTTTCTATAAAACAGTGCTGTTGAGGTTTTTATGCCTTCTTCTAATACAAACCCATGCCTAGGCAAAGCAATGCTGGTGCTGGGCTACAGAGTTGCTCTTTCCCAGAAAACAGGCCATTCTTTGAATACTATATAACAGTTTTCATGAGGGATTACCTAAACCTGTGGTCGTGACACTCATCTGACACAAGGTCTTGAATGTTCGAGTCCCGTTTGCAAAGCAGGCATCCCTCTGATGAGGTCTCGCCTAGCAACTGTTCTAAGGTACCACCTTAGTACCAGGTTGAGGCAGCCATCTCCAGGAGGTTGGCCCCTCCAGGGCCAAGTGGGAGAATTGCCCAATTTCTGGCTGAGCCATTTGGGCATTTAGCCCTAAGGTCACTTAGCACAGTTTCCTACTGGAGAGGTATTTGGAACAGAGCCTTTGCCTCAGGCTTGAGGAATATATTAAATTGGTGAGAAGGGACCCAGCAGTCTCAGGCAATACAATGCCCAAGGAATTTGAGGCTTGGTTTCAGGACAGCCTGCCAGTGGTTTGTAAGAGGTTGCTAATTACTATCAATTGCAGTGATTTTTCCAAAGGAAGTGGATTGCAATTGCAAATTCACGTTTGCAGTTTCACATAGACCACAAAGCAGTCGCCTGAATAAACAGCCTTTGATTCACCACCATCCTTTGCTGGATTCAGACTGCTGACTAGCTCCATACCCTGTTGTCACCCCCCCAGCTATCCGCTTTTCACAGGATCAAAGCACAGAAGGGAGGAAGACACAATAGGATAGCTTGTGCAGCGAAGCTGAGATGGAAGGGCAGATTTCTAGTGTGCACAGAGAATCAGGGCCCTTACAATGAAACAGTGCTGGGGGTTGCTGTGCTTTGTGCTGGAGGCCACACTTAGGACTGAGGCAGACAAGAGTCCAGACAGCACAGAGGGGCAGCTGGAGGCGAAAGCAAGCTGTTACACAAATGGTCTGATCTTTTGTGAATGACAGTGGTCATGGAGAGGCTCTGCCTGCACAGTGGCTGGCACTGTTTTGGAAAGGAAAAAGGTGTGGCATCATCAGTTCGTCTGCACCAAACCAAAGGCACCCCTGCATTACAAGCCCTTCCTACACTTCTGGCAAATCCTTTTAAGCTTTCCCCATGCACAGGCTACAGGACAGAACTGGAACCAAACACGTAACATACTGTGGTTAAGGATTCAAAGGTAAATAATTAGTAGATGCCAGCAAGCTACCCAGAAAATCTTTCACACTGAGGCAATTCCACTTCAGAAAGTATAACATCCCTCTGTCAACAATGGTTTCTTTTCATTACAGCCTGCCTTAAGAGCATTGTGGTGTTTTAAATAGCCTAAGCACTATGAGGCCTGGGCTCCTGAGAACTACTCAATCATTTTTCTCACAGGTGTCCAGTCTGCTTTCGTTTCCCAGGTCCTTTTCTTTTTGAGCAACAGCTGCCAAGGGATGATCAGATGTCTTGAAGAGATTTCCAGTTCTTTTAAGTAAAAACATTCCTATTTTAAAGTTTTCATGGTCACTTGATAGTTTTATATTTGGGAACTATTTTCCTTTTCTCTAGAACTTAGTATTTTTCTTAATACAGCATCTTTATGCAAAAGCCAGTTCCAGAGCTGTGTCTACATCCACTGAAATCAATGAAATGCCACTGGGAGCAAGATCAGGCCAAATCATAGCAAAAGGGGTCAAGGCAGAAGACCTGTCTCCTGATGTGACATTGGAAATATGTAGATTCCCAAGACTACAGCTTCAGAGGGGGAGAAAGATTAACTGGAAGAAAACAGAGGAAAAGTAGGGTCCTGTACGCTGGTCACACAGGACACATATTTTCTGTATTTAGTGGGATAAGACAGTCTAAATGCACAGCCTACTGTATTTTTTTAGTGGTATCACAGCCCAAGGCAAAATCAGTACAAAATCTTACCTGATTCTTTTACCACTTTTCTCTACGTCCTGAGCTTCTGATGCTGTTTGTCTCTGTATTCCCTGTTATCATGTCTTATGCAATCTGTTTCTGCAGTTTTGCAACAACAAAGATGTTGTCCCAAATTTTTTTGTTCCTTAATGTGCATAATAGACATTTACAAGAACTGTAAGTATTCGGCTTTTACCCAATTTGCTTTTAGCTAATGCCTTTTTATTTAAAAATCTATTTCACCAACCACCAGCTCATTTTAAGAGAGAAAACAACAATACAGAATGACAGTTGTCTCCATTTTTAAGGGGTCAACTTTGCTTGCATTGAGTATCTTATTCTATAGGGTGTACCACTAAATTTAACCCTTGAGTCTTCAAGAACCATAATTCCCAGAATGTCTTTAAATTGTGGGGTCTCTATGAAAAATTAGTGGGTTCTATTGAAGTATACAGAATAAAATTTGACACAAATATCTTCTGCAAATGCATCAGACTACATAGAAATAATAAAAATATATATGCACCATCCATATAGAGACTGCTGCAGAGTGGATATTTTCTGCCACCTAACCAGGGCTTACCCCACAATTTTCTTGGGAAATAAACATCTCCCTGATGTTCACTTCAGATAAAGCTGTCTTTACAAAAATACCACGTAAGACAACACTGGATAGAGACTGCAACAGCTGATCAAGACGAGAGTTGTGTCCCGTTTGTGCTTCCAGTATGGAAAGCATGGTGCAGGGTTGGTGTGAGGAGCTGCAGTAGGCAAGAGTGTTTCAGTGAGCAACATCTAAGGATGAGTATCTTCTTAAAAGTTATTTTCTCTTTTTTTTAAAATGACCTTTCTGATTCTGTGTAATTGAACGACAAGTAGATAATCAAATGCTGGCCTCAATGTAAATTTGGCAAGGGAACTGGAGTTGCTCCCTGGCAGAACGAAGATGAATGTTGTAAGTGTGGCTTAAAGCTAATGTCTTTTATGGGCAGGGTGAGCATGCAGCCATTCACAGGGTGAGTGAGGACACTGCTACAGAATTCATTACAAGCTAGAGAAAGCAGCACACACTTATTGCAGGGATTGCCATTTTCTGTAAGTTTGTAAAAGTTCAAAATGGCAGGCTCACATAGCTCCTCTCTACACATTATTGCAACATAAAGTATGCCGATATAATTATTTCTTCTTCTAGGTGAGGAAATGGATGTGTACAAGCAAAAAGAATGGTCGTGTGGATTTGTTTCTGACTGTTAATATCTGTCTAACTATATATGCAGATTAGGTATTGCCCTTGAAGACCTGGAGAACAGCCAGCATGCCTCTTCCCCGGTAAACTTGATGTAAACAGAGTTATGCATAAGCAGCATTTGTTATTGCAGGGTCTGAGCTACTCCAGCTTCCAAGTTGCTCAGACCAAGATTTAGCTCTACAGTTTCTTATCTCTGCTTCAGAAAGAGTGGAAGTCTCCTTGGTACCTGCTAAACAGCATGTACCTTGCAGCTCCAAAGTGATCTTTCCTCTAAGACCTTAGAGGAATTTCACCCACACACACATACCCATGACTGTGACAGTGACAGATGGTGGTATCTTTGTGTTTCCAAGCTGCCATTGAAGCCCTCACCTTTTTGTCTCTCTGAACCATGTTTGATCAGAGCTGCAAGATTTCCTCTTACCACAGTGGGGTGTGAGTGGTCCTACCCTCCTTTTAAGTTATCATTGTAATGCAAAGATCAATATTCGTAAAATACCAGGGTCGTTTGTGCTATGCCTTGGCAGAGAAAATGGCAGCCTTGCAACACTCTGAGCAGAGCACGCCACTTAGCTGGCAGAATCACCCTCCTGTGTATGGTTCACTTCAGGTTTTGTCATAATGGATTTGGGATATTTGTATTTTTCAGCCTGACATTTAAGTCCAGGTGGCTCAGCGCCTCTTGTACAGTCTTGTGGACTGTGTCTGAAAAACTTCTGCTCTGTCTTCTGCACATACAGGTATCTCTAAAGCCAGTCAGTCACCTGAGCCACCAAGTTTGGGCCCAAAGTGGTCCATGCAGAAGTCTTCATTTTAATCAGGCTTTAAGAAAACAGGGAAAACAAATCTATGGCATTTTGTATTAGATATGTGTGTAGAGAGAAACAAAGGCCCCTCTTTGCCTCATAGGCAGGCTCAAGTTGAATACAAAACAGCCATGGAAATAATATTTGTATGTGTGTAAGGACTGCTTATTTAATGGATGTCAGTAGATGTGAAAATATTTGGTCTAATTCTCCAAAGAGTAATTTGGAAAACTTTAAAACTTTTTGTATAGTATGATCCTTGGTATTCATTAAAGGCATGGTATGCCTCTAAAGGCATTTCTCTAAAAATTATACATGCACCATAATTGATTAGTAGCCATGGACTTGTTGCAGAAAATGAAGCATGCTGAAAGAAGAAACATTTTAAAAGAAACATGTTTCTTCTGCATCTCAGCCAGTATTCCTTCTGTATGTTCTAGACGTTGCAAAGGGTCAGGCTGAACAGTCTGGACTTAAATTCCTGTAATGCATCTCACACAGCTCCTTTGCTAATGTGTATTCAATTAAAGAATGAATATTCTAAAATTAACTGTGGCCCCAGGGTTTAGTATTAACAGGATGTTCCCATCTGTGGGTACCCCGTGTGGCTTCTGTGCAGGGAAGTGGGGTTTTCTAGAAGAAAACAGTGGATCCACTGTATGGCTGAGGCAGAGGAGAAGCTGGCAAGTCTCACAGCAGCGATAGTCCACACTAGAAAAACTTGCCTGGAAAAGCTAGTTACACAGGCTGTGAATATGTGACTTTGCCACCCCCCCACTGGCATATTTAAAATGATACATCTGCATCCGTATTATGACTTCAATCATTACAACAATGCGTTGCATCAGTACATTTCGGTTTTGGTTTCCATATTGAAATAAACTATTAGCATATATTAACCTACGTACACGTATTTTCATCTGATCCCCTAAAGGAAAAAAATTGTGCAGTCATGCTATACACATCAATCCTTACAATAATTCCTGAACTTGTTAGCTGATTTTAATCAAGCCCAAAAAAGCAGCAGAGATCTCAGACACAATTACTTTCCCACAGATTTCATAAAGACGGATAAGCCAAGTACAGGAAAGACTTCCTGTTATTGCCTGCACGGAGGGGCAGCCTGCAGTTCAGCCTTTATTACACTCAACCTACACAGAAGAGGAACGTTATGAATGCTTTTAAATGCAGGAAACATGTCTCTTATAATCCACACCTTATTAGAGAAACTAACCATAAGACATGCAGCAAGAACAAAGTGGGCTCCTTGAGTCCAGCTGCTCATGGCAGCGTATCATACCGTATCCCTACAGAGTAGCCACCCTATCAGTCTAGCAGTATCAACACTATGGGTGCTGCCTTTCTCTAGGCTGGAATAGCTAGAACTGCAGAACTTTCCAGAACAGACAAGCTTTTAACTGCAATTATATTTGTGAAATCGAATTCACAAGGCACTTAAAAGTGCATGTGGCGAGCAGGGTTGGGGTCCAGCTGTTAGAACCAGCAACCACTTAATTTCACTTCAGCAATGAGAGATACCTGGGTTCCTTACCAACTGGAGTACGTGCTTTGCCCAGTAGGAGTTGGGAGGGTTTTTTGCGTGGTTTTTTGGTGTTTTTTTTTTTTTGTGTGTGTGTGTTTTTGTTCTGTTTAGTTTTCTTCGTACAGGGAAACTCATTGAAAGTCATCCATTTCATGCACAATGAGAAGTGGCCTTTGGATAGCTGGGAGGAGTCATCGCCTGGTCTAAGTTCCTGACTCAACTCTTGAGTCTTGCCCAGTGCAAATAAGGTATTTGCATGTCCACAAGCAACAAGGAAAGAACATCACTGAGGTTGCAAACTCAAGCACTCAGAGTAAGGAAATGCCAAAACTGAGACCTGAGGAAACTCAATTTAGCTGCCCTCGGCTATACGGTGGCGTGTTTTTTAATAAGCTGTACAAATATTAATATACTCTATTCAGTGCTCTGGAGGGTAGAGCCTAAGGAAAGAGAAAGATAATCTGATTCCTTTTCATCCTCCTGGGTCATAGCCACTGAAAGATACACAGTGAGGAACTCACAAACCTTTCTCTTAATACAGAAGTATCTTCTTGCTATGGGCTTTCCAGTCTCAGTCTTTACCATGGTATCTAACAGCTTTGTAAGATTAATTTACCTTTTAAACCCCAATTTAAATAAAGGCGTTTTATTATTCACATTTTTTCTGGTTAGACTTTTGAAATATAGATGTACTGCATCAAAACTACAATTTATCTCTCCACTGGGGAGTTTTCTCAGGTGTAAAACATCCATAAATCCTATTATATTCAGCTGCAGCTTAACACTGATGAAAGCCAAGAAGCCAGATTTTTATTATGACTTCCCAGAAAATGGGGAACATAAAACCAACCAGCTGCAGAGGGTTTGGTCTCAAGGCCAGCTAAGTAAAAGGTGTTCAGGCACTACCACATTCAGCATCAGGGTGCCTGACTTTTGGACCCCTGGCTCTTAGAATAATGCCTAGACCATGAGTGAGATGCCTTGGAATAATACCCCAGAAATCTGTATGTGTAGTCCACAAAGCTGCTTAATGCAGCTACTAGGGGATGCTTAGGACATAGCTGTGCTACAAACCTAGTTGCTTTCCAGAATTAAGTACCTCATTCAGGGATTTCAAGTCTTCTCCCTCTGTCTGGAAGTGTCCCTTTTTTAAAATGCAGCCACAAGGTCAGTGTTTTAAAGTATGGCTGGAGAAATACCCTTTACCAATCTACTTCCATGTACAGTTCAGCAGTTAGACGACTAGCCTAAGGATGTCAGTGACCTGGATTCAACTCCTTCATGACCACGTGGGAGCAAGGGTGCCAGATCTTGACCTCCTGAACAGTACACACTCACCCACCCTACCAGCAGGAATCTGTCAGGGCCCTCCCTGATGGCACCACTAGGTGTTAATGGCACTGAACAGCCTCACCTGGAACCCATATGCTCTGCCCATGGACCAGGACTCCATTTAAGCCCAGATCTGGGCCCTTAGTCACTGCCTGAGCTATACAGCAGATGAACATACTTTCAGTTTGGTCTCCTGCCTTGTTTGCTGGATGTATCCATGTTGTAGCCCTATCTCCAGCTGTGGACCTGCCTCCTGCTGCTCCTGACTGTGGATTTCCTGAACAAACTCTGCACCTGATTCACTGCTTTATCTAGTCCAGGACTGTCAATGCACTGTGCTCTGACTGCTCTAGCTGGTGAGGATAGTGCCTGTGCTGTACACACCCCTGGCTCCAGGCCTGTATTCCTTTGAGCAGCAGCAGTCTTGCTCTTGCTGTTCCTTGAAAAGGTTGTAGCTTCTTGTCCTTCCCAAATGTGGTATTTTAGTCAGGATGCTTCCCTCTTGTTCTCTAGAGAATACCCTCCAGTGACTAGTCTGGGTGATCTTGCTTATATCCTCCTTATGCCCCTGCTTAATGCATAGTACAGCTTCCCTAGTTCAGTGTTTGCTTCAAGAACTTAAAAAAAAAAATTTACACTGAGGGTAAACAGTGATGCTTTGTGGCTGTTACAGACCAGGAATGTAACAGGGCTCTGCTCTGGCCAGCTCATCCAACCTCCCCTGCCAGACCACAGCCTCAGGAGCCCTCCAGCCCCAGTGCAACCATGCACCCTGCAGAGCCAACAGAGCTGTCCCGGTAATACGTCACCCCGGGCGTTATCACCTTCCAGTGCTTTAATAGACTCGGTTCTTCCTAGTCTCTGTTCAGGGAAGATGTTTTTCACTCCACAGTCTGAGCCTGGCATTTGCGTTTTCACAGACAGTGAATATCGCGTGTCAGGGCAGTCGGTGCTTGGATGACTGCCATCCGCATTTATTTTTCTCCACAGCACCCAGGTGGTGGAGTTGGTACTCTGTTCCCCAATTCCTACGCCAAGTGGCAGTCACAGGTGCCCTTCACTCTGTGACAGCTTCCAGCCTGCCCTGCAGGAGGGCCTCCGGCAGACACAGCCCAGCCTGCCCCCTCCATCCCTACCCCACGTTTGCCTCCCCGTGAGGGACGACGAGCAGCCAGCCCAGCCGCCGGCGGCCCTCAGGGGAAGGGAAGGGGCTGCCCTGCGCACCCCTGCCCGGGCCGCTGCCTCACCCGAGGGGCGGCCGCCACCGCCCGGCTCCGACGCCTTCCTCGGAGCCGGCCGGCCGCCCTCCCGCCCTGAGCCCCTCCTCAGCAGCGGGGGACCGTAACGGAGCCCTCCCGCTTCGCTCCCTCCTCCCTTGGAGCAGGCGAGAGCGGGGAGAGGTCGCCCCTTCCCGCTGCCCCGGGAGGAAGTGACATGGCGGCGGGGAGGGAAGGCAAGGCGAGGGGCGCCTTTTTCTTGCCGGAGCCGCCCGGCGGGTGGAGCCTGGCGGCCCCGCCCGAGCCGGCCGCCTCCCGGCGCGGGCAAACTAGTGGCAGTTGGTGGGGCTCGGCTGTCGCCCCGCCGCCCGCTCCCGCCGCCTCACACGCATGCCAAGGCCCGGCGGCGCCAGGTACGTGCTCTTCCCCTGGCGCCCAGCGAGCTCCTCAGGTGCGGGGCCGCCCTTCTCCAGCCGGCGTGGTGCCCCAACACCCCAAAACCAGACCCACCCCAGCCCCGATCCCCAAAACAACCGCTCCCCGTGCCGTAGCGGCGAGGCGAGGGGCCGGCAGCCGCCGGCGGGGTGCGCAGGGCA
Source organism: Phalacrocorax carbo (assembly GCF_963921805.1). Taxonomy (NCBI): domain Eukaryota; kingdom Metazoa; phylum Chordata; class Aves; order Suliformes; family Phalacrocoracidae; genus Phalacrocorax; species Phalacrocorax carbo. The sequence continues at coordinate 54,217,548 of NC_087515.1, forward strand.
AGGCGGGGCGCGGCGCGGACAGAAGTTCCCTGATTTATGCGCCGCCGGGTCGGGTCTCCCCCTGTTCGCCGCCGCCGCCGCCGCCGCCGCCGCTGCCGCCGCCCGGCCCCGTCGGGCCGTTTCTCCCGCTGCCGCCGAGAATTTTCCTGCCGCCCCCCGGCCCCCTTTGTGTGGCGAGCGCGGCCCTCGCCGGGGTTCCCTTGGAAACGGCAGAGCTGCGCCGGCCTTGCCCCGCCGGGCCCCCTCCGGCGGCGGCGGGCGAGGGGCGCTGCCGGCCGGGCCGGGCCGGGCCGGGCAGGGCGGGCGGCGGCCCCTTCCACTTTCGGTGTTGCCCTCTCTCGGCGGTGGCGGGGGGGGGGGGGGGGGCTGAGGGGGGAGCGGCTGTGGGGCGGGTAGGGCGGTTGCCGTGGAAACGGGCGGGTGCGATCGCTTTTTACTGCCTCCTCCCCGAAGGCGCTTCTCCGTAGCGAGCGGGCGCCGCCTGCCCCGGTCGCGGCGGGGTGTGGGGGGTGTCGGAGGGGACATGCGAGCGCACGGTCGCGGGTGTCGTGGCGGCTGTTTTTTCCGTGGTACTTATAAGTCCGTGAGCTGAGGCAGCGTGAGCGGCGGCCGGGCGGCCGAGGGGGAAAGCCTGCCTCCCCGGCGGTGTGTTCGCGTGTTGCAGGAGCGCTGCCTTTCATCTGGCTCTCTCTCTTCGTAAAGATACTTAAGCCGTATTAAATAACGGCCACAAACTGATTTAAGGTGTGCCGACTGATATCGTGTGGTGTAGGGGAAGCTCCAAGGTGATTATTGTTTAACTAGGAAGTAGCCCTTGGTAGCGTTTAGTTCAACAAGTGAGTACTCACTCTTATGCCTGAAAAGACAACCAAGAAAAGAGTCTGTTTGAACAATATCACACGGAGACTTCTGGTCTTTATCTTTGATACGCATTTCGAAGGGTTGTGAGTGTTTCAAGACCATGTGCAAACACCTAAGTATGATGTACCTTATGGAGGTGCTTGTATGGGAGAGAGCAACCTTGCTGCTACATGAAAACTGAAAATGCTTTACAAGAGGTGGAAGGATGCAAGAAACTCTCTCTCTCAAAAAAAAAAAAAAAGTCCCCCAAGCATTTCTTTAAAAACAGTGATGCATCCAGCCCAGGAAGTTGTACCAGGCGATTGTAGCCTCAGCTTGTGCGGGCAACCGCTTCACACCAAGAGTGAATTGCAAAAGAATTAAAAGCTGGTGGAGTAGAGAAACTACTGTGGAACAACTTCAGCTGAAATTTGCAACCTTCATTCTTTAACTTCTCATGTGAATGATAAGATTACTGTAAACATAGAGAGGTCTGTTCATAGTGTGCCAGGACTACCTCTGTATAAATACTGACTGTGTAGATCACTAGAATAGTTGATGTGCTGTAAATGTTTGCTGTGAGTTCCTGACCAGCAGCTTTCTCTAGCTGTTTATATCTGATCTAACGCTGTGTTTTTCCAAATACTGTGGATTAAAATACATTTTGATTCATTTTAAGAATTTGTGTAAATGTTATGCATAGCTTTGCTCTTTCCTATTAATGTTTTGCATAACAATGCCTGAATTAGCTGTACCTACAAATGAAACTTTAACTGGATTTTATGGAAGACAGAGGGCTGGGATTCATAATGGAAGAACGTATCAGGAAGCCTGCAATGAACAGAGAAAGTATTGTAAGCTGCTGATGGATAAAGGTTGCTATTAAGCAAAGTTTGGTTGTGGGGTTGGCAAGCACTTAAATAGCAGATTTGAGTAAGTGCTTCACAAGAAGTCATAACTATTATATTTTAGGAGTGGAGAAACTGCACGGAGGGGTCAGCGCCTGCCTAGAGTCGCAGAACAGAGAGTGCTGTGCCCAGAACACAGTAGTTAACTGTGTTTCTTGAACCCAGTAGGCATCAGTTTGGTAGGGGGGCTGTTTTATCAGGAAGTCTTGCTCTGTCCAGCCAAAATCCAGAGTCACTGAAGCAGTGTTCATCTTCTCTCTGGAGCGAGGCGTGCTTTCCTGGAATGATGCTTGTACATCGTTTATGGTTTAATGTGCTTGTTGTACCATAACGGAGAGGAACTTCTCTGTAGGAGAAGGGTTCTCTTGCAGGTGATGGATGAGGATCTTATGACTGTGCTGTGCCCTGCTGAAAAGAGGTGGTTTATTGTTTTCTGTTGTATATCCTGATTTTATTGCTGGAAGGTGAAGACCGCGAGTAATGCCCCTTGAAGTCTCTTCAACACAGAAGACGCTGCCACAGCTGTGCTGAGGTTAGCAAGTTATTATTTTCATGTCGCAGACGTGCAGTTGTGGCCCTTAGAACTTGTATTAGTAATTTGGTCTTAAATTTTAGAGTCGAACGTCCACTGCGTGGTGTAGAAGAATACTTCCCTAACTAATTGCATCACTACTAGTGCTGTTGGTATGTCCCAGTAAGGGAGCAGGTGAACAAGAGGGTAACAACGCGCTGTAGTAGTTGCACTACACTTTAGTGCTTTAGTCAGCAAAAGCTTTTACAACTCTGGGCCTCCCTTATTAAAGAAAAAGTTACATGAGTCAAGGCAACTGTCTCCTCAGGTGTGTTTGATTTAGCTGCACTGAATGCAGTGGGCTTTTTTGTAAGGAAAATAGAAATGTGACTGAGAGCAGTACTCTGTATGCTTTGTTGCATTTCAGGACTGGTACGCGGCAGCTGAGTATGTGTTTTTTCCCCACGTGCTTTTGTCTACAGGGTGGCTTTCCCCAGTGATTCAGTTTCAGGCATTCGGGAAAGCATGCCCACCAATCTGTTGCTTGGTGGTCTTAAGCTCGTTCACATCTGGCTGTGTTGCAAGTACCCTGATCACCTCTGACTAATGCTCGTGTGCTTCTCAGAAACTGCTGACTCACTTCGTTTTTGTGCTTTTCTCTTGTCCTCCTCCAGTGCCTCAGACTGGAGATGTGGTAGGGTCAAGGTAAGGTCAGGGAAAGAGGAAATGGGAATGAATAACTGTGTGTTGTGGCAAGGGTGAAGATGCTGTAAAGACCCCTCTTTGCTAATGGGAGAAGATGATGATGGCTGTAATAGATTTCCTGAAAACGAAATATGAAAAGGAAATTAAAAGGTACATACACAAACCATGTATTAGGAACTGGACCGAGCAGTCTAATAACTCTAGTGAGCCCAGAGTTGGCAGAGGCTGGTCCTGCTAGTGGTCTGCTCTTCATTTTGAACTTAAAGATTTTTTTACTTATATACCTCTGTTTTTACCTCCAGCCGTTCTGTCTGTCCTGTTATATTCTGCCACGAAAAGCTTAACACTAAAGTAATTTTCTGCTGCTTGCAGAAGGGCTGACCTAGCTTGGGGTTTCTGCTGTAGCATAAACAACAGGAACAGGGAAAGACAATTAACCAGTTCTAGCCAGGAAAGAAGTCCAAGGTAAAGGTCACTGAGAGAGGGTTTACTTGCCAGAAGGTTAGGAGCTGCAGGCAGAGACAAGCACAGTGATTTCATGTGTATGTGTGACTCTTTATTAATGTCTGAAAAATTTCTGACATGCACCAGATTTGCTTTTAATCTGATCAACAAAGTTAAATTTCAGTTACATTTTTCCAGCAGGATCCAGGTGAACAAAAAGGTTTGCATGTACAGATTATGCAAGTTTTTTCACCTGACAGGAAAAGGGGAAGACCTGACATAAAACCTGCTGTTTAAGACAGGGAAAGAACATATTTGGGGAAAATCTATGTGTAGAAATGGCATGTGATTTTTAATTAATTTCAAGTGACAACCACTGTGTGAAAGCTAAACTGTGTCCTGCTTCTCCCTCTGTCCGTGTTATCCCTGTCTTCTTGCATCATAGATTGCCTCCTCTTACCGGGTTTTTCAGCACTTTGGAAACTACCATTGCTACAGATGCTGCTTTGCACTTCTGGAAGGTCTGGAAGCATTCTGTCTGCAGCAGTCTATACCTGCACTTGAATTGTTTATGAGGTTTCCCCCCTTCAAGTCACAGGTGGTTTGTTGAGGGTTAACAAGGCTTTAGTTTATTTTATGGTTCTGAGGATATGTTTAGACAGTGATGAAACTTGCATAGACATTCACATATTCCCCCCCACCTCCTTTGATCTGGTATTAGTGAAAAATACCATAAAACAATGCAGTAACATCAGTGTTGCCAGATTAGCAGATGGTAGGCAGAAGCATTACCACTCTCTTCCCACAACCAACAAATGTAAACCAAGTATCTAGAGGATCAAAGTATTTGAAAGAAACTGGCAATTCCTGTTGCCCAGTGGTGATAGAGGTGCAATAGGGTTATAATTAAGCAGAAAGATAACTGGGAAAGTGCTATTCCCAAGTTCATTGAGCCATCAGTGTGTCACTGTCTGGTCTTTACACGCCTATGCCTGTGGGAGTGTGCATAAATACTGCATTTCACCCAAGCCAGAGAAAAGCTTCATTCTGAATTTAAGCCGTGTAAAACTGTCTCAAAGTTATTTGAAGTTAGCAGGGCAAATGCTCAAAGCTGGGCTTTTAAAAGGATTTAGGCACCTGAACCTTTGCAGAGATGATGTAGAAAATCCAGGTAGGTGTTGATGTACCTGATGCTTAATTTAGTGCAAAATATGTGGAAATGTTACTGGATTCTTGCCAACATGTTTAGGAACTGTTACATCTGCACACTTGCCATCCTGTAATGTAAATGCTGTTGGATCAAGCACTATCTCTGAACAATTTTGTTGGAAGTTGAAGGTGGTTTTGACTAGCCCTGGCTTTAGGTGCTGAGAATACAAGTTCATTGATCAGTTAGATCACATTTGGCTGTTTTTGAGGGATAATGTTTTCCAAACAAGGACTATTGAAGCTTGTTGAGAGATTTCTTTTGGCTTCAACAGGATTTGAATCAGGTCCAAAATGAAACCTCCCTTTATTATTGGACTTGATAAATCTGGTGCCTGTGATAAAGGCTTTTATTCTCTGAAGTTCTCAAATTAAATCAGACTGTTATGGGACTGATGATCAGGGAGAGTGAGGAGGCTGAAAGTATTCTGAGTTCATGGTGTAGCAAAGCAGTTCTGAATACTTGTGTCTTAGATGCAGAGGTAAGTGAAAACTGATGTGGAATAGGACCGCTGAAATGTGAGCAAAGCAGTCACCATATTTATTTGGATTTTTACCTGGCATCTGGATGTCTGTTTTGTGTGGGTGCAGCTGAGCTTTTCACTGAAGCTGGCGTATTATTTCTTGGAACCATGCCAACTGCATCTCAGCTGTAAGACATATGTTTTTCTAAGTATTGGGTGTTAACTTTTTAAGGCAGGAGTTGGTTTTCTTAGAAGAATAAATCTGGAAGCTTCCCTGCCACATTCATTCTTCAGTTAAACTATTTTCTACAGAAAGAGCCATTAGAAAACACTTAATGAAGAAATATTAATATCCTGTGTATCCCTGTCTTGCTGTGGCTACATCTTGTGTATGTGTTGTCGTTTCCAGTTTTGGGATGTGATTTTCATAAAGGAGAAATTCAACTACTTCATACTCTACAGTGTCATATGATAGAATACAGCCCAATTAAATGAATACTTGGAAGTTAAAAACGATCTTGCAAATCTTTTCCTGTTTAACATTTTCTTAGTATTCAGAGAGCATACTAATGAATGTTATTTCATATTAATTAAAAATATGCAAATGGCTTAGCTGAAGGAGGCAGTCTACTGTCATAGAAGATCAAAAAAGCTAACAGCTCACTTGGAGCTGTAATCAGGTGGATGGCACTTTTCATTTCCAGTGCTGTTAACAACATCTTGTGATTTGCACTGGAAGCTTTTGGATCCCCTCACAGCCGAGGTCAGCGCTGTTCCCTCGTATCCCTGTGATTAGGAAGCACGGAGGATGCGGTCTGTCCCATGTACCCGCTGTGTCTGTGGTAGCGTTGTCAGCAGGGCTCAGATCCACCAAATGAGAGAACGGGGTTTTCTCCAGCAGGCCATACAGCTGCTCAGAAAGAGACACTATGTTAAAAGTATTTATACTGGGTTTTTTGGGACAGTAGAAAATTTGTTACCAGCCCACAGCTGGTGGCGGAAGTCCTACCTGTAAACCAGTGGTACTGCCACCATGGTGTTTTTCTCAGCTCAGTGATTTATGCCCCATCTCTGCCACTTCCCAGATCTTTTCTTAAGATTTTTGCTGCCACAAATCCTATTTTTTCATTAGTTGCATTTTCTGGCTTTCTTGAATAAACAAAACAACAAAGCCACACAAGTTAGGAATTAGACTTCTAGGAAAAGGCTTAAAGAGGCTGCCCAAAATTACTGCAATGTAAATCACAATTCCAGAAAATATAAAGAGGTCATTTTATGGGACTGTACTGAGGAAACAAAATTATCATTTTCCCAGTGCTGGTGATTTTGATCTTCTGATTGTTGTCCTTGAAGCATCTAGTGCAATGCCTTTAATTTCTTCCTGGGTAGGAATAGTGAAAGAGATGGACGTTTGTGTGCACTTGTACACAATACTGTCGGCTTGGTACTGAAGTTGTAACTTCCAGTTTATGGTACAGAGCCATCCAAGTTGCTGAATCCTTGGTTTCATTTCCTGAGGAATGGAGAAAGGAAGGGAAAGTAGAGTTCATTAGATCAGTACATACCTCCTGGTTTGAACAGTCTCCTGCATTTATACCTGTTGCATCATCTGCTGTCACTGAAGGTCCTTGTGGGATGTGTCTGTTCCCCAACAGCAGCCTGTCAGAAGCTGTTGCAAGGGAAATGTGACCATGGGCAAGAAGGTAAACAAAGGAGGATGAAAAGTACTGTTTTATGTTGAAAGATGGAGCCTGGGGAATTGACAGGTCATGGTTCTGGAGTTGGTTCTGCCATGGATTTGCTGTGTGAATGTTACAAGCTCTCTAACAGCGTCGTTCTGAGTTCCTGGTGTGTAAGATGGACAGCAAGACAGATCTTGTCAGGCTTACTTCACTAGTGTCTTCTAAATGCTGGAGCTTTTCAGATGAAAGGGGATGGATAAATCCAGGAAAGAATTGACAAAAATCCACACTGTTTTCTAATCATCATCTTGCATATATAAGTGGACTTGCTCATGTTACTAAGTGCTGAGTGGATGTGAAACTTCTGGAAACAAGTGCTATGTGTGCTTGTGGTGTGGAAAGCTGTCTGTCGCAGAACTGGAGTTAGGAGGTGATGCTTTTGTAGTCTAACTTTGTAAGTAACTCATTGTGGGTGAGAATACGAGTATGAAATATTTAAAACTTTAAACATGTGATCCATGTTTCCTTGTTCCTTCACACCTAAAGCTGGTTTGGATGTGGGGGAAGTATTTTGTCTGTTGAGAGTCTAAGCAGTTCCTGTACCTCGTGCTGACCCTCTGCATTGCTGTGAATGTAATTTACAGTTCTTTAAAACAAGGTGACAGTGATAGGTGTTTGGCAAGCATAAACCCTGAGCCTGCATAGGAGAGACCTCCTTTCCAAAGCTTATCTCTCACCAAAGGAATGTTTGGGCTCCCAGTGCAATCAAAAAACCAACCAACCAACCAAACCCAACCCCCAAACAAACAACCAACCAAAAAACCCCCAAACCAACCATGGTTTTATACAAGCTCCTGAATGATCTTTTGTCTACCTCCCTCTCTCCCCCTATTTCTTTGGGCTCTTCTAAAAGAAATGTTTTTGTAATAGCCACTGGAGAACTCAGTAGGTACTCCTGTGTTGGATTTGTTCCTGAAATGCCTAGTGCAGAGGTGATCAACCATAGTGCTGTGTGCCCTTGATGTTGGATAAATATCATAATGCAGGTGGCAACATCCTGCTGTACTGCCCCTGCTACCTCTGTAGTTTTTAATGTGGTAATTTTCTGTGCACAGGCGTGGTGGTGTGGATCTCGCCATTGAGAGATTTCTCCCAGGCCGCGCACTGAGGACCAATGGCTTAACTAGACAGACTCTGCTCTCTGTACCTCAAGAGTACAGTTGCCTCAAATGACTGTTCTGTACACAAATTCATGTGTCATAAACACAAAAACATCCTTACTTATGTACATACATACATATATTTATATTTGAGAAGGTTTAGTTTGTTGCAGACATTCAGATCCTGTTATTTGATAAGCCACCTATATTTTTGGACCAAGCCAGATCATCCACTGAGGTGGGTTTGTAAAAACACATTTTGGGGGGGTTGTTTTTTATAGAGGAGGGTGCCAGATGACAGTAATATGTGCCCTGGTTACCTTTGGCTAAGCACTTAATGTTGCCTATGAGACCAAATATTAAATTGGCAATGAGCACATGATATAGTTACTTGCCCTAGACTGTTGTTGTTCACCTGGTTATTTTTGAGGAACTATACAGGTCGCTTATGTTTCTGTGACAGCGCAGCCCACATCCTGCTTAGATTCTTAGTATACTTTCTTGTAAATTGTTGATTGCTGTTTAGTCCCACTGTCTTGCACGGTCCCTAAATTTGATTTGTTTGTTATGTTGTCCTTGTTGGCAGCACAAGTAACTCGTTAGATTGATGGACCCAGATAAAGCAAAAGAGGAAACAGAGGGACTCTGTTGTCCCCAGAACTGAAGTCTAGGGGTGAAGTCTGAGAGGCTCCTCCAGGTCTTACATACCTTAATGCAGCTCTTTCTTTTATTTTTCCCAAGCAAATTGCAGATAATTGTGCTTTGGATAAATAAATACATACCTATATACATGTATATATGAATGTATTAAAATACAGGAACTTGGGTGGGAAACAGTTGAAGAGCTATACTTGGCATGCTGGATAGAACCAACTTGCCTTCCACTGCTGTTTTTGTGAACTCGATGTTCTGTACCCGAGAGGACTTCTCCTCAATGTATTTTTTTAAGATCTCTGCAGGAGCTTGGAATAGAAATGCTTAACTTCAAGGGGTTTGCCCTCTTCAGATAAATGCCTCCTTCAGCATCAGGCCCTGTAGTCCCTAAACACTGCACTTACAGAAGTCCTGTATTACCTTGTGTTTAAGCCCAGCTTGCTATGGCTTCCTTGTTCAGCATCCTCCTCCCTGAGTATTTCATGCTCCTAGAAGAAGGAGCAAGACTGAACTGCTTCTCACCAGAACTTGGGCAGTAGCTCCCCATCTTTCCCTCTCCTTCCCAGACTATGCATGCCTCTCCCAGGCTGATGTCATCCCCTTTGCCTTGCTGTATAAACACTTTTGGCATGGTAAGAGGACAAGGATTGAGGCTGTCAGGGCTAACAGAAGCTGTGCTGTGCTGTGCTGTGCATTTTACCAGCAGAGAGTATGCATATACAGCTAGAGAACTTGCATCCTGGCAGGCATGCAGATTGTGTAGCTGTCTTGCTTTACACTAGATCACAGCAGGAAGAAAATAAAAAAGGGGAGGGGGAAAGCATTTAAAAAACTCCTGGGTTATATTCATTTCTTCAGTTTATACTCTGTTATGCTATTATCTCTGAGTTCAATAGAAAATAAATAAATGTTCAGGTCTATAGCAAATCTATGAACTGGAAATCCTAAAACTTGCTCGTAGGTGGTATTCAATCTTCAGTCTTTGAAACAGCCAGCTGACTGGTCTTTCTTTTGTAGCAGCGTGCATTACAAAATACGAAGTTCAGGAATGCATGAACTTAAAAACATTCTTAGGTTCCCTTAACTTTAGGGAGCCTTAAGATATGCTCAAATTCTTCCCTGATTTGGGACTTTCCTGATGAGATATGGTGGGTTGACCTTGTCTGACTGCACATCAGACTGCTCCCTCACTCCACTGCCTCAGCAGGACAGGGGAAGAAAAGAAGAAAAGCTCATAGGTTGAGATAAGGACAGGCAGATCATTCAGCAGTTACCATTGTGGGCAAAACAGACTCCACTTGGGGAAGACTAATTTAATTTATTGCCAACTGATAACAGAGTATGTCAGCGAAAAACAGAGACAAAACTAAAACTACCTTCCCCCCAAGCCCCTTCTTCCCGGAAGGGAAGGCTTCTTGAGCGTTCAAGGCTCAGCTTGACTCCTGGCTCTTCTACCTGCCCCCCCCACCCCCACCCGAGCAGTGCAGGGGAATGGGAATAGGGGTTGCAGTCAGTTCATAACAGTTCTTTTCTGCAGCCCCTTCTTCCTCATGCTGTTCCCCTGCTCCTGCTAGGTTCCTTCCCACAGGGTACAGTCCTTCAGGAACAGACTGCTCCAGTTTGGGTCCCCCACAGGCTCCAGCTCCTGCCAGAAAACCTGCTCCTGAGTGGGCTTCCCTCCATGGGCTGCAGTGGGACAACCTGCTTCACCATGGTCTTCACCACAGGCTGCAGGGGAATCTGCTTCACCATGGTCTTCACCACAGGCTGCAGGGGAATCTCTGCTCCTGTGCCTGGAGTGCCTCCTCCCTCTCTTTCTTCACTGACATGGGTGTCTGCAGAGTCGTTTCTCTCATGTTTTTCTCACTCCTCACTCACAGCTGCTGTGCAGCATTTTTTACCCTTTCTTAAATGTGTTATCACAGGGGTGCCACCAGCATGGCTGATGGGTTCAGCTTTGGCCTGTGGTGAGTCCCTTCTGGAGCTGGCTGGAACTGGCTCTGTCTGATATTGGGGGCAGCTCGTGGTGTCTTCTCACAGAAGCCACCCTGCAGCTCCCCTCCCCCCCAAAGCCTTGCCACGTAAATCCAACACAGGAGATAATGCTCTAGTAGTTGCCTTTGGGGGAGGTGGGAAGTGATACAAACCCTAATTAGGCATGAGGCAAATAGATGGATAATTCTTCCTCCAGACTTGGGTTTTTTTCTTGTAGCATGTACAGGTATAGTCTCTCTGAAGGCAAATACATACACGGACACAGTCTCACTTTTGCTGACTTTTGATGCTCACTGATAGAAAGAGAGGAGCATAAGGGCTTCCTGTGTCTTGCCTTGCAGATATATTCTATATACAGAAGCATTGTTAAAGTGGACTCTGATATGAAATACAGTGCTGCTTGCTTCTATCTGTGCTGTTCTGATAGCAACTGAAATTCACTTAGAGGTATTACTGAAACTGCTGTAATTTGACCTGAGCTTATTTTCATAGTCCTGACCTTGGTAACTATCCATCCAAGAACTTGGTTTAGATGAGAAAATGCAAGATGCATCATCATCATCATATGCTTGGTGGTTCTTAACTTGCAGCAAAGCATTTAAGGACTTTATCAAAGAGTAGACGTAAGTGAAAACCTTCGCATAGGCTTGAAACGTGCTGTTCTGCAAGTAACAGGGTATAGCGCTGTCTTGCATCTATTTGTAAGTATGGACAGTATTAGCTTAGTCCAGATGCTGTCAGATAGGTGCCATGTTGCTTTCCACGCTCCAAGGACTGTATTTACTACATAAATGTTGGAGAAGGTGGGTGAGTTCTTTGTTTCATTCTTGTGCTTTCTGTAAAAGTGCAAGCAGTTGTATTCTTTACGAGATCACTAGTTGTAGCCTCCAAACTTTTACAGACTTTGAAGTACAAAACAGCATCGTTAACTGGCCCAGCCTCTGCCAGATGAAAGGTGTTCACCTTGCATATCACTGGTGTGACATTGTCTTTTCATCTATGTCCTCTTGGTCAGTTATTCTAAGCAGAAATGCTGAGAGTAGTTGAAGTAGAAATCACAGTGAATCTTGCTGAAGAATGAAACGGGGGGTGGGGGGCAAGGGCGAGGAAAGATGGAGAGCTAATAGTCACGGAGTTCACTTTTAAACCTGATCCTGTGATCTCTTAGTCACATGAATAGACCGACCTTTGAGGTTTGAGTCTTTTATTTTCTATCCAGAGGAAAACTGTTACTAAGGAATGTCCCTTTTTGATCTTTTTGATGCTCTGGTTGGCCATTTTCTCGTTTTAAGGGGTATTTGACAGAAGAGAGTTTCTTGGCAGCTCTCCAGTCTTAATAGCTTCTGAGAAAATGCATTGATTGGCCCTTTTGTTTTCAAAAGATTGCTGTAATTTTCAGTCGTTGTCTATAAGGAAATCAGTTTAATTTATTAAACTAGCATCATGGATTAAGAATTAAAGACCTGATTCTTTATAACTTAAACTGATGTTACATTAATGTTACCCATGAGGAACTTGAGTAAGACAAAGAGCAAGTGGAAGAAGATTCTATGAACTCTTAAAAAGCAAGATTCTAGACCTCCTTCATAAGCTCAAAATTGATTCTTGAAAAAAAATTCTACTCTTTTGTTGCTTGTACTAAGAGTAAACTGCACTTCTTGGAGTTTGGGTAATGAAAACAGTGCAAAAGTATCATATTAAAAAAAATCTTCAAAGAATGAGTTTATGCGTGAGAAACAAAACACATAGCTAGCACTCTATGTACTTGGGTTGCAAATTTTGTAGGGAAAACAGCTTGCATTTAATCGGAAAAGGAAATTAATCTCTCTAGTCTCCCTACTTTTCAGAAAAGCAAAATTTAAACAGTGGCTCTAATTTCTTGTTCCTTTTACAAGCAAGTTAGGTTAGATGCATTTCAGTGGTACTGCTTAAGTAGATGTAGTTTGCCTTTAAAACATGTCTTAGAAGCTTTACATATTTGAAATTTGGTGACTAAGGTGTGAAAGCAAGGAATAAATTACTTTCAAACAGTCCATTCTGGCTTCATAAAATTGTAAGACAGTAATTATCTATTATCAGGGTCATCTCATCTTTGTTTGTTTTAATGCTGTGAAGTTTTGTTTTAAAGACCCAGTATGAAGTAAACGATTCACATAAACACTATATTTTAAGGCAGTTTGACTACTATTACAATGAAAAAAACGAATTGGTGAACTAACGGTCTGGTGAGTTCTTCCTTGTCACAAAGTCTGTTGATCAACTGCTTAGTACAGTAGATTTCTGTTGATTATGTGAAACAGTGAATTTTGCAGGTCTCCACTGTAAGTAGACAGTGCTTTAATCTTATTTTATGTATGGATTTTTTTTTTTTATCCAGTCCCTTACTGATATCTGGGAATTACATTAGATTAGAGTAGTTTTGTGAGATATAGTTAAACAGGCCAGCTAGCAGAAAAAACTTTTGATCACTTTTAGCCGAGGACATTGGCTTAAACCCAGTCACCAGGCTTTTAGGCACTGCAGTGTCTTTTAAACCATCCACTTGTAAGTAAGTGGTTGCTTCCTTTGTGACTTTTGAAGAAGTGATCTAATCCTGCTACTTGGTGAAGTACAGTAGTCTGAATTAGGGAAGTGAAATCTTGTATCTTTCACTGTAAACTTATTCAAAACTTGGGGTTGCCTTTTTGTTTGTTTGTTTGTTTATTTAAGCGTTTGGCTCTGTCTCCAGAGTGTGCGATGGAGGGGCTGGGGCATGAATCATTGCAATGGTTCCTACTAGACAACATTTCTCATTCTACTTAGCCTTCAACAAAAACAAAGCCTTTGGTCAAAGCCCATGCTAATAAATTGTCTGCCACCCTCAGAAAGCTATCTTTAATAGAATGGTTTGTTAAAGCTGGAAAAGCTTTTTGCAAGGATCATGACAGTAGTTACAACAATGAACAGAGGCCTGTTCTGCCATTCTGAGCTACAGATGGTGTCTGCTTTGGTACTGAATAGTACAGCAAGATAAAGGGAACAAAGTCTGTAATACACAAAGGGCACATTTTGTCCGCTAATAATAGGCTTGGGACTGCCATAAATTCTTTATATAAATGATACAACAATACAGGTTCTCTTTCTTAAATTTTTCTTCATCTTCCTTGCGGTTGAAAACCTGGCTAAATATCTTCCTATTGCTTTGCAGCAATTCTTGTGTGTGCTCTTTGCTGTGGTAAGCATAGTCAGCAAGGGCAGTAAAACAAATGTTTCAGGACACTGATGTAGACTCAGTGCCTCACATAATGGGGTCTCATATAAACTAAAAGGGTAGGCATAAAGATTTTTTTTTCATCAGTTAATTCCCTGAGATGCTGACAGCTGCCATTTTGTTATTGCCTATGACTGGCACATTCAGAAATACTGTCTCAGTCAGGCCTTCCTCCCTGGGCAAACCCTCCTGCGCCTCAGAGGGAGAAACAGTGTAGGAATGGAACAAGGTGGCAGCACCTCCTGCTTAACTGTATTCGGAATACTTGGGTGTTGTTTACTGAGAGATCATGTCTTCATATTTTTTCTCCTAACAGATGAGACTAGCATTGGTGGTAGTGATGGTGGGGGGAGGTCAGTGTGGTATTTGGTAGGCTATAGAATACTTGGCAGAGGACGCTTCCTCTGAATGCTTAGCTGCTAAGGTTGGACTGCTCCTTTCCAAAGTGATACAAACAATTCCTAAGTAACCTAAGATTTTTTTTTTTTTTTTCTGGAAACACTGCTGAGTCATGGGTTAGAACTATTGTTGATGTTTCCTTTTTAGGCTTGTGGAGTATAATTGACAGAATTACAGTCCAAAGGAGTAATTGAACATATTGTGTGTATTGTGCTTAGCCAAACTTTTATTCTTCTGCCAAAATCAACTGATATTTGAATGTGAGAAGGGAACAAGCCAATAAAGCTAGATTGAGGGCCTGCTGCTACTTCTTGGTTGGGGAGCGTGGCTGGCATAGCCTGTAGAGGAAGGCACAACTTCTAACATAAATGTCTAAAGCTTGCATTTGCTTTGCAGCTGCTCTTGAAGATAGCAGAGGCCACAGTACATGTCTTATGAAGGTCAGACCATTTAAATCAAAATACAAGTGGATTATTTGGCTCATATTTTATCAGTAAAGACCTGATAGAGGAGTATTTTAGTCTATGGAATGCGGTCATCTGTTCATACAGTTTTGCTGTAGTAGGGCTGAAATGTGAAAATTTGTTTCCAAAGCCAAATGTAAATTGATTCAGAAATATGGTATTCTCTTTCCATGCTCCCTTATGCAAATATTGTCATCTGGCCTTTTTCTACTATAGAATTAACTTTCATTTTAGTGTATTTAAGTGTAAAATGGAAAGTCTGTATTAACAGTTTACAGAAATAAATGCACTCTGTAACCACTGATACTGTTTGATTTTGCAGGTTGTCTTCTGAATTTTGGGTCTGAAAGTACCCTCATGCTTTCTCAGCAAATCATGGACATCATTGGCTTCCTGAAGTCTCAATTCATTTGCCACCTTCTGATCTGCTACATATTTATAGTGTCAGGACTGATCATTAACTTCATTCAACTCTTTACACTTATACTTTGGCCAATCAACAAGCAACTGTTCAGGAGGATCAACTGCAGGCTGGCTTACTGCATTTCGAGCCGTAAGATTTCATTTTGTTTTTTGAAGTATTTTTATATTTCATCTTGAGGGGATTGGTAGAAAAGATCTGTAACAGATTTCAAAGTAACATATATAAAGGTCATTACTACTTCCTACAGCACTTGTGTTTGTGTGAAGAGGTATATGCTTTTTTGAAATGTCCTGTTCTGCTGAAATGTTTTGCTCTTTTACGTTGGGATACTTGTTTGACTCAGGATGTTGAAGAAAGAACACCTCTGGTTTGGCTATCCATCATGTTCCATTAAGTCAAATGAGAAATATTGACCAAATAATAGCTGAACTTGCTGAGATGCATTATCTGTAGGCTTACAGTGTTAACAAGTCACTTCCGATAATGCTTTCAATCTTTTTATCATGCGTGATTTTGTCTATGATCGTGGTTTAGGTGTTTCATGGAAATACTGTTCAGGACTGGGAAACAACATGAAAAAAGGAAAAAGATCTTTGATTCCATGTGCTTCTTTCTTAAGCCAGCTGTAAACTGTTGTTTCTTTGAATAGGCATTTCAGACCTTAAGCTGCATCTGCATGTATTCAGTATACGCATATAGTTACAGAGTACAGCAGGTAGCCTGTAAGCACTGAAAGAAGCAGGGGTTGCAATTATTTTAATTTTCTGGGGGAGATGGGAGCATAAGCGCAGGATATCACTTGTAGAAAGACCAGACCTTTAACTGCCAGGAGACATGACAATTCACTGACACTTGACTAAACAGGTAATTCTAGTGGAATGAATGAGACTGGTATCAATTAATAATTTCTTTGTTAGTAGGAGGTTGGTAGAATCTCTACCCATCAACAGTGGATTATCAGAGCATGTGTAGTTTTCTTTATATTATCTGTCTGCTTATATCTTTGTTTTTGAAGAGCTGTGGCTGTAGTTTCAGCATGGATTTATTGGAGTACAGCTTCTGAATTCCACACAATTGCTCTCAACTTAGAGCAGAGAGCATTCTCCACAGAAGCTGTTAAAAAATCTGGTAATGTGCCTGTGTTCAGTAGCTGGGAATGTGCAGTTAAATGTGTCCCCCTTCCAGAGAGATTTCCCTGGGCCTTTCTGAAACTCAAAAGTACTTTCTAAAGATGAACCTGTTTCAAAGTGCATGCCTTTTGAGACTCCCTAAAGATTATTCAAGATGTCGCTGTCAATGCCAAGTGAGTTATGGATGGTTTCATACTGGGGAAAACAGCCCTCCAACCCAGTGTTTAAGAATTGTGTTGCAGAAATAAAGCAAAATGCTTTTCTTCAGGTCACCTGTTCTGCTGCTAGGAACCTGAAAATGGAAAGCATTGTTAGTATTCATAACAAACTGCTTGAGGGAAAAATCTGCCACATGCCTCAAATTGGAGGCCACTAGGGATTATTTATCTCCCGTCAGTGACTCTGATGTGCAACTATTCAAAGTACTTTTTTAAACATACTTTTGACTTAAATTTCAAAGCTGCTTCAGCATATATAGGCCCAAATAAATTGGGTGTTCTGTTTCATTATTTCTGTAATAAAGAGAGGATGTTCCTTCTGAAAAATTTCGTTTTTGCTGTCCATGTATGTGTCCCTGAAGTAGCGAGTTTGCAAGTACTATTCATTTGCATGTATAAACAGTGGCATGAGTATGGCCAGGTTTTCACCTTTTGCCTGGTAGCACAGTGTATGTTTGAAGCCATGGAATGTAGAAGATACTATACAGCTGTATACAAGTATAACGTTATTACTTTTCATGCAATGCCTTCTGCCCCATTCTTCCTTTTGGCTACTTAGTGCAGATACATCAGCTACTCTGGAGCCTCCAGACTGAATCCGTTAGCTGCCTTCAGTCTAGTCTCATCTATACTGGGGGCTGGTCACTGTGTAAGAGCAAGTAATACTGCATGCTTGTCCTTGGCTGGGCAGATGGCTTTGTACTCAGGGTGGCTGATCTAGCCTTCAGTGTTGATGCTACTGGAAAAGGTGGTGTTGTGAGATTTTTGCCCAGTCATGCTCAGAACAAACTATCTCTAGGTTAAAGACAGTTATTTTAGCTTTACGACAGAGCAAGCTAGCATTTGATTTCAGCCACTCTTATCTGAGTGATATTTGAAAAGGGGAAAATTATAGTTAATTTTAGAAAGTATTTGGAATAACTGGAGAAAGCAGTAGACCAATTAATCAAAATAGATGTGTTTTTTGTAGTAGTGTATGCCTTTTGGGGCCATTGGTGTGCTGACTAATAAATAACTTAAGCTGGGTCTGTATGAGTCTGATGAAAGTAATGGAAACAGCTTGCAGTTTGAGACAATGAAGTTTAGCCTTGGAGAATGTAGAGAGGCATGTACTTTGCAGTGGTCATAAGCATCATGTTGCTTTGAGTGGCTGGTACAGCCTGAGTCACCAAGTCAACTGAAGAGTGAAATAGAGCGGGCATGGTTTAACTTAAGAATGGAATGAAAGTAGCAGCTGCCTTTAGATCTTGCAAGTTAAGTCAGTTCCATTTGATGTCAAAGGTAGAGATAAATTATTTCATAAAATCAGGGGAGAGCGTTTCATCTTTGACACTATGCTCTTTGGGGAAGTTTTTTTGTATTTCTAGTAGTAGTTGAGTTTTCTTCTGTCCCTTTTCCTCCTATCTCCTTTCTGATATAGGAACATAATATTCTCACTTCTCCATATGCAATGTCTGCTGTCATACAGCATATGGGAAGCTAAACTGCTATTGTGGTTAATGACTTGTCCTTACTTCAGTAGTCTAGCTCGAGTTGGGGGTGCTTATCTGTTCACATGAATCAAGTCAGACTAGGTCACGTAAAAGAATTTGTAGAACCGTTTAGGTTGGAAAAGACCCTTACGATCATCAAGTCCAATCATAAACCTAACACTGCCAAGTCTACCGCTAAACCATGTCCCTAAGCACCACACCTATGCATCTTTTAAATACCTCCAGGGATGGTGACTCAACCACTTCCCTGGGCAGCCTGTTTCAGTGCCTGACAACCATTTTGGTGAAGAAATTTTTCCTAATATCCAGTCTAAACCTCCCCTGGTGCAACTGGAGGACTTAGCCTCTCATCCAATCGCTTGTTAATTGGGAGAAGAGACTGACACCCACCTCTCTGCAACCTCCTTTCAGGTAGTTGTAGAGAGGGTAAGTTCTCCCCTCAGCCTCCTTTTCTTCAGACTAAACAACCCCAGTTCCCTCAGCCGCTCTTTATAAGACTTGTTCTCTAGACCCTTCACCAGCTTTATACTGTAAAATGGCTGTATGGAGTAGTTGTGCTTTGGTAGTTGAGGATGTGTACCTGTGTGAGCTGCTACTTCTCTACGGTGAGTATGGCAACAGCACTACAGCTCACCGTAACTACTGACAATCCAGCAGGCTAAAGCCATAGACTTCAAACTTCTCTTCATCAATGCAAGTTAGAGAAGAGGTAGAAACCTGGTTTCCAGTTTGAATTTACAGTGGAAAGGATTAACTAGAAAAACACCTGCTTTTAATAGAACAGGTGTAATGGCACACAGCAAGTTACCTTTATTAATTGGTGTTGAGATGTTGTCTTTCTTCAAACCAGTTGTGACTCCTGGGTTGGTCAGATAGGGTGAATTTAGCTTTGTTACACATTAGCATTGGGGAGAACTTTCTAATGACAGTGTTGCAAATGAAAAAATATTGGTTCTGATAGGCTGCCAGGTTTTTTTTGCTATGACTTTTTATGAAATTTGAATTGGGTAAATGTTAATTGCAGACTGGAAGCCTTGTTCAGCTCAAGTCTCGTGCTCCCCAAAGGGTGTGTTAGCCATTCACCAGATTGCACTTTGAGTTGCTTTTATATCTCCAAGATACTTTTCATGCTTTACTATGAATACACTCTTCCTGCTTGATCCCATTATCCCATTTGACAAATAGCTAAAAAGTAATGTTTGGTTCTAGTCCTCCTTCCTCTAAATGTCTCAACCTTTATGGAAGAGTGTTAGTTGCAGAGAGTTGACAATTAACTAGAACAGACTTTTGTCTGTGTTGGTCTTGAAATGAGCTAAAAGACCAGTAAGGGTTATACACCCTCTGTTGTGTTTCAAGTTTAAAGAAACAAAGCAAAAACCAAAAGCCTTTGGGCTTCTAACTTTAAGAAAATATTGTCTGGCTCCAAGTATATATTCACTGACTGGTTCAGCTGCCTGTTAATCCCCTTTTTGTAAAATGACAACCCTGATAAACTCTTCCTAACACTGAACTCCACAGAGTGAACCTCTAATAAGGAAATTGAATGCTGCAAGCCTCAACAATGTGGTAACAATAAAAATTTTAAAAATAAGTGTGCTTGGAGAACAAAGGTTGGGCAAGCAATCAAACTTACTTTTTATTTTTAAATAATTTAGGGACATGTTGTCCTCAGTCTCTTTTTCCAAAAGACTGAAAGCCAAGATGTATGCCAAGGAAGGAAGCACTTAATGTGGAATACATTGCAGTTCTCATGGATACCATTTGTGCCAGAAGTGGAAGAGGTGGGAATACATCTTCCTCCTCCCCCTTATCAGAGGACAGCAAAGCACCACAAAGGGTACGCATGGCTCTTCTGCACTGGCTCATGAAGTTGGCCAAACACACAGAGGCAACATGTTGTCTTGGGTATTAGTGCCGTGTATGCACATTGCTGTTTGCTTGCTGGGGTAGTGGGAGAGTGGTTTATACCCCAGGGGTGAGCAGAGCATCCTGGGCTCCTGCAGGCTGTTTGGGACATAACTCTGCCATATGCCAAGACTGAGAAGGGGACATGGACACACAGAACAAATGGCTTCTTTAGTGATGCTGGGGGTATTTACTCAGGAAGGTATTTGCTTGTCAGAGGAGCAGTGGTTGCTAACTTGTCTTGCTGCCGCTGTGTTGGGGGAACATTAGCTTCTTGTGCTGAGATCCACCTTGTGCCCCCAGGGTGAGTGGCAAACTAGCCTCCTGCTGATTCTCTGCACCAGGTGAACTTTGCATAAACAAAAGATCTGCCAACAATGTCACAGTGGTGTGGACAGGTACACAAGGGCTGTAATAGCAATTGACTTAGCTTCTAATCTGCCTTCATAAATAAATTATAGGAGTACTAATAGCTATTCTTGTGCTATGAAAGGGGTGTTATTTCACCTCTGGGTAAAGTTACACTATGTAGGCTGCAGTTTGTAAACCCCTCTGAGGCTTTGCATCCATCCTGCTTTGCATAGAGGCACCCTGATGCCTGCTCATTGACTGCAGCCAAACCAAGGTGGAAACTGACGCTTCTCATGACTGAGCTTTCTAGAAACAAAACCAGAGGAAATTGAGAACTGCTTCAAGTTCATCATCTTGGCTGGCTGTTACGAGACAGTGAAGCTAACTCCTTCCACGTACAACTATAGGCTTAGCAATGTGAGAACCGCGCATCCGAGTAAGGCTTTGTGATAGTATCGGGGCCATGTTAATCCTCAAGATCATTTTAATTCCCTGTATGCAGTCTACTCTCCACTGGAGTTTAGAGGAGCCCTTGGCCATGTTACTTGTTGCTTGTGCCAAGGTGGTGCTGGGGCAGAAAGGAGATTTCTCTCCTCTGGTGCAGTTGAGTAGGTGGGAAGGGGTGGAAAGTAAGAGGGCCCTGGAGAGGCAGGGCTTTCTTCCTCCTCCACTTCCCTCTGCTGCCATCTTACACTGCAGAAGAAACAGCCTGTTATTTAAAGTATGCCACAGTGTCCTTAATATAATCCTGTAGTGTTTCATTTATAAAGCAAACTGAGTTAGGCTTGCCACCGTAGATGTAGCAAAGAGCTTTCATAGGGCACTTAGGACTGCTTGCTTTGCCTGTTTGCAATGTTGTTTTGAGCAGCACGTGCAAAATGACTTTTTCTCAAGTGTTGCTTGTACATATAAGCCTTTGTTTTCTTGGTTCAAAACCCCACATCTGTATGAAGCCACTGATAAAGACTACAAGTTTGCAACAAATACTGAGAGAAAATTGGAGGCCAGATTTGATAGTCACATGAAGAGAAAACATTGATTGGAACCTTTGGAGATCTAGACCATCACCTTTGCCTTCTTGTTTTCTCTCAAGCCACATCATGGGGATGATTGTAGAAATAGAGTGTACTAAGGGAATGTCCATTAGTTTTAATGCAGATAAACTCTGTGACTGAGGGCAGGATAGTTACGGTTGCATGGAGATCTGAGCAGGCAGGTGCCCAAGTACCTACCTGGGCAGCAAGGTGTTTGTTGCAGCCTGCATTGAGCTCCATGCTGCTGTGGCAATTCTATTCTTGGCACTTAGACTACCTTGGGTATCTCTAGACAAGCCATTGCCATACCTCTTTTCTGTAATGTGGTCTTAGGTTTCCTCTCATGTTCCCTGCAAATCTGAAGTAGGGGTTTACATGTCAGACTAGGGGAGTGTCCTGCTTGTAAGTTCTAATCATCAGTGTTGATCATTGCACTGTGTACAATAAGGTAGATGATTAGCTTTCTCTAAAATCTACTTTTGTCAGAATGATGAATATAATTGAATCTTTGGATTCTTTTGCTCTCAAAGATTACATCAATAGGGGTATGTTGTGTGTGACAGATTTTGTTAAATATAAGATATTTTTGGAGCAGAGAAGAGAGTGTGTGTATGTGTGTATATATGTATCTACACGTCATCACATGGTAACGTTTAATTTTCTAACTTGCTTTTTCTTCCCTTCCTTATAACTAGTATATACTTAGCACTGCATCATAAAAAAACGCTAGTGAAAAATGAGCAAAGTGACAGAAATGATCTCCCCTTTTGTTGGTAGCAAGGACAACAGAATGTGAGGAAGTAGTATCTGATTTACTGAAGCCATGGAAGTGGGGGCAGCAGGAGGTAATCCTCTGATTTTAAAATACATGACAAGTTACGAACTCTGTAGCAGTATATTGTTATCTTCTACAGCTAGATTGCCTTTTAGGGTTTTAAAAAAAGATCCATTAACATGGAGTGAAACTATGCTCCAGTTTTAAACAGTCTGTGTATTTAAATTTTATGATTTCAAGGTTTTGTTTTCATTTGCCCAAAACATACTAGTAGTCAACAGTCTTGCAAAGAACTCCCTGGATTGTACGTCTCCTAAAAACATGACTGTTAGTTAAAAAAATGTGTCAGTATTTGTTCACAAAATAATGCTGAGAGATCAGTAGATTAAATGTTTCGAGCTATGAAGTTACACTGCAGCCTGTATTGGTGTGTTTTCCAGCTCATGTTGGCTTCATTCTGGGGTCTGAGTGTTCTTCTGGGGGCAGGGGTTGGGCAGAAAGGAGTCTTAGGGATGTATGCCATAATACTGAAATACGAACCTCTTGACTTTTCAAGTGACAGGCTGTATAATGCCATTCATAAAATCAGTCAGGATCCATTTTAGGGGTAGCAGGGATATCACTCCATTTTTGTTTGTGGATGTGATTCTGAAATGTTTTCTTTTTGTTGCTGAGTATTCTCTTGTCATATGATGGCATGTGCCCCAGTATCCTACTGTTGAGTTGTCTGAATTATTGTCCCCAAAGCTTGTGTGTGCATGACCACATATGAGCTTACATAGTTTCCTTCTGGTAGGTCATATTTGCTCTTACGGTTAATTTCCCTTTTGAAGCCTTCCAAAGGGTCCAGGAGATCTCTGTCACCCTGAAATGAGTTTTGCCCTTAAAACCTATTAGTTTCCTTTGGTTTGACAATTTAGATGTTTTGTTAGAGTAGAAATCTTCCACAGTGAAGTGTCATCTACTCTAATTGGTTAATGCCTTCCCCCAGCCTGCTTCCTAATACCCTTTTATTCCTGTTATGTATTTATGGCAATGCTGCTGGTTATCTGTGCAGTTCCCCACTGAGATCAAACCTTGAACTTCTCTGCTTCAATTTGGAAAGACTGAAGGAGCCAACCACTGCAGCAGGTTCTCCATTATTTTCCTGGTAGAGTACGACAGTGTGTTTATTCTCTGCATCCATCACAGCTTAAACTCCCCTTTTTCCAGATTGTGTTAGCTGAATTACATTCATCACTGTGAATAAGTCCTCTGCAGTGCCTAGCAAATGCCTCCGTATTTTCCCTACTACCGTTAACTTGGTGTGTCATCTAATAACGTTTTGGTCCCTCTCATTTTATGCCACTTGCAGGCATTGTATCCAGTTTTCATAGTGGTTCAGGTATTGACCATGAGCTTTAGTGAATCAACCAAGACTGCATGCTGATTGCAGGCATGCTGTGTGAGTGTAGTGCTGTTATGTTCATGAAGGTGTGATCAAATGACATCTGTGCATGACCTTTAGGAGAGTTACTAACTAAAAAGGCTGTGGTCCGTTATGACCAGCTCTTAGTTTAGGAGAAAGGGACTGCTTTCTGGGAAAATGGATGTGAAAAATTTTTTTGATACTGATGCTTTCTATCCAAGACCAGTGAAGAGCTAGAAAGACACGTAGTCTGATCTTTAATGAAAAGAGCATCTTCACTATCACTGATATTATTTTGCTGTTGTTGGAGCCTTTGTAGAGGTTACTTGTCTTCTTTCTTTCTTTCTTTTTTTTTTTTTCCCCCCCTCAGATTCCTGATCTGAAGAAGGGTGATGGTGATAGCCTGCAGACTGGAGAGAGGGATGACAATAGAAGGTGAACCATTCTGTTTGGTGTCTGGCATCTCACATCACAAAGTTTCTAGCAGCTCTTCTTAAGTGTTAGATCTGGCCAGCAAGCTTCCTAGATTACTGAACTGGGGTAAATCTGGAGTGTTTGTATTAAAATACTTCCTTCCGACACAACATAACTCAGGAACATGAAGACATTAATGTTTGTACAAGTTTGGTGCTACAGTTGTTTATTCGTTAAAGGTGACTGTCACTATCAGAGGATCAAATTCTTCTTGAGAGACATTGTGTATTTGTAGAGATCCCATTTTAGTCATAGGGCTGATTTTAATTTCTAAAATGGTACTAAATCTGAAGGATAGCCTCTTGATTCTATGTAATCTTCCTGCAAAGATGCAGAGAATAGCTCACTGATCACCATCACCAGTTACAAGCAAATACAAACTAGAAGTAATCCAAATCCTGTCTTGGGAAGAATGCTACCTCCGCAGGCAGAACTACTGGAGGAATTTTGAATTCTCCTGTGTTTGGTCAGGGAATAGATCTACTGGTGTAACATCCAAGTGAGGTGCAGTGTGTCTTGTCTCATTTGCTATTGGTTGGCTATATATTCTACTCCCCTGCTCCTTTTTGCGCCATGTTCACCACTGAAAGTGTCTACCTAGTTCATTCACCCTCTTCCAAAAGCATGAAAGGCACATAGCAGCAAGTTGTGGAGTAGGTTTTGGGCCTCATCCTGCAGCAAGAATTGCAGCAGCTGGTCCAGTGAAAGTTTAGTGTCTGACTAACTTTTTCCAGGAGGATTTCCAAATTGGTAGGAAGCAGCATTTCCTTTCAGCAGGTACTTGAGGTCTTTCAGTGTGACACTTGGGATGAAAGAGCTTCTGAGAGCATGTGCTTGATACTCCTCTGTAGCTACGTGTTCATTCCCTGTGACTTGTTTGCAACCTTTGGGTTAAGGCTTTGTACTTGAGGATTATGTTGTTTTCTCACTTTGGAGACTATTGCAAGGTAGCAGGGACTTGTTGGGCAATCTAAATGTATGTTGCTGAATTCCCTTTACATCCATCTTCGCATAGGCTACACTTAAACATGTTTCTTCCAACACCGTGTTCAGAAGGAGGAATCCTTTTACTCTGGATAAGAAACCAAGTGGAAATGTGTGCAAAACAACTCAGCTGCTTGGTTCTGGGGCAGCAGTTACCCTTTTGCCAGACCCACTTTGGTCCTTGCTGAAATAATGTTTGAAACAAAATAAGGAACCACAAAGGGATAGGGTATAAGAGATTACAGGGCAGTTGTTTGTGGGTAGATTGTTTTGCTCTTCTGTTAGCCCATTTTTGTTAGTATTTTATATCTGTGTGCTTTTTCTGTACTCAAGCAAATTACATTGGAGTGTCAATAACATCTCCTTTCTCTTATGGTGTTAAGGAAGCAGGAAGTACACTTCAGTCTTATTCTTCAGCTCACTTAGCTGTGTTTCTAAGTTGAATCTGCATTATATTGCATCTCTGACTGTGGGATATTCTTTGAGAGATAGAAAAACTGTGAACTTCTTAATACATGAGAGTTTTTCCATTGTACAAAAATTTCTTACTGCTCATTGGTACTTATATAGCTCTGTTAAAACAAAAAAAAAATTCCAGGGATCAATATGTACTGCTAATGAAAGATTTTGATGAATGAATGTATCTGCTGCCTGTGATAAGTAAGGAAATATTGAGAGTGATTGTACAGACTTAATGTCTCACTGTCATGTCTAAATAAGCTTACCCGTGGTTTTTGGGAAAGCGTGGGAGATCTGCAGCTGTGAGGCTTTTGGCAGAGGGGCTGTCATTAATACAGCTTTGCTGCTGTAAAGAAGCTCCTTTCCTGTACCACCCTTGAATGCTGTGGAAGTTCTTTTATTGGATTTTTTTTTTTCTTAAAGGACACAAACTCATATCGTTCTCTGACATTTTCCAGGCTTTTTCTCTAGTTCATATGGTGTCTCATCTAAAGATGTGCAATGTGCTAATACTCTCTAGTTTGCTATATTGGCAAGCTAGCTGTAGAGAACGAAAGAATCTGTTACTTCCTTCAAACTCAAACCATTTATCTGTAAGGCCTATGCAATAGACTTTTCTAATGTGATTCTTTATACAAAGGTAAAACATAGGGAGGGGGGTGTTAACCTTGCAGTACTCATTAAAGTGCTTTCATTGGCTGGATTGGGTTATATTTTCAGAAATTGAATGCAAACTGATCTCAGGTCAATTTTTGTCAATGAGTTGTCCTACCCACAATTAAAGTTTTATTACTTGAACATGCCTTTTGTGCTCACAGAGGAGGAGGAAGAGACACAGGCAAAATAGCTGACATACCTCTTTAGGCTCCAGATGCTCTTAGTCTATCTAGAGTTTAAAATTGAGACCACAGTGCATTTCCTTTTTAGTATGATACTCTAATTGCAGTATTTTTTTAAATGCTAAGAGTTCAGAAAATTTCTGGTTTGACTGAAGCTTACCATGGAGTTTGTCTCCCTTGTGTACTCATAGGCTCTGACTCAGTGCTAGAAATCTGCATTAATTCATGCCTAAAATTCAAGGTTTCCTGAAAGGTGATTTAAGTTTCCTTAGTTGTATAGCAATAGCTCGTAGCTTCCTGTAGGTGCATGCAGTCCTCAGGTGAGAATTGGAAAGGCTGGAATGGCAGATCTGTGAGTCTTTGAGATACAGACTTTATTCTGATAAGAAATGATAGATTTCTTCATGTGGAAAGCAAATGATGGTTGATAAGTAGACCTTTATGCAAGTGCAGGTGAGCAGAAGAGCAAACAATGTGCCAGGAGCATCCTGAGCTGTGTCAGTTGCACTATTGGACTTAAAGCTAATGGGAAAGACAGGATCTGATATGTGCTGCTACTTGATGTATGTGCCATGGAAATAAGTCCTTGGAAAGTTATTTTTCTATGTTGGAAAGATGAGAGTTGGACCGCTATTAAGAGCAGTGGTATGCTAGGTTCTTTCTGTGTTATGTAGGATATTGGAGTGCTGTAGTAATCTTCTGGACTGTTTTTCAAAGGTGATTCCTGTGAACAGTATGAGAAGGTTGAAAATACTGTCGAGTACTTTGTCCCAAATGGGGTGGGAATGATAATGCTGTCTATGGCCTTCATACAAAGAGTAAGAGTCAGGATGCTGGAGTCTCGTTTATTTCCAGCTTGTGTCATTGACTTGTTGCTGTAGAAAAGTCCTGTAATCATGATTGCATTTTTAAACAGGGAAGACCAAAAAAGGGATAGGAAGGTTGTCTGTTGTCATATGAGCAGTGCCTGTTGCATTTTGGGGGCAGTCCTGTTGGACAGAGGAGCAGGAGGAAATGCCTGCTTGATTGTTATCTGCACTGACTGGTCCTGTTGCCAGGAGGAACTGGTGGGTTGTTGAAAAGTAGGAATATTGCTAAATTCCTTAGGGAAGAAGGATCAGAGGAGCCTTCAAATGTGAGACAAATATCTCCGACATGTGGCTGTTAAATAATTAATTTCCCCAAAGGGTTTGAAAAGAGCATTTCAAAACACTGAGTACTGCAGATCTGTATGTGTGTTAAACCCATTGTAGTTGAGGCTGGCTTTGTTCCACACACTGTGTAACTTGGAGAGAAGAAGCTGTTTTGCAGGCAGATTGTGTATGGATAAAAGACAGAAAAAAGCTGTGAAATGAAACGTTTGAAGCGTGCAGCTGTTTTTTCTGAAGGGACGGTTGCTTTTAACTTTCAGCGTGGAGCTAGTTTAAAAGGAACAGTGGCTAAAGAAATGAACAAAGCTTGTTTCCGTATTCCTCCACCCCCCAGCTCAGGACTGCACTAAAGAAGGCAGCATCAACTGAAACCTCTTGTTTCAAGAATACATATGCTGACTTGAAATTTTGTCTTCACCTGAAGAAAAATTGTGGTTTACATTTTGTGGGCATTATGTTAGAAAGAGAGAATCTATTTGTGCATTTTGAGAGGGAAGGCAATATGGGAATGGGAGCTGGGAAATGAGGGAGTGCCAGTACATATGCAGTAACTGGAAGGGTCCTGTGCAAGGCTCATGCCCAGATTAGAGCTGCTGGCTCAAACACTAGAGGCATGCCTTAATGTACAGGTTTTAACCACAAGTTCTCAGTTCCTATCATAGCCCCTATGAGGATCTGAAATACTCTTAACCTTCAGGATACATTGAAGAGTTGTGCATTTAAGATCTTGCATTAAATCTGATTCTGATCTTGGTTCCCAAAGCAATTACAGCTTGGCTGTGTTACAGGAACACAAGTTTGGCCATATTAAACTGTGTGTAGTTTATCTTGTTCGGTATGTTTCATCTGAGAAAACATTGATGACGCTCCATTCAAAAGGGTGAAACACTTTTATCAATAAAGTGTTTGTTGTCTTCATTCTGTAAGAAAATGAAATGGATTGTGTTCATGGAGCTGAGGCACAGCAAGCACCAGAACTATCGTTGTGTGATGTCGGCCTTCAAAATTACAGCCATAATGTTTCAATAAAGCAACATATTTTTCACTTACTACACTAGCCAGTTCATGCATGTGTACATGCACATTTTAATTCAGTGGCTAAGCAAGCATTGAGGTTAAACTGCCAAGATGATCAAACCGCAAATAAAGCTTTAGGTTTGTAATGGCTGTTATGAGTCTAATCCTTATCTTGTGTAACTCCGCATGGTGTAATGGTGAATACACTGGAGTCGAGGATTATTTTTATGCCAGTTGAGGATCTGGCCAAGTTAAACAAATGTCAGTGTATATTGGGGGGTGGGGGGGAATTAGTGTACTATCACTCTTGAGGAACTAATGTTTAACTATGACTAATGCAAAAATCACATTTCAGCTTAAAGTTGCATTCAATTATAGTTTACAGAATCAGCTTGCGGGGGCCTTTGTTTGGTTTGGTTTGGTTTCTAACTACATAATATATCATCCACTCTCCCAATCTGTGGGGTTTTTTTGTTTTTCATCTTGAAATTATCTTGACAAGTTACTAAGTGTTAAGAGGACATGGTTGTTTTCATTTTAAAGTGGTAGCTTTGTTTGTACTTTAATATTCCAGATGACACATGTATGAAGTTTTCCTTTTAGTGTATTGTTCTTTGCAGTCACAGGCTACCTCTGCACAGAGCATGCGTTTGAGCGGTTATCAGCGAGCTTTGCTTT
The DNA here is from genome assembly GCF_963921805.1 of Phalacrocorax carbo. Classification (NCBI taxonomy): domain Eukaryota; kingdom Metazoa; phylum Chordata; class Aves; order Suliformes; family Phalacrocoracidae; genus Phalacrocorax; species Phalacrocorax carbo. The sequence goes on from NC_087515.1 coordinate 54,246,570, forward strand.
CAGCAGCCTGTGTATGCCCCGTGCTCTATAAAATAACACTGCCTTGCACGCTTGCCTGGGGACTGTTTCTGTATGCTGCATGCCCTGCCTTTGCACTCTACATCTAAAAGGTGAGCAATGGCAGCGGGCTCTGTGGCCAGCCTGGGGCTCCCTCTGTGCCCCTCACCTAGGGATGTTCGATGAAACCCTGATTCCTGTCCACAGTCCTTGTTGAGTTGTATGCACTTTTTTTTTTTTTTTTAAATAAATAGACAGCTCTGGTTTGAAAAGTGAAGTGTATTTTAAAACAGAGTTTTGAATCTTGTTTTACATTTATTTTTCCTTTGCAGTTTGTTTATTTTTTCTTAGCTAAGAGCAGGGAGAGCCTTCCTTCTCAGGTTTGGGGCTGGCCCTTTGATGTGGAATCTTTATAGAAGAAGCTCTACTCCTACCCGTGTATCTTTCTATGCAAGAGGATATGCTCTTGTACAAAGTTCATAAATAAAAGTATTCCTTGTTGAACTTTCAAGATCTGCTTGCTTGACCCACTGCTTTACTGTGTCAAGGAGTGATCTGATGTGCTGCAGCATCTGGATTTGGAGGGCTCTGGGTTTAGATCTTCCTTGTGGAAGCCTCCACACAAGCCTTGTCTTGTAGAGCCAGGCTGTTGAAGGAGCCTTTGCATGCTATCTGCCTGGAGTGTTGTACTCTGCTCCTGTGCTGATTTTTTCACAAGCTTCTCAGTCACACCCTTAGAAGTCAGGAATAAATTTGAATCATAGAATCATGGAATGGGTTGGGTTGGAAGGGACCATAAAGATCATCTCATTCCAACCCCCATGCCGTGGGCACGGACACCTTTCACTAGACCAGGTTGCCCAAAAGCCCATCCAACCTGGATCTGAACGCTGCCAGGGATGAGGGAGCATCCACAACTTCTCTGGGCAACCTGTTCCAGTGCCTCACCACCCCCAGAGTGAAGCATTTCTACCTTATATTGAATCTAAATGTATCCTCTTTCAGTTCAAAGCCATTCTCTCTTGACCTATCCCTACAGGCCCTTGTAAAAAGTCCTTCTCCAGCCTTCTTGGAGGCCCCCTTCAGGTACTGGAAGGCTGCTATAAGGTCTCCCCACAGCCTTCTCTTTTCCAGGCTGAACAACCCCAACTCTCTCAGCCTTTCTTCCTAGGAGAGGTGCCCCAGCCCCCTGATCGTCTTTGTGTCCCTCCTGTGGATTTGTTCCAAGAAGTCCATGCCCTCCTTACGTTAGGGGCCCCAGAGCCGAATGTAGTACTCCAGGTGGGGTCTCAGGAGAGTGGAGTAGAGGGGGAGAATTGCTTCCTTTGACCTGCTAGCCATGCTTTGTGTGACGCAACCCAGGGTACGGTTGGCTTTCTGGGCTGCAAGCGCACATTGCCAGGTGATGTTGAGCTTCTCATCATCCAACAGTACCCCCACGTCCTTCATCTCAGGGCTGCTCTCAATCCACTCTCTGCCCAGCCTGTATTTGGGCTTGGGATTGGCCCGACCCGTGTGCAGGACCTTGCACTTGGCCTTGTTGAACTTCATGGGGTTTGTACAGGCCCACCTCTCATGCCTGTCAAGGTCCCTCTGAATGGCATCCCTTCCCTCCAGTGTGGTGACCACACCACGCAGCTTGGTGTCATTGGCAAAGTTGCTGAGGGTGCACTTGACGGCACTGCCCATGTTGCCGACAAAGACGTTAAGCAGCGCCGGTCCCCAGAGCAACCCTGAGGAATGCCACTCTCCACTCTCCACTTGGACATTGAGCCATTGACTGCAGCTCTGTGAGTGCGACCATCCAGCCAATTCCAGTCCAGGTAGATGATGTCAGTTGTTCTTCCCTCATTCACTAGTGCTGTAAGGTCATTGTAGAAGGCCACCAAATTGATCAGGCACGATTTGCCCTTAGTGAAGGCAGGTTGGGTGTCACCAGTCACCTCCTTATTTTCCATGTGCTTTAGCATAGTTTCCGTGAGGATCTGCTCCATGATCTTGCCAGGCACAGAGGTGAGAGCAAGTGGCCTGTAGTTCCCCTGGTCTTCCTTTTTTCCCTGTTTAAAACCAGGGTTTATGTTTTTCCCCTTTTCGAGTCAGCGGGAACTTCACCGGTCTTCCATGACTTCTTCAACATGATGGGTAGTGGCTTAGCAACTTCATCCACCAGGTGTGTTCCCTCAGGACCCACAGATACATCTCATTAGGTCCCATGGACTTGTGCACCTTCAGGTTCCTCAGATGGCCTCAAAGCTGATCTTCTCCTACAGTGAGTGGTTCTTCATTCTCTGAGCCCCTGCCTTTGCCTTCTGTGACTTGGGAGGTGTGGCTTGAGCACATGGCAGTGAAGACTGAGGCAAAAGAAAAAAAGCCCTTGAGTACCGCAGCCTTCTCCGTATCCCAGGAAAGCAGGCCTCCCATTTCCTTCCGGAGAGGGCCCGCATTTTGCCTAGTCTTCCTTTTGTCACTGACATACCTATGGAAGCTTTTCCTGTTGCCCTTGACGTTCTTGGCTCGATTTAATTCTATCGGGGCTTTAGCTTTCCTAACCCGATCCCTGGCTGCTTGGGCTCTTTCTCTATATTCCTCCCAGGCTATGTGTCCTTGCTTCCCCGCTCTATAGGCTGACTTTCTGTGTTTGAGTTTGTCCTGGAGCCCCTCGTCCAGCCATGCAGGCCTCCTGGTGTTTTTGCCTGACTTGCTCTTTTTTGGGATGCATCGCTCCTGAGCTTGGAGGTGATGCTTGAATATTAACCAGCTTTCTTGGGCCCTTCTTCCCTCTAGGCCTTTATCCCATGGTACTCTACCAAGCAGATCCCTGAAGAGGCTGAAGTCTGCTCTCCTGAAATCCAGAGTAGTGAGCTTGCTGTGCTCCCTTGTTGGTGCCCTAATGATCTTGACCTCCACCATTTCATGGTCGCTGTAGCCAAGGCTGCCCTTGAGCTTCACGTTCTCCACCAGCCCCTCCTTGTTGGTGAGCACGAGGTCCAGCGTAGCACCTCTCCTTGTTGGCTCCTCTATCACTTGGAGAAGGAAGTTATCATCAATGCATTCCAGGAACTGTCTGGATTGCTTATGCCCTGCTGTGTTGTCCCTCCAACAGATATTGGGGTGGTTGAAGTCCCCCATGAGAACCAGGGCATGTAAATGTGAGTCTTCTCCTGTCTGTTTACAGAGGGCCTCATCCGCTCTGTCTTCTTGGAAGGAATGATGTTTGGAGCAACCTAGGTCATGAGTGATTTCTGTCCTTCAGGTGAGCTTGCTGACATTGCTTCTTCCACTGCTTTCAGGCTACATGGGAGTTCCAGTTGGGGAAAATTTGGGCTGGTAAAAATTACAGTTTTCAAATTAACAGGTTCATAATGATAGAGGACTGAGTACCTCTAGGCTCTTTCAGTCCCTTTTTCTTCATTCTTTTGCGGTGCAAGCTGTTGCAAAGATATTGAAGCAGCGGTGTTGGTAACTGCTGTTGGTTACAGGAAGTTATTGTCCTTTTAAATAATGTTGATAAATTCAAATTCTAAATAGTGTTTATTTGCACTGGATTTCTGCTTTTAAGCTTTTTAGGCAAGACTTTTAGAGAAGATCCAAATGGCTTGCACAGAACCTCAGAGACCTCAGGCACAGTGCCAGCTGGCAACCTGACAACTCTGCAGTTTGCCCTTGGTGGGTCTGATAGAGCAACCAGAACTGGTGCTTATTACTGTGCTTCTCTTAATTTCAAGTGGTTTAAGTCCTGTGAGATTTCCAGGTGACCATCAGGAAGGGTTGATTTTAAAAAGCTACATGTCCTCCTAATGCAAAGAGGAAATGTCAGCCTGCATCAGTTAAAGCAGGGAATTTCAATCAGTTGTAAATCACTAGTGTGTATGGCCTAGAGGATGGGAAGATGATAACTTTGCCTCCACCACCTTGCAAGCTGATAAATGTTGCTTCCAAGTCAGTGAGTCACATGGGTCCTCTCTATCTTTAATTTTGAGAGAATTGGGGCAACAAAGTTGGTAAAGATAATCCAGAAAGGAAATCTCTAGCTAAGTTCAAGGAAATCACTGACTCTTGCAATAGGCTGCTGCCTTTGTTCTGGGATTTCTGTACAGTTTTGATCAGTTCATCATGGGAGAAAATTCTGGTACCTGATATACTTTGTGTAATATTGTATCCCCTGCTTAAATCTTGACGTTTTTCCTGATTTTTTTTTTCCTTCTGTGATTCTGTTCCACTAGAAATACTTGTGATAAAGTTGAAAGAAATATCAGTAGTTTTTACACATCTGATCTTGGGATATCTCTCTAGTCCTGACACATGCACGCCTTGTTTGTATGATGGGTCTTTTTTTTTGCTACTGCTGTGACAAGTCAGATCATGCCTTTTAAAAGAAGCAATAGGTGTTCTTCCTGTACCTACTTGAAATGGTATGTCTCACTTCTACTCTTCATAATTTGCAAAGCATTGAATAGAAAAATGTCTTTGTACCAGAGAAGCACAGCCTGCCTTTTGTAAGTGGCAGGGGCTGTCTATTCAGAAACTGAATAGAATAACGTAAACTCTGAGCCTGTTGATTACGCAAGGTTGCCGTGTACCACATAAGCTAAACCTGTGTTTCCTAAGAAAATTATTCAACACAAATAATTCTAAGAGCACAGTAGACATGCAAAACCAAGAAGCTAGTTACCTCTGTGCGCAGTATTTCTGCAGTGTTATACTGAACCACTGGGACTACAGAGCAGGAAGCCAGTAATGATTTTTTTGTTTGTTCATTTTTTGTGGGCACCTTTTTAGTTTAAGCAGTACGAGGCTAGGTGAATTAGGGGTATCTTCACATATTTGCCTGCTGGAGGACACAAGCTGTGGGCTGTCTGAGCGGGTTGTGATGTTCCTCCTGTGGATTTTCTGACTTTCTTGCTACCCTTAAGTTTTGAGGAAATATTAATGCAAGCGCAATCAAACTAAGTGTGATTTGAGAGGCACTGGTGTCCTTACCTGTGCTGTAATATTGTGCATGCTTTGGGTGCTTCTTAACGTAATGTACTATTTCTGATGTGTGTTACAGTCTTTGCTAAGAAAAAAGTGGGGATTTTTGTATAATTATATATTTATATATTCGGATAACTTTAGCTTGAGGGGTTACACACTACACCTAGTATAAAACTCACTGCTTTATGTGTACTTGATAGGTATATTTGATCTGTAGTACTTTATTTTTAATTCATGAAAGCCATTTATTTGATTTGTAGTTTCTGACCTTATCGTCTCTTTAAAGAACACTTTGTGAAAGTCACTGCTAAGATTAAGAAGCTAAAATAAGCACCAGGACATAGTTCTTGTCTCTCAAGATCTCACGTGATGAGATGCTGTAAGATTACAGGCAAAGACAGGGAATCCATGGAATGCAAGTGGAAAATGAATAATGGTTTTGTTCTGAACAATGTTCTCAAAGGGCTGGAGGTTTCGTGGCTATTCACCATTAACTCTGATGATATAATACAGGTACTCAGTTAGCTTTTTCTTTCCAGTCCTGAAATTCCAATAGAATATCTTGTGCATAAGAAGACTAAGTAGAAGTTATCTACCTTAAGTCTAAAAATAAATTGTAGCATATTATTTCTGGTAATATGTTAGTATTTCTTATGAGTGTGCTACTTACCTGAAATCAAAAGCCAAATGCAAATATCATTGGGAAAAATATGGAAACCTTAGATGCCATTACCTCTAGTTTTCATATTCTGCTGTTCTGCAGAGACAGTAATTCCGTCTTTTTATGTGTTTACACCTCTATGAAATGTAACTCGTAGTAACTAGAGGCTTTATTTAAAAGCACTGCAGATTTTCTTAGTATTTAAATCACCTTTTGCTCAGTTTCCTAACCAAATTTACTTTTGCAATTTGTGCTAAAGATTGCTTTCTTTGGCAACTGGTAGTCTCTTTTATCATCAGTCATTTTCCTCTGAGATAAATTCATATCCTTTCTCATCAGTAACTGAAAATGCAGGTTAAACATGATGAAGGCATGGATTTAGAGCAACAAAAAGAATGGAATTTTCACTCTTGACATGCCATTTTGTTCTGAAATGCTTTCTTTCCAAAGTTCAAATTTTTGTTTGATTTGAAACTATAGAGGATAAACTTGCTTTATGTAGAAATACGCATTAGAATACATGCTAGAAGGAGAGAAATTATATGAAAATATGTTTCCTTCCTAAATATGTGGATTAAACATGGAAGATTCAGTTAAGAGTTAAATAACTTCCCTAATCTTTAGATGATCTAATTAGTACATGTAAGCAATGCATACGGCAAAAAAAACCCAAAACTACAAGGATGTGTGGGCCGTTGTTCTGAGACAAAATATGAGTCCTAAGTATGGACAATGTTGATAGCCCTATAATTAAGGAAATGCTAATGCTTCATTATGTCAAAGAAGTCAATTGTCATTGAAAAAATACAATGTAAGACTATGAGATCTGTTAACTTGGTTCATGTTTGCTTTTGTGCATACCTGAATTTTCAGATCCTGGCCCCCTGGAAGGTGTTTTTCTGTTGAGAACTCCTTTGGGAAAGGTTGCTGGCTGCTGCTATCCTGCTTAAACAGAAGTCTTTGCATATTGCTGCAAGGTACTGGCTTCCTCCCTTGTCCAGAGAATGCTCGTTGCAGCCTGTGGCAGCATAGCTCTGCAGTGTGTTTCTCAAGCAATGATGGAAGAGAGGAGACTTTGGTCTGCAAGACAGCCTGTTTGGACAATCTCACTTTTTTCCTAATGATGGGAAATAGGACTAGAAAGTAGTTTCTGTGTGGTTGAAACAAATTAATGCTGTTTCTAGCAACAGTATAATGTGCTCTTTTTAAATTGAACAAGATTCATCTTATAAAGCTGTTAGGTATTTTTAATCTGCCAAAGCAATTAGAAGAAACTTCAGAATATCAGATATCTGTATTTTCAGTCGCTTTAGACACAGTTCTTCTTATGCTAGTGGTATTTAGCTTAAATTGTTCTTCTTCTGCACTGTTAACCTCCCACATCCTTAAGCCATATTTGTGGGGGGCAACCCGATCTTCTTTCAAAATTTGTTTGATAGCTTGAGTGAGCCAAGCTTTTCTATTTTCTGATCATCCTAATAGCCCTGGTCTGCATCTGCTTTGTTTCAGCTTTTCCTTCCTGAGTGTGGATGTCTGGTACTGATGTGCTGTCCCAGAGATTATCTCAGTAGTGCAATGCGCTGTTCCCTTTCTCTCCAGGAGCAAACATCCTAATGCCACCTTTTTTCTTCTTAGAGCTGCATAACATGAACAGAGCAGAAACTTTCAGTGGCAAGCTAATGTTCCCAGGTATCTCTCTCCTCTGTCATTTCCAAATTATGAGGCTCTGTTTTATTAGTTCTGCAAGGCATCACGCAATGATCTGCCCTATCAAAATTAATTCCATTTCTGTTACCTTACCTCTCACGGTCATCTGATTCTTAGAGTGTGTTCTGACTTTGTGTCATCCACAAAAGCTATTCATTTGCGTTGAATGTTTTAGTCCTCGGAAACACTTCAAGGAGATCTTAATTCAGATTGACCAAAAGACAACAAAAATATATAGTTGCACTTTGTAGTTTAGTTCTCCTTTAAAGCTGTTTACTGATCTTCAGTTTCTCTTTGGTTTAATAGTAATTTCTTTTATTGTACCATACAAATGGCTTAGCATAGTCTGGGTTCATTAGATTTGAAGTCACCCTTTTGTCTATAAAATCAGGGTTATTCAGTGACGACATACAGACCTGCCTCTGAAAAATTATAGAGTTTTTTTTCCTAAATTCCAATTCTTGCAGACACCTCTTCTGAATAGTTCTTTGTTTGTTTTTGTTTTGTTTTCATTCCCATGTAGTATTGAGGCCTGATTACTCCTTCTGTAGTTACCCTCATCACTTATCTGCTCACCAGTCTTAGTAGTGTGTTTTGACTCTATTTTTAAAAACATGGTTTCATGGTCAATCTGAAACTATTTTTTTTTTAATGAGACTTCATTTCACTTGTGATTCAGTATTCTGGGAGGTCATCTGGGTCTTCCCTAGTTGAAATTCATTAGATTATGAGTTTTGCATTACCTTTATTTTCATACTGCTGCCTTGTCAACAGTCTCCTTTTTACTTTCTCATTGATGATTCTAGGGCAAAAGTGTTTGTTTTACTGTTGGAACACTCTTGCTTATCTAAAGAAATTTCTTTCATCCCTGCTAGGAATGACTGTCTTAGTCATTAGCTGTAGTAATCAGTCTGCTCACCATTCAAAGACAGAATTTAATCATAAAGAGTGAATTCTTTATAGTTGTACTGGGTCTAGTTGGTGTGGATTTTTTTTTTTTTTGTAATAGCCTGTATGGTGCTGTGTTTTGGATTTGTAACTAAAACAGTGTTGCTACTACACCAGAGTTTTGGCTATTGCTGAACAGTGCTTGGAGCATTGAGGCTTCCTCTTTTTCATCACTCTGCCCCCACCAGCAAGTACATTGGGGTGTGCAAGAAGTTGGGAGGGGATGCAACCAGGACAGCTGACCCGAAATGACCAAGAGGATATTCTATGCCACATAACATCACGCTCAGCAACAAAAACTGAGGGGAGGGCTGGTTTTGGAAGGGAGCCATTGCTTCTAGACAGGCTGGACATGGGTCTGCTTGTGGGAGGTGATTGCTTTTGCATCACTCGTTCTGGGCTTTTTTCCCCCGTTCTTCTTCCTTTTTCCTTTGCTTATTAAACTGTCTTTGTACCAGCCCATGAGTTTTCTTGTTTCTGCTCTTCATATTCTCTCTCCTGTCCCACTGGTGATGGGGGCAGTGAGCAAGTGGCTCTGTGTCACTTAGTTGCTGATCAGGGTTAACCCACAACAGTCCTTTGTTATATGCAGTTTGGGGCAACACAACTGAGGAAGTGTTTGAGAAAGGGAAGAGAATAATCTGGATTCTTCTGAAAGCTGATTTTGCCATAAAATAAGGCAGGGTCGGAGGACCTTCATGGGAGATGCAGTTTGAGGGAATAATATATCAAGATGGGCATCATAACATCCCAATCCTCTGGGGGTATAGAGGACCCGAGGCCCGCAGCATCCTGAATGAAAAGCATAATAGCAACATACAAGGTGGGGCTGAGCTGATTCAGAAATAGTTGGTACAGAACCACAGCTCCTTCTAGCTCCTTGGCTTAACTGCTGGTGGGGGTTAACCCCATAACATACAGTTTTTGTTTGTTTGTTTGTTTTCTCCACCTAATATGAAAAAAAAATCCTTCCATAATCGAATGAAGTATGGGGTTCGTCCACAGTCTTCTGGTTCTATTCCAGTGGAACAGATTATCCATCCATTCCCCTCCTCTCCCATTGACTTAAATCCAAACTTATCTGACTTACTCAAACTATCTTTTCACAAAAAGAAATATCATGGCCTCAGTTATTGAGGAATAAGAAGCAAAAATCTATTTTGTTTAAAACTTCTGCTTCAGTCCTGACTTAACACTTTCACTACTTCTCTTCTAGCTTTTTCTGTACTAGCAAATGGGTTCTTTTTTGGCCTCTACTGTGCAAAAGTTTACAAACCTATAAGGTGTTTCTGATCCCTGAAATACTGGTCAAAGCTGGTAAAATCCTTTAACCAACTGCCCATTTAGTGGCTCCTGTGTTTAACAATATTTGTAATTTTTTCTTCTTGTTACCTAGTGAGTTTTTCACTGGTGTTTGCATCTTCAGTTATTTGCTTTTCTTTCCTCTGTACATGCTGTAAGTCCTGTAAATGGCTGGTGTTTCTTCTGAAAGTTTATTAAGTTATGCCAGATTCTCAACTTTAATTCAGAGCAAGTTGCTCCTAGCCCTTCTGGTATCGGAAGAGAGCTTGAAAAGAAACTATAGACATTCAAATACCTGGTGGCAAGTACTTTTCTGTGCATTGGGAGTATTTTATAATACTTATAAAAGTTGGGAGCCGATTTGTAACCACTGCATAATTATTGCATTTGATTTTTTTGAGTCTATCAATTTAAGATAGCACTTGCTTATGCTTAATATACGTCACCCTGCTCTCATTTAAGCTTCCTTTTTGAGATTTAGATAGTAATATGCCATCCTAACCATCAAAATGCGAACTGGAGTAACCTCATATGGACTGTTCATCCAAGATATTGTTGCTGCAACAACTTCATCAGTGGGACACAGAAGTTAGTCCTTGTGTGCTCCCCTGGCTAAGGCATGATGCAGGGTCATATTTAATCAAGGCATGCCAGGAGAGGAATGTGAGGTGGATCAGGTGGTGCTTTGCTTTGTCCCGGGGTGGGTCTGTATGCCAGAGCAGGAAAGTTGTTTGGTTGTCCCTTTAGAAGGCAGTTGCTGTGCAAGCCCAAGCTAAACTTAACTGATAAGGGCTATCAAATGCTGTATTACTGGTCAGTGCAGAACACTTAACACCTTTCTTTTAAGTTGTTTCTCACCTACTCTTTTCCTGTTTCCTCTCCCAGCACTCATCTCTTATGCCTGTCAGTGCTCATACAGATGAACATACTGGACTTTTTGGTTTGTGTATATCAAATACTGAATAATTTAATAAGCATAATCTAATATTCACAGAAACCTGACCTCAGCTGCTGCTTGCTGAGATAAGATGTTTCCTTCTAGTAAGGACAGAGCAAAACTTCCCCTGATATTCTTTATGTACATGTCTCATGCAGGAAAACTGCTTCATAGTACAGACCTTGCATAGCAGTCAGGGCAGAACCATTCCTCAGAGGATGTTCCTCCAGAATGCTTTCTGCATCCTAATAGGCCACTTCAGCAGAGCATATTACTACAGTGTATGCCAGAAAGCTATGTTAAACTTCAAGAGGGTGACGTGTAGTGTATAGATCCTTCATTTTGGAATTAAAATTTACTTTAGAAATAGTTGCATGCATGTAACAGTTGAGACAGGGGATGATGCTGGTTGCTTAAGGTAGACAAAAGTTTTTGCATGCTACAAGCGTAGGTTACTGTTATCCTAAAAAGCAGGTTAGTTCAGCCAGTGTGTAAAACACCAAACTACACACAGAGCAGAGGTATTTTATTTAATTCATTTTTTGTGCAGAGATTGGTGCTAGGTGGTATCCCACAAAGCTAGCACACCACACCGAGAAATTACAAGGCATTTATACAGTTAAATGTGTCAGTCACTGCTAATATTCACACGCCTCAGCTAATAATAGGTTAATTTCTTTCTCCCTTCAACTTAAAGGTACAGCTGGCTATTAAATTACCACACATGCTCAGACAGTAAGGGGCTTATTAGAGGGGGGGTGGTTTCCTGGTCTATGGGTGTGATTTTTAGTATTATAATGAGGATAGTTCACAAAAAGGGCACTTTGGTTTAGTTCTTATCAACATCCCAATTAGTTGTTCTTCTTGACTATACACTTTATCACCCTGTTCTAGTTCTCAGCGTCTTCTGAGGCAGGATGTTTGCTTTGATCAGTCTGTTGGCTCTCCTCAGGGATAGATTCATAAAACAAGGGCTTCCCTATCTCTCAGTTCCTGTCTCTGGCCGTCAAATTCTGTTCTGCCAAGCTCACATAGTTCATCATTATGGCTTAGCAGAAAAATAAAAAAATTCCATTTTTGGGGGATATCATTACTACTGTTAAATCGGTACCAACATCTGGAGCCCAACCTGCTTTTCATAGGGGCGGTGGGGATTACTTGTGTGAAGTGCTGTTTGTTAGACATCATGAAGTACTGTGACAGGCAATGCCTGTCAGCATGGATTACAGGAGGCTGTAATGTATCTGGTCTCTATTGTTTGGGATGATGTTTTCTGATGGGCCGCAGACAGTTGGGATAGAATTAAGAAAGGCGGATAATATAAATGATTTGTAGTCAAAAGTATTGTTTCTTCTTATACCAGTTGACATACCTAGAAAACTGGAAAGGATTTGCATGCAGAAACCCTTCTTCAAGTTTAAAAGAGAAATTGCAATCTTCAGGTTAAATTCAGACTGAGAACAGCTGATTTGCAGCACAGACTGGGATCCACCTGGCTGGAGAGCAGCTCTGTGGAAAGGGACGTGGGGGGTCCTGGTGGACAGGAAGCTCAACATGAGCGAACAGTGTGCTGCTGCAGCCAAGAAGGCCAACAGGATGCGGGGTTGCATCAAAAAGGGCATCACCAGCAGAGGTAAAGAAGTCATTATCCCACTCTACTCAGCACTTGTCAGGCCACACCTGGAGTACTGTGTACAGTTCTGGTACCCGCTGTACAAAAAGGATGTGGACAGGCTGGAAGGGGTCCAGAGAAGGTCCACAAAGATGACCAAAGGACTGGGAAGCCTGCCGTATGAGGATCGGCTGGGAGAACTGGGTTTGTTCATCCTTGAGAAAAGGAGGCTCAGAGGGGATCTCGTTGCTGTGTACCAGTACTTAAGGGGCAGCTACAAAGAAGATGGGAAGATGGAGACTCCCTTTTTACAAGGAGTCACATGGAGAGGACAAAGGGGAATGGACACAAGTTGCTCTTGGGGAGACTCCGATTGGACACAAGAGGAAAACTTTTCACAGTGAGGACAGTCACCCATTGGAATAATCTCCCCAGGGAAGTGGTTGGCTTGGCCACGTTGGACACCTTCAAGAGTCATCTGGACAGGGTGCTGGGCTGTCTTGTCTAGGCTGTGCTCTTCCTAGAAAGGTTGGACGAGATGATCCCTGAGGTCCCTTCCAACCTGTGATTCTGTGATTGAAGGTTAATTTATCTATTCATCCATTAGCCTGTGAGGGGAAGAAGGGTTGGCATCTGTGGATTGGGGAGGGTAGCGATACAGGACAGAGAAATACAGGGAATTGTCTGTGGAACATTGATGTTAGTTGGAGGTAGACAGGCATTCTGTCACACAGGTGACAAAAACCATAACTTCATAATCATCCTTCCCAGCTATATTCTGGCTGGTTTCAGTATGTTATAGACTAGGCTTTCTTTGAGTGGAAGCAGCAGTCACTTATATGAATCCACCAATGTGGAAAACATGCATGTGTGCTCAGACAGATGTATGTTGTTTCCTCTTCTCAGTTAATCTTCTTAGAGCATCAGTAACTTCTTCCCAAAACTTTTTGGGGATCACTTGCTGGCTGTATTTGGTAGTTTTTGGACTTTGGGGATGTCATCTCCCTCCTGCTGATAACTAATTCCCATGAAGAACTGAACATTGAGGTTTTTATTATAAACCGAAGGGTTGTAATGTACCATTCTTAACAGTGAAAAGGTTTACTCAAAGCAGCTAAGTAGGGACGGTATTTCTTAAATTGAAGATATGCAGGCTTAAAAATAATAAAATCTACAAGTAGGCCAAAGGTGCATGGAGAAAAAATTATTTTTAGTGTGTATATATAGGAAGTTGCTTAAAAGAAAGCGTTGAAACGAGGCTGGTGCTCCTTTTGCACAGCGACTTGCAGTGGATGCACTGCATTTTTATTTTGCTAAGCAGTTCCTCTGTGGTAGTGCTTCTGTGCACAGTAAAAGAAAGTCAATGGTGTTTTGGGCAACAAGAAACCACATCCGGAAGAGATGTGACTTCCTGGTTTCATGCCCATACAAAGCTAATGTTGGTGTAATGGGAATTTGCCAAGCGGCTTTGTTGTCTTTCATGTTTGTTAGTACTAACTCCTTTGATCAGCACATGCTATACTGACCTCAGTCATTTCTGGCAAAAGCAGCACATTGTATTTGTTGGAATATAAGACTGGTGAAGAGAAGGACATTAAAATGATTTCCTGCAAGAAAATGTTCAGGGTCTCAGAGCCTGAATACATGAAAGGGCTGCGCTTTGCAAGCGCATCTGGTAACTTCTTGTGATGGGTGAGCAATTAAGAGTTGTCATTCCTGCCTTGCTCTCTGTTGGTGATTTCTGTCCCTAAAAGCACAGCCATGTAATTCATTGAAATGTTATTCAAGGGAGTTGCTTACAGGATCTCCCATGGGGACTGGGGCAAAAATCTCCAAGAGCAGAACTGCAGCCAATAGAGAAAGGTTTTGTTTGTTTGTTTTTGTTTTTAAATTTGTGTGCATGGTTTTCCCTGCCATCAGCCTCCCATGTTTTGCTGTGAAACAGCTTTAAAGGAGGGGAAGGAAGTCCAGAGATAACAGTGATTGTACCAACAGCTAGGGTAAGTCGCAGTGGGTGATGGGTGGTGGTGCTGAGGCAAGAGGGAGCTGGACTTTGGTATTCTCTTCGGTTTAAAACAGTCGACTTACTCATTTTCCTATAGGTTGAAGACCAGGACCTCTGTCTTGGAGTGGACCAGATTAGTCAATTCCACCTTATTGGTAGACCTGCCTGTGTTGCTCACGCAGAATAAAGAATGGGAGGGAAGCTGCTTGAAGCTGGAGAGCTGATGCCTTGTGTGGCTGTGCTCCATGAATGACCTCCCCCTCATCTTGGGGAAGCGGGGAAGGCATTCCTTGACTTCTCAGCTACAGTTTTTTTTCCAAGAACTAGCTTTTTATTCCCCTCACCAGAAATATGTAGATGCTTTTTTATAATGATGTTATTTTTTAAAATTTTCTTGTACACATGTAATAATGTTCCAGCTCTGAGCTCCAATAATTTCATGTACCTAATCAGTGCAAGCTTACAGAAGAACTGCCTTCAAGTTTTCCTCATAAGTACTTGCAGCTCCTGTGGAGAAGAAGGGCATAGAGACTAGAAATAAATGACTGGTCAGGTTAGATGGCATAGTGAAGCACTAGAGTAGCCTGTGTAAGGAGGCTGTAGAGTCGTCACTACTTGGAAGTGTTCTGAAAACCTCTTAGGTAGCTTTGCCATTAATATAGTAGATATTACTATCTACTATCCGTGGGGGACAGAGGGCTTTAGAGTAGTCCAGAGAAGATAATAGACTTGCTTTTCTTAGTTACCTGTAGACTTAATTCATTCTATGGAAAATATGTAGGAGGTGCACCTAGACGTTATAGTCTGAAAATCGGGAAAGGTAGTAAGTTGTTATTGTAAGTCATTCTTCTGTGGCCAGGCACAGACTGGACTACACTGTCTGTCAGTCTGTCTTTAGCCTTTTTTGTTTGTTTGTTTGTTTTGATTTTTTTAAAATGCTTTCCCCAGTGTTCTATGCAATATACTCATTCATCATTTGCTGGCTGAACATGAGCCAGCAGTGTGCCCAGGTGGCCAAGAAGGCCAACAGCATTCTGTCTTGTATCAGGAGTAGTGTGGCCAGCAGGAGTAGGGGAGTGATTGTGCCCCTGTACTTGGCACTGGTGAGGCCGCACCTTGAATATTGTGGTCAGTTTTGGGCCCCTCACTACAAGAGGGACATTGAGTTGCTGGAGCATCTCTAGAGAAGGGTCTGGAGAGCAAGTCCTGTGAGGAGCGGCTGAGGGAACAGGGGTTGTTCAGCCTGGAGAAGAGGAGGCTGAGGGGAGACCTTACTGTTCTCTCCAACTACCTGAAAGGAGGTTGTAGTGAGGTGGGTGTTGGTCTCTTCTCCCAGGTTACTAGCGATAGAACGAGAGGAGGTGGCCTCAAGCTGCATCAGGGGAGGTTTAGTTTGGATATTAGGAAAAATGTCTTCACTGAGAGAGTGGTCAGGCACTGGAACAGGCTGCCCAGAGAGGTGGTAGAGTCACCATCCCTGGAGGTGTTCAAAAAACGTGTAGACGTGGCACTTCAGGGCATGTTTAGGAGACATGGTAGTGTTGAATTGACAGTTGGACTTGATGATCCCTGTCTGGTCTTTGAAATGGTGGTCACAGCTTGCCCATTTGTCTTGCTTTTTATTTGTATTGGAGAGTTTACTATGCTTTTACCATATATTCCCATAAGAATTTTCTAAATTCTCTTTCTTGGTGTTGCCTTGATGCATAGGTTAAAGAAAATGAAAAATGTTAGATGCAAACAGTTCTGTTGCTCTTTAAAACAGGTTATGTACTTATTTGAGATCTTCAAATTATTTATTTATTGAGTCAATACGTAACTATTCTTTTAGTTGCATTTTAAAATATGCATTTTATGGTTAATCTTGTAAGCAACTGGTTCCATGGCTTATCAAGCATAGTTAGCTAAAGGAATTACTAACAACTGCTATAGAAGAACAATGTTAGCTGTTTTAATGACTTACTCTTCCAAAACTTTGGGGTGTAAAAAAACAATTCTCAGTAGACTCTGTGTGCGTTTCGCTTCTTCCCTTAAATGTTTTTCATATAACTAGTTATAGTTCAGGTCAGCCTTAGAGGTGTTTTCTTTTTAGTTATTTGTTCGGTAAGTTCAGGCATTGAGGCAGTTCAGATTTGTCCAGTGAAGGGCTAGGAAGCAGTCTACTGTTGCAGGAGGTAGGGGCCGTTCTGTGTAGCAGGATGAGGGTTTTTTTTATTCCAGACAGGTAGAAAACCTCAAAATTCTTAAGCAGATGGAGTATCTGTATTAGGCTTTGCAGTCATGTTGTCTCCCTGTCATTAGCCTCTCCTGAAGCTAGTTGTAACATACTGCAAAGTCTTTGCCTTCAAAGCGGGGATGAGAGATTTCAAGTTCTTTTGGTTTTTCTCCCTCCTTTGTATTAATTGTGTGGAAGTGCCACTGGAGGAGTTGCTTTGCAAGGCAAGAACCCCCATGGGTGAATATGTATTTACCAGCTCAGTTGTGATGATCAAACTGCAAAACCTCATGAAAGGGGATGGGGAGAAGCCTTGGAAATCTTGTACCAGCCCTGGTTAGGAGCAAGAGAATAATTTTTTTCCCCCTATGTAAATTGATTTTTAGTTATGCAGTCTGGCTGGTGTACAAAGAGGAGGAAGCTTGCACTGATCATCTACACTGTGAAGGAGGGAAGGAGAGTGTGTGTGAGTGACCTTGTGCTGCTGAGCCACCGCAGCAAGTTTCTGGGTAATAAATTTCTGTGGCAGGTTGTGGAAGTAAGCTGGTGGCATGATGCAAGAGTAGCGCAAACTGACACTACTAATCATTGCTTGAGAACCACAAAGACAGAAGAGGCTGGGAAGAAGGGGAAAGAAAGAGTAGGGAAGGTGAGGGGAAGAAACATGTTAAGAACGTAAAGGCTGGCAGATGGTATTTATTGTATTTAATACAGGGTCATTCAGTGCCTGCTTGGTGTTTCTGCAGGAACTGCATGAGCACATCAGTCACAAGTGGGCATTCAAGGTGAGGAACAGGGACCTATTTCTGCAGTATTTAGTCAAACAAAAACCCCTCTTATCTGAAACCTGAAGAATCAAACCACATATAGAAATATTTTTGTCTATGCTTTTTTGGAATGCATTTGAGACTGAAAATATGTAACTGAAGAGCTCTATACATGCGTCACACCTATATAGTGAGATTCAGGGTGTATTATTAGTTTTGTTCAAATTCCTTAGGAAAAGACAAAATTAAAAAACCACACTTGAAGTGGGATAGCTTTGAAGTCTTTTCTTGGGCAAAGTTGGCTTTTTCTTCAAGGAAGCCTCACAGTCATCACCTCTACTTGTTGGTTTTAGGCAATAGGTTTAATGGCAGCAGAGGTTATAAATGAGAAAATCCCATCTGGCAATCATTTATTCTCTTAGTTGGGTTCCTAGGTAAGCAAAAGACAAACTAATCCTGTCACTAACATCCTTTCTTTTCTGTGATTGTGTTCTGCCCCAGGATGACACTGTAGATTGTGTAAAGGTTTGCAGCTTGGTGTGGTCATGTCTGTCCCCCATCCCATCCGTCCCCTTCAGGTTATTGTTCAATTTTGCTGTGTTTTGGGGAGTGGAAGGCTTTTATTTCCAATACAAATCTAATGGAAAGCTACACCCTTAGAAAGATGTAAAATTGTGAATGTGTGTCACAAAGCAGCTCTTAGCAGGGGAAGTCTGGAAGTGCAGCTGTGTATACACTTTTGTATCTGCACAGCTCTCTCGCTGAGATATTAATATCTCTGGTTTTCATCGGGAAATTGGTTTCCAACCAGTAAAATCGCTGCTTGGTTAACACATGGCAGTTTAGGTCTCCCTCCACATCTCTGACTATTGTTTTGATGCATAATAGCATGCATTGAATAATATGTACTCCTGTCATGGTAGTAGTTACCTGCCCTAATTAGAAATAAGCAGGGGGACTGACAAGTTGGTCATTTATCTGGACTATAAACATAGTTTTATCATATTAAGGTAATGTTATTTGAATAGAATTGTCTATTAGCCTGGCTGCAACACTGTTACATAAAATTCATTCATGTCACTAATGCCTGTTCTCCAGTGTACAGCACAATGTCATCCAAAAGCTTCAGGCAATTAATTTCGCTAATGATGACTGAAAATGTAGACTTGTTCTTAGCTGTTTTCTGCTTTTGGTCACTAGTTGAGGCCAGTAGGGGACCTAAATTGAAATTATTTCAGAAGTGTTTCAAAGACTGGCCTGGTTTTGATCTTTCCTGAGGTGAATGAGGATTTGTGGTGCTTCCGGGCTTGCCTGAAACCAGGAGAGCATCTCGGGTGTCTCATCCTTCCAGTAGAGGCATTCATATGGCACAGATATGCCCTGAGAAGGGGATAAGTTTCACTTAGCAAAAAACAACCCCTCACATTAGACCTTTGCTTTGGTGCAGATGTTTTGTGATAGCTTTGACAGGAAGCAAACATGTCCCTTAACTCCTCTATCTTGACAGACAGTTCTCGTTAGTCCCGTGGTCCCCTCGGCTGAGGACGTGGATTACTTAAGGAGAGCCACTGCTTTTAGATTTTCTTTTTCCATCTCCATGGACATAGAGCTTACCAAGCCTGTTGGCTTTACTGACTCATCTCAAATTCTCATGCCCCAGACCAGAGAGACTTTGCTAAATAAAGGTTTAATTCACAAGTCTTGTGGTCAGGCTTATAGTTACAAGCAAAACAAATACAAAGCCTGCTTCTTGCCAGTGCTTGGTAATGGGATAAGCAAATACGAGGGTGAAAGCTGTATGATAGTCACTAGGAGACTGCTGAGAAACCATTCTCCGGCTTGTAAGTACAGCTGTTTTAAACAGCCCTCACTGTCCTACCAATGCTTCTATCATTTCTTACAGTTAGGTTTTGGGAAAAATCTGGGTGCCAATCCAGAGTGATTTTGAGGTATTTAACTGTGATTTCCCTGTTACCCCCAACCCCACCTCTGTTTCCTGTTTGCTTTATCAGTTTATCAACTAAGGGACGTGCAGACGGTTATGCTCTTAACAACTATTCTTGGCTCTGCACACTTTGGCAGCCACCCACCCACCTTGTCTTTGGTCTGGGGATGGATGTTGTTCATTCAGTCTGAGCTATTGGCTTTGCTCTGGATGATTGATACATCCCTGTCAAATGTAGACTGCCTCAGCTGTAGCAGGGCATACTTCTGACAAGTTAACAGGATGATGCATAGGGTGTACACATAACAGACCTGGTTCCAGGTGTCTTGTCCAAACTGCTTTCTTGTCTATAATTGTGCAGTGTTTAGAGGAACATGAGGACCTGTGTGTGGCAGGAATAGGTATGTTTGTTTCTGCTATAAGCTTGTTCTGTTCTTCATGTATTTATTGTACTATTGTAAACTATAAATGCTAATTTACAGGTATTTTTGATGAAGTAATTTGTAGCATTGAATTTGCAGTTTTCAGATAAATGAAACTCCTTTTTCTCAATATCACTGTAGAAAATTTCTGCTCCCTCTTTCTGTGCAATGTCCTTATTTCCCTTCTCTTCCCTGTCCCCCCACCTTGCTGTACCAAGATGTGTGACACTGTGGTTTATGTTCAGCATTTCTAATTCATTACAACCTTTTCTTTGCCATGCGCTGTTGAGGTGACCGATACTTTTCAACATGTTACTGTTTTGTGGTTTTGCATATACTTTGTACATTCATGTATTTCTTGTTCTTTATTCCAGAGATGGTGATGTTACTGGAATGGTGGTCAGGTACCGACTGCACCCTCTACACTGACCCAGAGAGTTACCACAAGTATGGGAAGGAGAATGCCATTGTAATCCTTAATCACAACTTTGAAATCGACTTCCTCTGTGGCTGGAACTTTTGTGAAAGATTTGGGGTCTTGGGGGTGAGTTGTGATTAGCATTTAAAATGAACTTACTCTTCTTGGATGCAGAAAAAAACAAAACAAATTCTTTGTGTTTTTGAAAATTAACAGATCTGTGCTCAAATTTCACTCAGCCATTGTCCAGACTTAGAGAGGTGAACTTAAAGCAATGCAGTGCAAGTACGCGGACTACTGAGACAAGATTGCTTGGGCATCCACAGAAATTTTAAAAACATTGCAGTTATTGCTGATGAAGAAGATTATTTTAACCTGTGGAGGTCATTACAGTTGTTTCTCTCTGTGTGCTTGCTAGGTAACTATTACAGTTCATTGTGCTGCAGAAAGATGAGCTGTTCTGTGATTCTGTAGAATTTGTTTGCTTTCTCCAGTGAAGTCTTCCAAATCCACAGCTAGAGTTTGAATGATGTAGTTTCCGTCTCTCAATATCAAAGAGTTGCCACCTCAAGTGAAAGCAGTAACCAGGTTATAGCTAGTAAGAGGAGTGGGAGGAATGAGTTGTCCGTAGTTGAACACACTATTACATTAGGCTACGAGTACATGTGCATTTATTTTCATGGTTGGTTTTTTTGTTTTCCCTGTCAGCTCATGGAGCTGATTAAGTCAAGCCAGCTTGACTTAATTCTACAGTGATGATGACAGTCTCTCTCTAACAGGGATTTAGATAAAGAGTTCCTCCCTCCTAAGAAAGCAGACTAATACCTTGTTTTGGCAGTCTTCTGCAGCATCCTCTTCTAACTTAGCTACTGGCCACTGTCAAAAGTCCTGCCCTTGGATTGCGTGAACCTATGACTTTTTGCAGCCTTTCCTTTGGGCTCTTTGCATTTCCTGGATTCAGGCACCACTCCGGTTGCTTTCACATTATAATAATGACAGTCTGCTTGAAAAAATAAAAAGGGGCCTTAAAACTGGAGGAAAACGAACCTAAGCATTACAGGCCCTGTGTATTACCAAAATGGTGGTTGGCTCCAGATTACTGAGGAACAATTCTACTGTCATGTCTACAACTTGAGCACAGAGCAGGAGGATAACGTGAGACATCAGGAGATGTAGGGAAACCTGTTTCTGGCAGGCAGATGTACGTGCCAAAACCATTGTCCCTTCAATGTGCTCATTATACAGTGGTACGTTAGTATAGTCTATCTAATTGTGTGAGCCTAATGGCTACAGTTCTCTAAATAAATCT
Source organism: Phalacrocorax carbo (assembly GCF_963921805.1). Taxonomy (NCBI): domain Eukaryota; kingdom Metazoa; phylum Chordata; class Aves; order Suliformes; family Phalacrocoracidae; genus Phalacrocorax; species Phalacrocorax carbo. The sequence goes on from NC_087515.1 coordinate 54,267,789, forward strand.
GTGTTTTAGAGGGTCAGGTGCTTCTTCAGAAAGCACTATTGTAGAAACTTGAAGGATTATTTCAGTATACAAAGTAATAGGAGCCTACAAGGTCAAAAATACCTTGTTTTACATTGGTGCTGTGTGGTTGGATTGAATCTCATTAGCTTTAATAATTTTTTTTAATAGTTTCCCAAGATAATCAGGATTATGTTTTAATTTTTTTATACTGTTCCCTACACATAAGAAAACCACTACATAAAAGCATAGCTGTTGGACAATTACTGTGCTGCACTAACTGAAAAGAATTTTTCCTATATTTAGATGCTTACAGTCATTATTCAGTTTGTATTTTTGCTAATCTTCAGAATATTTTAGGAGTGGTTTTTTTAAACTGTTTCACTCTTCAGTAATGTACTGTGGTCTTACTTCCCAGAAGCTAACTGTTCCAGTAAGAAGTAGTTCTCATGTGCTCTCACTTGCATAGATGTCTACACAGCAAAGCAGTGCATTTCCCTGCTGAATGGCTAACCAGTTGAGGTTCATCTTAAGCCAGGTTAAAACAACCAAACCAAAAACCAGAAAATGACACACCATCAGTTTCCTGAATGAATTGTCTGTGTGGGCATACTGGTACTTGGCTTGGGACAGCACGGTAGTGGATAAATGCATAGGCATGGGGGGTGTAGCTTGGTTTGACTTTGTGCTACCTTACACAAGCTTGCAGTGTGTGAAGCTTCAGAGTTTGGTGTGCAGCACAGTTAGGAATGTGAGAACCATTATGTTGAGTGCTGGTCTTGAACAGAGGCTAAAAGCAGATGTTTGGGAAAGGAGTTACAAGAAAAAGGCAAGTGTCTAGAGAGACTTCGAAGTGGTGTTCCAGCCTCCAGCGTTTTGTGGCTCAAGGAGTTTGTGAGCCAGTGGGGTTTTATATTTAATGCTATTTAATTTTATACTCCATGAAGTTTCTATGCAAACTTCAGGTATCTACCAACATCTTACTAAGCTGATCTCATGTCCACTGCTGCTGAAAATGAAATCTTGCACAGTGCCATCCTGTCTCCTGCGTCTGTTCTGGTGCTTATCTGCCCTGTGTTGGCATGTTTCAGACACCCCTCCTCTCTCTTCTGCCTTAAGAAATCCAATGAAAAAAGGAGAAAGGACTTGGGGAGTGGGAAGAGGGTGAAGGTGAAGACAACTTATGGCCATAGGAGTGGGACTGATTGTCCTTGGCTGCAGCAGGCAGACAGAAGGGCTTTGTTGTGACATCCAGTTGTACCCTGCAGCCCTGGCGGGCAACAGCAGTGCTCTTAACGGTGTTCCAAGCATGTGCCCAAACTCTCAGTATTTTATAGCTTGAACCTTTATTAAATTAAGCCAGTAAGAACTGATTTTTTTTTTTTGCTTGGTTTTGGTGATTTAAAACCAAAATTAAACTTCCTTAAATGTCTCTTGCCCCTTCTGGCCACAAAAGAGAAATGTCTTTCCCTTTTCCTCTATGTTTTTAATCATGATATGGAAACTATCCCTCCTGGTCTTAGTCACAACATTAAATCTGTGTGTTGTTCTGCTCCTTCTTTTGTTTCTCTTCTCCAGTACTGGCTTCCTCCTTTCTCCTCATAGCGAAAGTCTCAGCAGGTTTATAATGCTCTGTCAGTGTGGTGTGTTTGTTTTTTTTTAATCAATGTGGTTTTGGTTTTTTGCTGTTTGCAGGGGCTGGGGTGGGGGTGGCATAGTCTCTTGCATGTTGTTGTTAGGTCTGTGAACCTGAGTCCTCTTCTAAGGACCCAGTTCTTATACTTTGGTGGCGTGAGGTTCTCTGCTTTCATGAAGGTTTTTAAATGGCTGTGGAAGAAAATGGAGCAAAAATGACCAAAGGAGATGCTAAGAATACAGAAGCATGTGTTTGTGGAGGAGGGGAAAAAAAAAAGGATTGGCAATTTAACATTTATTTTACCTTTTAATTTTGTCTTTAAGATGCTACTTTTGGAGCACCCATTGGAAATGCTAGGAGGTACTAGGTTGACAGTACTGAGTGAGAGCCAGAGATCTATCCATTTGTAATGGAGAAGGAGAAAACCACATCAAGAAGCAATTCTGTGCTCACTTTTACTCTTGCAATTTTTTGTAGCCACTGAGATTGTCTTGCTAGCTACAGTTGGGCTCTATGCAGCTGAATTTACTGACGTGTAACTGTTTGCAGCACCAAACCTTAGGAAGATTTTTGGTTGTAGTGGAAACTTCAAAGAAGGAAGCAAAATTCACAAAAACTAGAAGCTGGCAAGGATTTCAGGCAAACCTGTGTTTAGCCCAAACTATTAATTACTTGCATGTGTATCCCACTTGTGGTTTGTTTTGGGGTTTGTTTTTTGTTTTTGAAGGGATCTTTCTGTTTTGTTTTCAGTCCTCGACACCCATCAGCCACACATACCTGCCTCCTGCTGCTGCCAGGCCTCAGTGATGTGTGCAGGAGGGAGGGAATATGGGGGTGCTTAACGCCAAGTCAACATCATGCTGCCATGGGCAGCATAGGCATCCCTGTACATCTGAGTCCTGACCCCTCCTGACAAAGAGGTGCCTGCAACAAGTTGCAAGGGAAGGAGGAGCTGTGCCGCCGCTTGGCTTTCCGTAGAGTCGGAAACAGCATAGCCCCAACAGGATGGAGTTTTGTCCACACCAATGTTTCCAAATAAAAGGCAGGGCTGTTGTTATGATCCTGAGCCAGGGTGACTGTGTTGGTTGTGTCGTGGATGCTCTGCTTTTCCATCCCGTGCTGGTGTAATGGCTGGGGTAAATGCCAACTCTGGTGTCTGTGTGTTGCTCTGCTCTGTACATAGAGACGTGGTCTTGGTGACAGATCCCTGCACTCTGCTGTGCCCTTCCCTTTTCCTGACTGTGACATTCCAGTCCTAGGACTTACCTTCTTCTTAGTGGTGGACAGCCTATCTACTGTATCAGCATTTAAAGACATTAGTAGCATTTAGTTTCTTCAAGGTGTGTGCTAAGCATGCCTTTGAAAACAGACCCTCTGGACACCAGAACTTGAAATCAGGACTCAGGCATGTTCTGAAGACGGAGGTGTTACTCAGGGCATGAACCACAAACACATTAGTACACTCCCTGCCAGGATTCACTGTACCCTTCTGCTTCGTTGCTTGATCTGACCAAGCAGTGATAAAATAGCTTTTTTTAGTAATTTTGCTAACCCTTTTTCTGAGATGAAGACATTTATACAACCAAAAATTGCCTGCGCTTTAAAGCTAAACCTGCGGGTTTATCTCTTCATCTTCTGGTCTCTTGAGTTGTTAATGCTGGTGGTCTTTCTACCTTGACAAAACACAAACATCATTCTGATTGGCTTATTATATTGGCATTAAAATATATGCATTTCCAAAAGAGGCCATAGTTGTTTATTCCTTGGCAGGGTAGACAAGTCAGAAAACCATTATGAAAAACCAGTTGTTAACTATCTTGCTTTCAGTTTCTCATAAAAAATTGCTAAGCACATGTAATAATTTTTAACCCTAACTATCTGTTTCATATGCCAGGAAACCCGAATTTTATTTAGAAGTTATTTATATTGAAGTTGCTCAGTTGGAAAAACTGAGTATGGCCTTAAATATAGGTGTGAGAAGAGACTTTTGCTAAGTTATTGTATGGGACTGAGTGTGTGAATGCAGTAGTTCGTTTGTACATTTTAATACATGAATAGAAGTTATATAATTGTTCACAAAGGCAGCCAAAACTACATTATTATTTGTATTGCATCTTAGCATATGCTTGGGCATACAACCTCTAAAATATTGCTGTGTTACTTTTCCAACATGGAATGTTTTATTCAATATGAAGTGTTAGAAATTAGGAGCCTAACTAAATTTCTGGAACCATAGCATTGAGGGACTAAAGAAACATCTTTCTACCTTGATGTCCTGGAGAGTATGATATGAAGGACTGCTACATTTCAGAAACAGAGCAGACTCATCAGAAGTATGTCAATGCAGCCTGGAGAGCAAATAAACGAGGCAAGTTGCTGCTGCTAATGGTTTGCAGCTACAATGAATTTGTTTTGAAACTGTGGAACAAATTTTGTTAGACATCCTCAGCTTGCAGGTTAATTTCATGCTGTTTGTTGCATTCTGTGATCAAGAGGTGTCAAATAACTGATGCTGGACATATAAATCAAGATTTTCTTTCTGTGACAGCATAACTGTACAAACACATCTAAATCAAGCTCGTAAAAATAATTTTTTTGCATTATGTTAGTGCGATCATTCACAAAAGGAGAACTTCATGGGTATTTCCATCTGAACAAATTCAGCCAAAAGAAATTAACCTGGATTAAAATGCTGTTACTGTAGACAAGTTGTCCTCATCCAGTGATAATTTCATTAACGCCTGTTGGAATTACACAGTTCTGAGCACTGAAAATGTTTGACTGCCTTCAAGAAGGCAGCTTACATGGAATAAATCAGCACTTTTAAATGAGATTTATTCTATTGAACAAATTTATTCTGCTGAATTTGAAGGTTAGAGGTGACTGTCACATATTTACCAAAGCGCTTTGGTAAAGGAAAAGGTAATGGCCGATTCAACTAGAGCTGCGTTTTTCCCCTCAGGTATTTACACAGGAGCTGTGCACAGGTAGGTGACTGAAACAGAATAGATTGTAGCTCTTGTTATTGCAAGAGAGATGGTAGCTACTGAGAGGGGGGCCTAATGTATTACTCCCACACGAGAGCAGTCTTACCAGTGTAACGCTCTGAGGAGTTTCCTTTCTTTAATTAGTTCGGTGTCATTAGCCTTCCTTCTACTCCTAGGATAGATGGGGTGCACAAAACAACATAAGGTGGTTTAGTTTCTCTTTATCTGCATCTAAGGAGTCATACACTCACGTGTCTAAAAGCACTTTTAAATTTTAAGAATGTGTCAGCACAGAAGATGAGTGAGAACGTGCCCTGGGGAAGAATTCAAACATCCCTTCTGCTTTGGTGGTTATACCTGCACTGCGTGACACCTTAGCTCACATTGGTTTTTTGTTCCACTGGGGAAAAAAACAATGGTGGCAACCTCTCTCCTTCCCCTTGTGTAACTCGCACACTTTTAAAAATATGCAAAATAGCTGTGGTGAAATAGTTACTTTAGCTTGGTTTTTGGAATAGGATTCCTGTGTTTTAAAGTCTGAGTGGGAGAACTATTAGATTGCCTTGTCTGACTCTGCTCTGGAGGTCTTGTACATCCATGTACATACAGAGCACACTTAACATTTGTTTATGATAGGTCTTATAAGACTGAACACTTACTGTGAATAAACTTTCAGAGTATGGGGGGCTTTTTTCTATTTTTTGGGGGGTGGCACTGTTGCTGTTTGCCTCATTGTGCAGTGGCTTGTGCTAGGCTGTAGCTGACAGCTGCCCTGGTTGTGGCTGAGGCAGGCAGCAATTCCCTAAGGTTCTAGCCCTCCCTGCTCAGCTAGAAACACTTGGCAGCTATTGGGGTTTCTTGGGGCAACACCTTGGCTCAGCTGTCTTCCTCGGGCATGTACAGGGGAGAGCAGTGGAAGAGCGTATGAACTGGTCTGTGTGCTCTGAATGGAAGCTATACTGTACATGGCCTACAGAAGAATAATGCTCTTTGGAGGCTTTTAAAGATATATGCTAGAACTATTTACATTTATGTTGGAAATAAGAAAATTACTTGTATTATGAGAAAAGGGAAAAAATAGAGAGCTAAGGAAAGTGGTGGGAGGAGAGCCTGTTCCTCTGTAGCCAATTTGGAGAGCTGGAAGAGGAGTCTGGGCTCAGGATTACTGCTGCCATGAATAGGGGCTAATGACCAACATGGCTTGAAATAGAAACGGCAAAAAGTGTGCTGAATCCTACGGCTGCTCCTTGTGGGACAGCTGGGTTTGGAGTCCTGATATGGGCCCATCACTGAAATTCTCAAATAATCAAGAGGGAGCACTTTATTACGAAGTGTTAAATCACTTGACAGAGATGGTTCCTGCATTCTTAGAAACAGAATTGTCTCATGTCATCTTCTGCTCTGCTTCTGTGTAACAGTTGCTAGTGTAGCTATATGATGTGCACTAGCCTTCCTGTCTTCTGAGCTTTTAGATAGCTTAATTGTTTAAGGTATTTTCCTTCTCAAGAAAGGAGAGCAGATGAGAGAAATGAGCTGAGAAAAAGAATTAGGTCAAGTCTCTTCCCCTAGTAACCAAATGAAGAAAAGTGATCAAAAAATAAAAGCAAATAATTTCTGTTGATGGGAATTTCTACCAGTAAATAATTCCTACCAGTCAAATATGATGTCCTGGAACCCATCTGCAGAGCACTTTGATGAGATACCTTATAATGATATAATGGATAAAAACTGGACCATAATTCCTCCATCTATCCTCTAAGAAAATGTCACTTTTTCAGGAAATGTTGAAGCAACAATTTCTACACACACCCCCTGACACATCCAAATTTATTCTTTAAATTACAAAGTGAAATATAAGACAGCTTACCAAGATGGGCTAGCTTGGAAGACAGGACAGGAGCAAGTGGAATCAGTTCTCCTCCCCAAAGGGATGTCATTCTGAGAGGATCATGGAGTTATGTTCTGGAGTCAGATTTGAGATTTGAAACTTGTTGAAAGCTTAATAAACCATAGACTCCTTCTGGAGGGTCTGGACGTATCACTTCAGTGTCTGTCACACCTGTGAGACAGGATCAGTACTTTTTTTTATATTTCAGAAGCATGCTCTGAAGAGAAATGCATTAGTGTAAGTATTTCTGCCCTTCCATAAACAAACCTAAGCACAACGGAAGTATTTTTATTGCTGCTGTTTGGAGTGTTGTTTAAGGTTTCTTCCATTGGGAAACCATGTGTATGCATCAACATATTGTTGTGCAGCAATGTCTCTGTGACTCTGCTTCTCATTCAGAATAGTTTGGGGTGTGTTGGTTTTTGTTTTTGTTTTTTTTTTTCCTGTCATGGTGAGATGTCCCAGCTTTGGGGAGAAGTAAAGATGCAAGGTATCTCAAGGGAACTTGAGTTGCCACTGCCCAGCGTCTGCTTGAATTAAGAATTCATTTTATGTGGTTTGGGTCTTTTGCATGGATTCCTCAGTGTTTTAAGGAATTCGGTTTGTGTTTTGGGTTTCAGGGTTTGAGTAGGATAGACAGACAGACACACACATATATATGTTTAATTCTGGAAGTCTTCTTTCATGCATATGCCCAAGATTAGATTTGACTATTCTGTTGTATGAGGAAAACCTTATTTATTTTTGTTTTGCTTTTGCACTGGTGTTAAAATTGGGACTGGTTGATATGAATCAATATGTTAGTACCTAACTGTGCACGTGTCATACCCACAGAAAACTCTAATTGGTGTAACTCTTCTACTTGCTTTGACTCTGTCTTGCAGAGTTCCAAAGTGCTTGCAAAGAAGGAGCTCTCCTACATGCCTATCATTGGCTGGATGTGGTATTTCCTAGAGATAGTCTTCTGCAAGCGTAAGTGGGAGGAAGACCGGAAAACAGTCATGCAGAAGTTGCTGAATCTCCGGGACTACCCTGAAAACTTCTGGGTGAGCGACATCTAAGAAGTGGAGTGTAAGGTGCTGTAGCACTTGGGAGGGATGAAGGGCATAGACAATATGTGATAGTCACCAGGTTGTTCCTGAGAACTTTGATTCATGAGTTTCCTGGCAGTATCATGAGGGTATTCGCTAAGAATTGAATTCTGTCTTGAATTTCAAATGTAATAGTCTGTCTTGTCTAGTTTCTTCCTCTATAGTATAGAGTCCTACAGATGTTATTGCAAAAATACCTCCACTGTGATCCATTCAGTAAACTTTGTGGTCCTCTAAATGCAGGAGCTGGAGAGGGGTATATGCAGGGGTTCATGGCGGTATAGCAGATGCATGTGACAACATTGTATTGAAACACGTTAGCTGTATTCTTTACCTAAGCTCCCCTCTCACAAAAGATTGCTGTGTTCATACTGGTATTTTCTCATTCCGTTTCCCTGTGGTTCTGCCATTCTTGTGAACACGCTAGGTCTGACATGGCCCAGTAGAATGGGAGCCACAGATGAGTACCTGGTCAGAGAAGTGGCCCCTGGGGCCATCGGCAGCATTACAGGGAGAGGACTGGTGTCACTGTTCAGTAACAGGAAAGCGTCACTTTTTGCATCACGATCATTTTTAGTATTGAGCTTGCCTTGGATTTCCTAGTCTGGGAATGAAAAGCCTTTGAATTTTTTCTCTTCTCAGTAATCAGAAAAATCCTAGTTCTCGTGAGCTGGTGATGGCAAAAGGGAGATTCAGTTAAGGAAATGGTACCTTAAGTAGCCTCACAAGAGCCTACTAAGGAACTATTGCTTAAGAAGCAGTTTCCTAGTGAAGATATATATGCTGTATCTCTCATTCTCTGAAACAAAACTTTTTTTTTTTTTTAAAAAAAATTGTCATTGTTTTAAATGAGCGCTAAGCAATTGAATCTAAGCTCTGTGCTTGGATAATGATTAAATGACTTCCAGGCAGGAAGCTGTCTAGCAAAGGGACCGTTCTTGGTTTCTAGTTCTAATATCTCTCGCAGGGATTTGCCTGTGCTCTGTGACTCTTAAAAAGGTGTTGAATGCCTTTCTGTACACCTAGGCAGTTCAGCACTAATTGGTGAGCTCAAACCACCACCATCCTTTACTGCTGTAGAGGGATTACTAAGTAGGAGCTATACCGATAGTAAGAGAGAGACAGTTGTTGACGCACACCTGGGGTTATTGCAGTGTGGTGTTTTAATTTGCATTTTTATGGTGATGTAATGTCAATAGGCACAGCAAGAGCACCTTGGAAGGTGGAAAGGCAGAGCATGCTAAGTGGGGTAGAAGGATTTTCTCATCAGCTTCTGTATGTTTCATCTAGCTGTTTAACATTATGCATGTGATACATGAGTAAAAGAGCTCTTAGATGAGCTGGAACTGAAACTGGTTGCTTGGCTAGTTTTCTTCAGTCTCTCTGTTGGCTAAACCTTTGCGGTGGGTTATGAGGACTTGGCATGATTTGGCGATGTTCTCTGATGTGTTTGCATTCAGGCTTGACAGAAAGCAGATAAACAAGTGGTAAATCTCCCAAGATCTGCCTGCTCTCCCCTGCCTGCCAGTAGCAAAATTGTAATAATTCGTGTCTGAACACTTCCACTGAATAGTTCATATGGGGATGAGGCTTTCAGTTGTCCTGGATCTAGTGCCTTACATCTGTTCCAGCTCAGTCATTGGCATCAAAGTTATGGTCTGCAGTTGTCAGTGCCCTCATGCCATAGTGAAAGCAAGTGGGTTGGAGTGAAGGGAAGCAAGCTGGGCACTGAAGCATTTCCTAGAAATGTGTTTGGTTTAGACACTTACCAAGTTTTAGATACCATGACACTCAAACACCTCACTAACAGCGAGAGATTTGCAACAGGAGGTATGTTTTGAGTGTCTCTTGTTAGAGATGGAGAGATGGAGTGACTCATTCAGAGAAAGCAAGTCATTCTGACAGCAAGTAGCAGAGCAGATGTTAAGTCTAGAGGCGAGAGTTCAAACCAGAGGATGGCAAGTTGGATGGGTGGGGCAATTGAGAGTGTTTGGTTTTGGCTTTTTTAGGGGTTTTTTTTTGAGATTTTTTTTTTGTGGGTTTGGTTTTTTTTTTTTGTTTAGGGAGGTGAATTGTGGGGTTTTGTGGTTTTTTTTGTGTTTTTGTTTTGTTTTGTTTTTTAACTCCAGGGCAATTAAATTACCTAAATGGGTATGTGACTACACCTGTCTCTTCTAGGAGTGTCCATTTGAGCTGTGTTGGTGGGAATTAGAGAGGCCTGTGGTCAGACAGATGTAGAAGACCTGAGCTGCTGTCTAACTGTAGTTCTCTCTTGGTTTTAGTTCCTGATTCATTGCGAGGGCACGAGGTTCACAGAACAGAAGCACCAGATTAGCATGCAGGTAGCCGAAGCCAAAGGACTGCCCAAGCTCAAGTATCACCTACTGCCACGAACAAAAGGATTTGCTGTCACCGTGCAGTGTTTGAGAAATGTAGGTAAGGAAAGTCACAAGGAGCAATGTTAAATGGTTATTTCATCTAACTACTGTCACTTTGCCATGCTCTTCTTTTCCCTGTAGCATGTGTCCTAGCAGAAATGCCCTGGGATCCTTTCTGACCTTTTTTCCACTAGCCTGAGAAAATGAAAGATTAGGTTCTACTAACAAAGTCTTGTTTTGGTTTGGGCTTTTTTATTTTTAATTTTTTTGTTTTGTTTTCTATTACTGTGAGTCTGTATCGGGGGATCTCAAGTTGCATGTTTCGTACCTATTGCCAAACTCTTGCCAAAGTATACTATTTCTTAGTATTTACTAAGCAATCCTATTCTAAATGAAGCAAATATCTCACTAGAGAAACTGAGGCAGCATGTCTTAAATGTTTTCTTGTCGCAAATACCTGCCTTAAATAACACCATTTAAAAATAGTAATATTAAAATATTTTTAAAATATTAAAAAATATTCTGCTTTAAATTTCTGTATAGATGTACTCTTTAGAGTTTCTTTGTGGAGCTGGGGAAGGGGAGTAGACCTCAACTGAAGATACATGTAGGTGAAATTTATAAATAAATTATTTCTACATTTCTACATTACAGAACATGAGTTTTTCTTTTTCAATGTTGTTCTGAACTCCCCACCCCCTAGTTATTTCTGGTTACTTGCATTTGCCAACTTTAAGCTGACATCAGTAAGCATATGGCATACATGCCTTTGAAGTTATTTTCTTTGACTAATACAATCCATCAAAGTCTTCTGCTGTGTACTTCATGGGCAAAGGAAAGACAGTTTTGGGGGGTTTAATAGATTTGGGTGTTGTTAGAAGGCTGATACCTAAGAAAGACAAAGTGGTTAGTGGTTTAGAAGAAAATGTTCTAGCTTGACTGAAGTTAATGTCAAAACTTCTTTTGTCTTTGAAGACATGTTTTCATGTGGCGTATCTGGAATAGCTGCTGTAAAAAAAAGCTTTGCAGTCAGCTGTCTTGCTATCCGTCATGTTTCTTCTATGTATCCTCATGCAAGTCAGGCAGATGATATCACTGTTGTAGCTTGTCAGGCATCCACAACTTCTCACCGCCAAAATGGATAGCATAGTTTGGACCTTTTCTGATGTGTGAAGACGTAGTAAGTTATGGGCAGCAACTCCCTTAAGGGCAGTTTAACCTTCCCTTTTGCATAAGGGTGACTGTTTTGCTGAGGGTGGGGGCAGGTAGACTTGAGGCATTGAAGAAGAGCTGCTGAGTCAAAACTCTGTGAACTCCAATGCCCTGAGCTGGGAATCAGGGACAGGTTATTTTGGTGGTGATTTTGTTCTTTTCACTACTCTGTGTAAAGCAAGCAAAACGCGGTATGATTGTAGACAAGTAGCTGATTTGTTGGAAAATGTTTCAAAAGGAAATGTTTCTAAGGAACCCAAGGGACATATAAAAAAAGGTTTGGGCATTCATGTGATATACTGCAGTAGCATTTCTTAGCATCCTAAATATTTGAAATACCTTCAGAAAAAGAAGACAGAGATTGCTAGATTACTTGTATGCTTAGGGAAGTGTATGTTACTACCTCAATCCAGAAGCTGTGACTTGCTAGATCAAACAGGGTAAAGCTAATAAGAAGGCAGTATTTCCCAGCGAAGGTTCAAGGGGAAGCAGAGTCATAACTTCTCATAGATCGTTTTTGTTGAAAAAACTGTGTAGCTTAAAAACCCAACCAGCAAAACTCTGAGGGAAACAGCTGATGACCACACATCAGAGCTACAAATTCTTCTGGGTATGTTGCTTTATTGCCTTGTTGCTTTTTGCAAAGAGAGGGAGGTAGTAAGAATTACTGACTGGGTTACTATATTTCTCTTCTATAGAGACAAGGGGTACATGTGAAGAGCATCTGAAACACCTTTGTAAACAATATTTTATTCTTAGAGCTCCTTGTAACATTAATATGTGCAGGTAACAAGAAGTCCATAAATGTTTTTTGAATTGGGAACATGATGGAAGTCTGTTTTGACAGTCCATGATCTAGAAATGTAAGTTCTGTCTAGAAATTATTCCTTTTGTGTATAAATACTGATAGGATTTGACCATTTATCTCTCTTAATCTGCACTGACAGTTGGTACCCATGTCATAAGTAGCAACATGTTGATGTAGGTGTCAATATATGGAGAGGATATATGCTGTTGAAATTTGGGCTTTTTTTTTTCTTTAAAATATTTACATTGGTAAATAGTACTATTTTACTTGTTTACTGTGAATCCCCTGAGTCTCATTGTTATGGTCTGTCTTATAGTGTGGCCCATCAAGAGACTGTACCCCTGTATTACAGCCTCAAATTACATGTTCCAGACAGCAGCAGTGTGACTGCTGAATTGCTGCTTTGTTTGCAGAAGAAGCAATGGCAACATGTAGATGTTGATGACTTCAGTTCAGTGACATCTCTAATGATCTAGAAGAATGACTTGCAGGCTGATCTGCCTCTCTTGCGGTATGATCCACATCCATTTCCACGGCCAAGTCTGCAGAGGGTATCCCTGTGTGTCTCTGAAACCGAGAGACTGGTGCTGAATTGCCTGAGCCCATTTTGGGGCCTGGCATTCAGGCTAATGCGCTTTCTGCTCTTCCACAAGGGCTGGTGGGCCGGGCTGGAGAGCCTCGCTAAAGGAGGTAGCTGCAGCATGACATAGCAGCAAAGGCAAGCCAAATGTTTGGATCTAGTTCCAAGCTGGGTGTGACAAGAGTTCAGGGTTTCCTTTTCCTCTATTCTTTGTTCTTCCTTTCTGCTAAGGGTGTGATTCAACCTGTCTGAGGCTGTGGTACTATAGGATGGATCAATGGTGGTTTCTGTGGCTGTGGAAGTAATTCACCCACAGCAGCAGTAATCACAGCTTGGTCCTTCTCAAAACTTTGTATCAACTCTTAATGCTACCTGGTTCGGTAGTTCTGTGTCTGTTGGAAGCAGGCATTGGTGACGTCAGTCTGGGAAGTCCATCTGTTTTGAAAAACTTAGCTTCAGAAGGAGTTTGTTTAATATGCATTCATGGGAAACTGCCTCCATACCAGTGGTGCCATATCTGTCAGCATGAGCAGATATATTTGGATAAAAATATCTTTCACACAAAATAACAAGAACCTTCCCTCCTAACTCATTTCTTGCATAAGTGATAATGGAATTCTATTCTCTTCGGAGACTTACTTTCACAAATTCAGATCTTTTCACACAGTTTGATTCTTAAAGGAGTGTTTTAAATATTTTTTGAACCTGCTCTGATATTTTTATTGGTGACCATCTGTGCCAGTTTGGTAGTACAGATGCAATCCCCAGGAACTTCATTGCTAGAAGCTGTTTGCTGTCTTAATAACTTATTGCTAGGTTGTAGAGTTTGCTACCTGTATTGTTTGTGGAAGCAAATGAAAATACAGATCTGTTTCTAAAACACTCATCCCTTACTTACAGTAAAAATAAATGTCATAAACATTGCAGAAGATATATTTCACTGTTACTTTTATTGCCTGGCTGTATATCAGGCAGCTTCTTTCAGCTGTTTTTCCTTAGTTAAGATTTGTATTTAAAAATGTGCCTCATGATGGATTGTAGATAAGTCCAAGTTGTCAACCTTTTCCTCCAACTGTGCATGCTGGGAACTACTGTCGTAGAGGGAATGCATGAGAATAAATTCTAGGGTGCTGTTGTCATGGAGTTCAGTATGACAGTGGGGGTTTTGCAATGACTTTTTTTCCCATGAGCTGCACTTTCTTTCCCATGAGTCCTGGATTGTTTCAATGTTTAGTGATGCTCCTGGTCAACCTCCTAAGCAAGCTACCATGTTAGAGAAGATGAGTGATCTTTTTGCCTAAGATGACCAGAGCAGTGAAATATTAAATCAAAGGATTGTGTCAAGGTGTCTCTTATACCAACAGTACAGTGAATCCCAGTGTCTCTTCCCCTCCCTTTCCCAGTCTTCACTTCCGATCATTGTGCGCTACTATGAAGCTATATGTAGGCATCCTTGTTGCCTGTAGGTTGATTTGTCGGATGATCATGCTGGCATGTGGCACCGTGTCCACAAAATAATGCATGAAATTCAAGAGGACAGTTGAAGGAAATAAAATTCTCTGTAGATATGTAATCCAAAGATTTCTTAGGTCAAAATTAAGAAATTGAGTCATAAATTCTTAAGAATGTAGCTCTCTGTCAGAATGCTGTACAAAGAACAACAAGTTAAAGATATTAAAAAAAAAAAAGCTGGATGGAGATGAGAAAACAAAAAAAACCCTAGTCTTTTTTTTGCCAGAAAATACCAATTCAGCTGGAGAAATCTTTTTTGAGTTATGAAATGTTCTGAGCCTTTGAAAACGCTTCCAATTATTGACTTGTGTTCATCTTTTAATGAAAAAGGTGTTTTATTTTAACTTTTCTGAGAAAATATTTTATTTCAAAATTGAAGCAAAACTTTTAAACGCTGACTAAATTAGTCAGAGAGTGAGACTGTTGCAATGTTTTCAAGATCCTGTGGGTTTATCTTTTTTACTTGGTTTTGAACGTGAAATTTCTGCACTCTTCAGCTTTTAAATGAGAAAGTCATGATATGTCCAGTTCTAATTATGTAATTAAGAAATACAAATTAATGAAGGACAATTCCAGTGTGTCATGCAGCATGCAAGTGCTGGTTTGGCTGTGGAAGCTTTCTGGCAATATTTAATTCAGTGTAGTCTTTTACTCTGGCACTCGTACTGTTGTTCTTTTCTTTCATTTCAAAATGGAGAGGCTTAACACTTCAGTTATTTTATAGTGTACAGGGAGGGTAGAATCATAGAATAATTTCGATTGGAAGGGACCTTAAAGTTCATCTCATTCCAACCCCCATGCCGTGGGCACGGACACCTTTCACTAGACCAGGTTGCCCAAAAGCCCATCCAACCTGGATCTGAACACTGCCAGGGATGAGGGAGCATCCACAACTTCTCTGGGCAACCTGTTCCAGTGCCTCACCACCCCCAGAGTGAAGCATTTCTACCTTATATTGAATCTAAATGTATCCTCTTTCAGTTCAAAGCCATTCTCTCTTGACCTATCCCTACAGGCCCTTGTAAAAAGTCCTTCTCCAGCCTTCTTGGAGGCCCCCTTCAGGTACTGGAAGGCTGCTATAAGGTCTCCCCACAGCCTTCTCTTTTCCAGGCTGAACAACCCCAACTCTCTCAGCCTTTCTTCCTAGGAGAGGTGCCCCAGCCCCCTGATCGTCTTTGTGTCCCTCCTGTGGATTTGTTCCAAGAAGTCCATGCCCTCCTTACGTTAGGGGCCCCAGAGCCGAATGTAGTACTCCAGGTGGGGTCTCAGGAGAGTGGAGTAGAGGGGGAGAATTGCTTCCTTTGACCTGCTAGCCATGCTTTGTGTGACGCAACCCAGGGTACGGTTGGCTTTCTGGGCTGCAAGCGCACATTGCCAGGTGATGTTGAGCTTCTCATCATCCAACAGTACCCCCACGTCCTTCATCTCAGGGCTGCTCTCAATCCACTCTCTGCCCAGCCTGTATTTGGGCTTGGGATTGGCCCGACCCGTGTGCAGGACCTTGCACTTGGCCTTGTTGAACTTCATGGGGTTTGTACAGGCCCACCTCTCATGCCTGTCAAGGTCCCTCTGAATGGCATCCCTTCCCTCCAGTGTGGTGACCACACCACGCAGCTTGGTGTCATTGGCAAAGTTGCTGAGGGTGCACTTGACGGCACTGCCCATGTTGCCGACAAAGACGTTAAGCAGCGCCGGTCCCCAGAGCAACCCTGAGGAATGCCACTCTCCACTCTCCACTTGGACATTGAGCCATTGACTGCAGCTCTGTGAGTGCGACCATCCAGCCAATTCCAGTCCAGGTAGATGATGTCAGTTGTTCTTCCCTCATTCACTAGTGCTGTAAGGTCATTGTAGAAGGCCACCAAATTGATCAGGCACGATTTGCCCTTAGTGAAGGCAGGTTGGGTGTCACCAGTCACCTCCTTATTTTCCATGTGCTTTAGCATAGTTTCCGTGAGGATCTGCTCCATGATCTTGCCAGGCACAGAGGTGAGAGCAAGTGGCCTGTAGTTCCCCTGGTCTTCCTTTTTTCCCTGTTTAAAACCAGGGTTTATGTTTTTCCCCTTTTCGAGTCAGCGGGAACTTCACCGGTCTTCCATGACTTCTTCAACATGATGGGTAGTGGCTTAGCAACTTCATCCACCAGGTGTGTTCCCTCAGGACCCACAGATACATCTCATTAGGTCCCATGGACTTGTGCACCTTCAGGTTCCTCAGATGGCCTCAAAGCTGATCTTCTCCTACAGTGGGTGGTTCTTCATTCTCTGAGCCCCTGCCTTTGCCTTCTGTGACTTGGGAGGTGTGGCTTGAGCACTTGGCAGTGAAGACTGAGGCAAAAGAAAAAAAGCCCTTGAGTACCGCAGCCTTCTCCGTATCCCAGGAAAGCAGGCCTCCCATTTCCTTCCGGAGAGGGCCCGCATTTTGCCTAGTCTTCCTTTTGTCACTGACATACCTATGGAAGCTTTTCCTGTTGCCCTTGACGTTCTTGGCTCGATTTAATTCTATCGGGGCTTTAGCTTTCCTAACCCGATCCCTGGCTGCTTGGGCTCTTTCTCTATATTCCTCCCAGGCTATGTGTCCTTGCTTCCCCGCTCTATAGGCTGACTTTCTGTGTTTGAGTTTGTCCTGGAGCCCCTCGTCCAGCCATGCAGGCCTCCTGGTGTTTTTGCCTGACTTGCTCTTTTTTGGGATGCATCGCTCCTGAGCTTGGAGGTGATGCTTGAATATTAACCAGCTTTCTTGGGCCCTTCTTCCCTCTAGGCCTTTATCCCATGGTACTCTACCAAGCAGATCCCTGAAGAGGCTGAAGTCTGCTCTCCTGAAATCCAGAGTAGTGAGCTTGCTGTGCTCCCTTGTTGGTGCCCTAATGATCTTGACCTCCACCATTTCATGGTCGCTGTAGCCAAGGCTGCCCTTGAGCTTCACGTTCTCCACCAGCCCCTCCTTGTTGGTGAGCACGAGGTCCAGCGTAGCACCTCTCCTCGTTGGCTCCTCTATCACTTGGAGAAGGAAGTTATCATCAATGCATTCCAGGAACTGTCTGGATTGCTTATGCCCTGCTGTGTTGTCCCTCCAACAGATATTGGGGTGGTTGAAGTCCCCCATGAGAACCAGGGCATGTAAATGTGAGTCTTCTCCTGTCTGTCTACAGAGGGCCTCATCCGCTCTGTCTTCCTGGTTGGGTGGGCTGTAGCAGACCCCCTCTATAATGTCACCTGCCCCTGCCATGCCTTTAATCCTGACCTATAAGCTCTCACTCGGCTCCTCATCGTACTCCAGGAATAGCTCCATGTACTCCAGCTGGTCATTGCCTTGGTCTCCCTGCCTGTCCTTCCTAAAGAGCCTAGATCCTTCCATTCCAACACTCCAGTCATTGGAGCCATCCTACCACATCTCTGTGATGCCTAGCCCTATAGGTGTGCGCACGTCTCCAACTCTCTTGATTCCCCATGCTACTTGCATTTGCATAGAGGCATTTAAATTAGGCCCCAATGAAGCTGAGTTACTGGTGGGAGTGGTTAGTATTCCTTTGTGTTGCTCTTCATGTTCTCTGCTCCTGACTGTTATCCTTCTCCAGGCTTTGGTCATCTATTGCTAGTGCTGGCATCAAACTGGTAGAAGTGGGATGGATTGAGGTTCCCCTTTCCCTGCAACTGCAATTTAAAGGCTTCTTCCCCAGCTTGACAGGCCTATGACTGATGATGTTCTTCCCCTTCTCTGACAGATGAACCCCATCAGCCCCCAGTAGACCAGGTTTCTCAAAGTGAGTCCCATAGTGTAAGTAGCCCAACCCCTGGCTGCGGCACCAGTCCTGTAACCATTTGTTGATTTGTCAACAAATGTGTTCTCGTGTGTGAAAACTGATATTTTTTTAGTGTGCTTGAAGTAGATTTTGGCTTATGTTTTGTAGTTTTGAGTTTGGGCTAAAAACCCAACTGTAGTAGGAAAAGAACAGTTGTTAATGAGCAATACATTCTGTATGCAGTGACAGGGTTTTGGCCTCTGTTTTCAGGATTTTCTTGCAGCGCTGAAGCCAGGCTGTTCTCTTCCGCACTGTGAATTCTGTTTTGCAATAACAAATGTTGTGGTGAGTTTTGGGGGCTGAGCGTTGTGACCAAGCCATATTTATCTCTTGTAGCTACAGAGGCTTCAAAACCAAAAGCAAATTTGTTCTGTGTAATAAAAAGCTTTCTTAGGTAGCTCAAGAGCTCTCACAATAAAGGTTCATCACAGTGTTCGTTATTGGAGACCTCTAGAGCAGAAAACCTAAAGTACAGCGAGCTACATGTGAAGTGCACGTTAGTCATTTTTGTGACCCAAAAAAAAAAGTTTTGTTCCTGGCATTGATCTTAGAATTCATACTATGATGCACAGTTGGTTTCAGTTTCAGGAAAATTAATTTTCTTTGGCAATTTTGTGACATCAGGAAAATAAGGATGAGTTCAAAGAAACTCTTTTGAAACGCTTTATGTGGTTTAAAAAGAGTGAACGCTTTTTTTGTGGAAACTGCTTGTTAATGTTGTCTTAGTTTAACTACGAATGACCTTTGCAAATACTTCCACTGTTACTGTGCAGTCCTGAACTGCAGAAACAGTGTTTTCTGGAGACTGAAATTTTGGTTGCAGTTTTGTTCTGTGGACCTTGGATGTTATATTCCTCACAGCTGAATGTCTTCATAGCAGCAGCCCAGCTCACACAGGATGTGGTCTGTTTTTTCTGTCTCTTCCTTTGCCCTATAGCAAGTGTCTCAGTTTTCAAATAACAGACCTGAAGGTCCCCAGAGGTTGTTCTGAACCCCAGCAATTCATAGTTGCATTAAGTCCTCTTGCTGTAGGATGTGTCTCACACACACTTTACCCATTCTTAGTCAAACTGCATATATTGCTCATTGTTTATCAAGTATGTATCAGTCTGGTTATTTTCCCAGATTTGGGGGGGAGTTGTGTCATTCACAGTGACTTCAGAAAGTTGATAGTTTTCAACCATTTGACTCCCAGGATGTCTTAGCTATGTCAACTGTCAAAAACTGTAACTGTGTTCCCTATGCCCAACATGATGTGCCTGATGGGGAAGGAGACATGGGTGGAGAGCCAACTCTTCCGTTCTACTGGTGCAGCTCCTGAAAGGGTCACTGTTTATTTGGCTTCTTAAAACCTGCAAGTTGAATATTCCATTGTCATCTTTACCGTGGTGACAGCTCAAACTATAGTGCTATTGCTGATGACTTCATATTTAAATATGCTCTTTGTCTGAGAGAGAATTACTTATTTCCATTCTATTGCTACAGTAATCACATAACCTGTTTCTCTTCTTGTAGTTTCTGCGGTCTATGATTCTACCCTCAATTTTAGAAACAATGAGAATCCAACATTGCTGGGAGTTCTAAATGGAAAGAAATATCATGCAGATTTATATGTAAGGCAAGTAATCCATGTTTTAATTCCTTTTTGTCATGCAGAAGTGTGTACTTGCAGTCACAATTCCACAAGTAAGGAAATATTTTCAAGTAACTAACTGATAGCAAATCTCTACCAACATAGCTTCACAGAGCTGCACATAAAAACTCATATGGGACGGGAAGAGTTTCTTGTCACGTTCAGTGACTATAAATATGTGGGGATTCTATAAAGCTCTACAAGATTTTTTTGTTTGTTTGTTTTATTAATTTCTGTGTCTGTTTGTCAGCTCAGCAGCAACAGTGGGGTCTCTTTTCACTTGCTTGTCCAGAATATCAAACATCTACTAAGTGTTCAGATGGGGAGACTTTACACCTGTCTCTGGCACAGTAGTTCCCACTCAGGCGGAGGCCAGGCTCAGGACTGTTACGGTTTCTGTTTGTGTAGTTGTTGATGTATTTGACTGCTGCTCCTTCCCTACAAAGAAGGGGGTTGTTTAATGAAAAAGCAGTTACCTGGGGTCTGAATCATTAATGTTTCTGTAAGTGAATGATACCCCCACAATGGCCTCCTTTAACCTTCATGAGAATGGGCCATCTCTAAGGCCCTTCTTCCCAGGCCAGGTTCTACCAGCAGCACCAATGCTGTAGGCACTTAGAGTATGTGATGGTGTAGAGTTGGAGCATAGGAGCCTAGAAGTGATCCCACAAGTGATCAGGAGTTAATCATAACCTCTTCATATCTATAATTGGCTGATCTAATTGGTTTACCTTGGGTAGCCACATGAAGTGGAAGAGGGTGACCTTTTCTTCTTACCTCCCCTTTTCTGCCTGTTTGAAAAAATATTTTCTTCAGAACTGTTCTTGCCCAAGGGTAAAAAGAAACTTTCTCTTGATTCCTCATGGATGCAGCCTAGTGGCCTTGTGTTTGGTGTACGTGGCTTGTCTGGCTATTGTTTATGGAGAAGCAGCTGGCCCTACCTGCATGGGCCACTCCTCCTTGCCATGTCTCCCTTTACACCCTTCCAAGTGTGTAAGTCCATCTGGCTGAGCATGGAGATTGCTTTTCACAACTCAGGCTAGCTACTTGCCCCTCTGTCCTCTTGAGCTTCCTGAAAAACTCTTACAGGCAGGGTAAACCTCATGGCAAAATTTGTTTTGGCGATTATTTGGGGGCCATCACAGATATTCTTAAATATCCTCCATATTTGCTTACTGCAGTGCTGTAGATCCTGCACTCAGTAGAAGCTTTTACAATTTGGATGGCCTGGTTTGTCTCTGCTTAAATTGTGTTGACTTCTAATGTTTGTCATCTTATGACTTTCTTAAAGGAACAAAACAGCAGTGTTGCACCTCGTAATTTATTAACTGCAAACAGGAGTGTCCTGACTGTGAAAAGTGCTCTTTTCTGTGCTGAAGGAAGTTAATTTGATGTTGCTCTTAATGGATATTAATTAAAATGTATGCTATATTGAGAAATGTAAAATTATTAAATATTGCTATTCGCATACCTAAATGAAGATGAGAAGGGGTTTTTTTTCTGTCACGGGATTATTGACCTAAATTCATGTAATGTGATGAAAACTCTGTTTTGTCAGGAGAGGGTTTTTCAGAGATAGGAGCCATTTTGCTGGAAATTATCCAATCAAGCTGCATGTAACAAGAATTATAGGAACTAGAAATGTTACCTGAGAAATACTAGAGTGCTGTACCCTAAGTATAGGAGAACAGTTTGTTTTTTTCTCTCTAATGGCTGGCTGATTAAATACAGCCTTGTACTCCATAGGTGGGGTAAGAAATTAATTAATTCAAAACCTTTGTTTGGAAACAGAAAATTGCAAACCTTTAATCTAGAAAGTGGCTCTGGTGAGTTCAAACGTAATGCATTAGTATTTCAGAAATCTAAACTGAATTTTAGATACATCTAAAAACTGGAGGTGCCTCTAGAAGCAAACTATACTTTACTGGTCTGGGAGCTATTACCACAAATTTTAAAGAAGCTGGAAAATGTAGTGGGTCTTCTGTCAGATGGACAAACTGTCTGCATAATATAAATGCTGTTCATGGGAGCTGCAGTATTTTATATTCTTCAATTTCTCTTGTTTACCATTGGCAGGCGGATTCCCCTAGAGGAAGTCCCAGAAGATGAGCAGGAATGTTCTAACTGGCTCCACAAATTGTATCAAGAAAAGGTTGGTTTTTTGTCTAGATAGAACTTGCAAGCCACTCGTGCTCAGTGTTTTATACTGCTAGTAGACCTTTACAGTGTGCATGTGTAGTGGTCCTGCTTTGGGGGCTTGGGGTTGGTTGGTTGGTTTGTATTTCAGGATAAGTGCTCTGTTTCTGCAGACACAAACTGGTCTTGTGCTGTTTGTCATGACTGCCTTTCTTTTGTACTTAAAGTGAAGTCTTACAGACATGGGTCGGGCTCCTGAGGTAATAGGAGACTTCAGGGAAACACCAGTGAAATACTTCAAAGGAATTAAGGGGTGTTCCTGTAAGAAGGTGACATGGCTGACAGCCCAGCTGAAGTGCCTCTACATCAATGCATGCAGCATGAGCAACAAACAGGAGGAGCCACTGCGCTGCTAGAAAGCTATGACCTAGATGCCGTTACTGAAACTTGGTGGGATGAATCCCATGACTGGAGTGCAGCTATCGATGGCTACAGGCTGTTCAGAAGGGACAGGTGAGGAAGGAGGGGCAGAGGCATTGTCCCCTACATCAAGAAATGGATAGAGTGTGAAGAACTGTCTCTGAAGAATAGCCACAAGCAGGTCGAAAGCTTTTGGTTAAGAATCAGAGACTGAGGCAACAAAGGGAACCTTGTGGTTGGTGTCTACTACAGGCTGCCTGAGCTATTACCCTCAGGGACAAGGGAGCAGGACAGAGCTGGCAGATCTTTAAGGGTGCTTTCCACAGAGTGCAAGAGCTCTCAATCCCCAGGTGTAAGAAATCAAGAAAGGAAGGCAAGAGACCTGTATGGCTGAGTTGAGACCTGCTGGTCAAACTAAAGGGCAAGAAGGAAATGACAGACAGTGGAAGCAGGGACCCGCATCCTGGGAGGAGTGTAGGGATGCTGTCCGTTTGTGTAGGGATGGGGGCAGGAAGGCTAAGGCGCAGCTGGAGCTGAACTTGGCAAGGGGTGCAAAGAGGGCTTCTACCAGTATGTCAGCCAGAAAAGGAAGGTCAAAGAAAGCGTACCTCCTGTGTTGAGCAGGACTTGGCAAACTGGTAACAATGGACAAGGAGAAGGCTGAGGTACTGGACAACTTTTTGCCTCAGTCTTCACTTGCAACCTCTCTTCCCACACCTCTCAAGTAGATGGACCACAGGATGGAGACTGGAGGAGCAAAGTCCCTCCCACTATAAGAGAAGATCAGGTTTGTGACCACCTGAGGAACTTGAGCACACGTAAGTCTGTGGGACCTGATGAGATGCATCCCAGAGTCCTGAGGGAATTGGGTGATGTAGTTGCCAAGCCACTCTCCATGATATTTGAAAAGTCATGGCAGTCAGATGAAGCCCCTGGGGACTGGAAGAAAGGAAAAATTGTGCCCATCTTTAAAAAGGGTAGAAAGGAGGATCCTGGGAACTACAGACCAGTTAGTCTCACCCTGTGCTTGGAAAGATCATGAAACAGGTCCTCCTGGAAGCTATGCTAAGGCACATGGAGGACAGGGAGGTGATTTGAGGCAGTCAGCATAGCTTCACCAGGGGCAAGTCCTGCCTGACCAGCGAAGTGGCCTTCTATGATGGAGTGACTACATCAGTGGACAAGGGAAGAGCTACGGATGTAATCTGTCTTGACTTCTGTAATACCTTTGACACGGTCCCCCACAGCATCCTTCTCTCTAAACTGGAGAGATTGGATTTGATAGGTGGACTGTTTGGTGGATGAGGAATTGGTTGAAGGTAGAGATGGTATCCAGAGGGTAGTGGTCAATGGCACAATGTCCAGATGGAGATAGGTGAGAAGTGGTGTTCCTCAGGGGTCCTTATTGGGACCAGTACTATTTAATACCTTCATCAGTGACATAGACAGTGGCGTCGAGTGCACCCTCAGCAGGTTTGCAGATGACACCAAGCTGAGTGGTGTGGCTGACACCTGAGGGATGGGATGCCATCTAGAGGAACCTGGACAAGCTTGAGAAGTGGGTCCCTGTGAACTTCATGAGGTTCAACAAGGCCAAGTGCAGGGTCCTGCACATGGGTCAAGGCAACCCCTGTCATCAATACAGGCTGGAGAATGAAGGAATCGAGAGCAGCCCTGCAGAGAGGGAGCTGGGGGTACTGGTGGATGAAAAGCTGGACATGAGCCAACAGAGTGTGCTTGCAGCCCAGAAAGCCAACCATATCCTGGGCTGCATCAAAAGAAGTGTGGCCAGCAGGTCAAGGGAGTTGATTCTGCTCCTCTACTCCACTCTGGTGAGACCCCAACTGGAGTACTGTTTCCAGTTCTGAAGCCCCCAGCACAGGAAAAACCTGTTGGAGCACGTCCAGAGAAGAGCCACAAAGATCATCAGGGGGATGAAGCACTTCTCTTTTGAGGACAGGCTTAGAGATGTGGGTTTGTTTAGCTCGGAGAAGAGAATGCTCTGGGGAGACCTTATTGTGGCCTTTCAGTACATAAAGGGGCTTATAAGAAAGATGGGGACAAACTTCTTGGCAGGGTCCGTTGTGACAGGACAAGGGGTGATGGTTTTAAACTGAAAGAGAGTAGACTTAGACTAGGTATAAGGAACTAGTTTTTTACAACGAGGGTGGTGAAACACTGGACCAGGTTGCCCAGAGAGGTGGCAGATGCCCCATCACTGGAAACATTCAAGGTCAGGTTGGACAGGACTTTGAGCAACCTGATGTAGTGGAAGATGCCCCTGCTTATTATTGCAGGGAGGGTTGGACTAGATGACCTTTAAAGGTCCCTTCCAACCCAAACTATTCTATGATTCTAAAATTTTTGTCCCTTGTTTTACCCTGTCTTTTTCACCAAGGCAAAGATCCAACATTAATAGAACAGGCTGATGAATTGCTTTCACATTGCCATATATATTGCCATAGAAGGTGTGCATTTGATTCCTAATTACATAGGACAGGGGCAGAATAATAACGACCGTGTGTTTGTAGATGTCTGCTTTTTTCTTTTCCAAATACTTTCATATGTACCCTCCAAACTTTTAGATTCTGTTTCTTGTGGTTTTTGTTTTTATGAACATAGGAGATAATGGCTGGGGATGTGCTCTTTGAATACATGCAGCGCTCCCATTTCAGTCAGTGGGAGTCATAGGTATGCAAGGCACAAAGGCCTGGCAGCTCAGTTTGCTTCAGTAAATTGATCCAGGTTATGTATTCAGAATGGAATACAGCAGTGCTTCAGATTGAGAAGTGATAGAATATAGCTACGCTCTGGTTTCCTGTCAGTGGGGTGGCAAAATTCTGCTGTCCCATTTGTTGTACTCCACCCAGCAAGCCACGTTAGCATTTCTGTATTGACTATGTTCTAGTCTTTCTCTGCCTCAAACCGTGACTGTTTCTGTTTTAATTCATAGCCCCTTTAAGCAGCTTGATTACAGGAATGTGGAAAGTAAATGTTTTGAGACTTCAGCTGTAGGTCTAGTAGTCTGTAGGTCTCTGATGTGGCTTCTTGTAAATTGTGCCACTAACACCTAATTCAGACATGACCCCTAACACCTTTCTGCAGAAGGGCATTATGTTACCCATGGGCCTGTGCCCTTTCTACACTCGTATAAATCAAATGGTCCTTTTGCTGAACATTGCAAGAGTTCACTTTCTGCTGCTGTGACTTTATCTGTAACCTTGTTTCAGGTTCCTCAGAAATGTTTAGACGTTTGCAGGACAAGAACATAAATCAAATGAGAATGTGGTGATTGTTTTCCTGACTCCCTTCCTACATAGTTTGCAGTAAATCACGTCAAGTTTTTTCTGTTATTCCCTCCTAGGCAAACACTCAGTTATTTCTAGTGCAAACAGAGTGTACATCTATCCTGCTTTCTTCATAACAACTTAGTTTGCTGGTTGGTTAAATCCATAGTTCCTATTTAAGTATAGGAGGAAACAATGTGTGTTCAGTTTTCCTCTCCATTAAAACCTTTTTGGTTGCGTGGCTTTTTTTGATTGGTTAGGGGTCTTTTAGGTTTCGTAGGTTTGGGGTTTTTTTTTCCTGTACATGGCATGTTCCTCTTCCTTCAGCTGTTTTACATCAGTGAAACTGTTATTTCATTGCAGTCATTCCTGGTTTACACAAGCCCATGTCTCTGTGAAATCAGACTGGGAGAATACAGAGCAGGGCCAACCTCTTCAAGAGTTTTGAGGTGATGAAAGACTACCTGCAGGGTAAAAATACAATTCTGTTTCACCTTTCTGCCATGCATCTTTAAAAAGATAATTGGATCTTAGGTGGGATAACAAGCAGCATTGCCACCTAGGTGTTGTTTCCAAAAATGAATTCTGTTTCAGGTCAATGTCTTCAGAGCCAGTAAATATTTATGATAAAATGTAACAAATTGTATTCGAAGGGCAGTAATTCAGTGCAAGATATGCACTCATACCCTGCTTTGTCTGTTTTGGTTATAGCACTCCACTTTCTCTTTCAAAGTAAGAAAAGGTATGCATGCTACTGAAAAACAGAGGCCCTATTTTATCTTGCATTATGGTTGTACGGTCCGTTGCTTATTTTCTGTGATTTTCATAATTTTGTAGTACCTTCTCAAGACTTACATACTTTGTGCTGAATTATCCTGTAACAGCATGATTTAGTAGATGGGGCATGCCACAGGTACTGAGGTTGAGTCTGGAGTGCCATGCACTCATGATGATCAGGGACAGAAAGCTGTTCGAATGAAATCAGCAGTTAGTGGGCATGAAGGAACATGATTTTTTTTTTTTTAAATTGTCTTTAGTAAAGGAGTTCGAGTCTTTGGGAAAAGCTTCTTCCATGGGTGTTTTACCTCATTACCTGATCTCAGTTACATGTACCTCAGTCTGAGATACTGCTGTCTGGGAATCTGATGGGTTTATGTTCTTGCTACTTACCGCTTCGTTTTCTGGTTTAGCCAGTGCTGCAAATGCAATGAACAGGGCCTTGCCAGATGAACGTCAGCGTCAAGCACTGTTCTTCTTCCTTTTCCAGGCTTACTGTAAAGCACCATGTCCACGTGCTTCTCCCTCACGTGGGGTGAATTTTGTCCTTCCACAGATGGCCAGCACTGTATCAGTTAAAGCCAATTTATGAAAGGTGCAATTTGGGTTGCACATTGCCTTTTCTTTTTCTTTCCTTTCCCCCTTCTTTAGCCCTTGCATATTTGGTTGGGTTGGTTTTTTACCTCCTTATAGCTTCAGCACCTGAAATAGGAGTCCTGCTTGCGATCTTAATTTCCATTAAAAAGAAAGCAAGCTTCTAACTCTTCTCACTTGTAAGAGAGGCATGGAAAACAGGGCATGAAAATATATGCTGAAATGCCCCAGGGAGTTAGCAAAGCATAACTGAAGAGGGGAAGGGTACAGAACCGCAGTGTTTGGGAACAAAGGATGTATTTTTTGATACTCATTCTTTGTGGGCTTCCTCATGAAAGGGCAGTAACGTACCTCTGCAGTCAGACCTCCCTGGTGGGAGCAGGGAGGAGGAATCCAGTCAGCCTCTCACAAGATGATGGATATTCCCTGATTTCCCTGCACTGCCTTACCCACCCCACAATCTGAAGTAACTCAAATCTGGTGGGGGCATTAGAGGGAGCATGTTTCTGTGTCCAGATACGATACTTGGGTGGGTGGGATTTATTACAAACTGAAAACAAGCTCTGTGTGCAGGGGAATGAAAGGAACTTAATGTGGGCGAGGTGACTGAGGGAAATTTTGAGGTATGTCATGGGTTTAAATGCTGACTTCAGCTGTTGATGGGTACCATAGGCACCCTTGCAAAAGCTTAGAAGATAGATCAACCTACAGATCTCTTCTGAAAGGAATGTGAATATTTTTAAGGGTAGGACATTGTAACTGAACTGAAGAGCTGTTCCCCACAAAGGTGTAAAACATGTAGTGGAGGTGATGGCATTGACATTGTTTTGCCCGTTGTATATTTCTTCCATCGGTCTCAAACCTCTTGTGAGGTTTTGCCGCCCTTAATGCTGTGCAGAGCCAACAAAAAGAAAACTGCTGTGCTTCTTTTAAGGGAGTCTGTCTTTCCGTCTGTAGTAATAGGCCCCCTAATGGCAATACCAATAATAGTCAGAAATTCTTAACTTTTCTGGGTAATGCTGGTGTTTAGAAACCTAATTGTATATAGTAGAATTAAATTTACTGATGATTAGTAGCTCCGTGTTAAACCAGTTATCAACCAAAATCCTCAAGGCACTATAAAGAAAACTTCATACACTGTGTAATTTGTTGAAGACATCTAATTAATTGGCCACAGTGATCCCAGTACAATCTAGCTCGCATGTGCAAAACAGTCATAATTTTTCTAATCTCAATAAAGAGAGCACAATGTTTTAATTACTGTGTAATCTCTTAAAAGCTGAATGTTCCCTTTGAAATAGATAAAATGGTAGCAGCCTGTAATTGCTCAAGTTGCCATTAAATAATTAAAGAATTGTCTGTCAGCTGGAGTGTAAGTAAATGTAAAATCATACCATGGTAGAAATAATCTTCCTGCGGTTGATTAGGACAATCTTGTCTTTGCCAGAATTTCTGGAAACTGTCATGAAGCATTGCTTTCTTTGAAGAAATGTAGCACTTCATTCTGACTAAACTGAGGTTCCTTTTTCTGTGAGTCTAATTCTGACTTCATTAATTAACCGGTTTTATGTGATAACATAGATTAATAATCTTGGCTTTTGAGCCAGAATGGTGTGTGGGGGGGGGGGTGTTCCCCACCCACTTTGATATCTTCGGTTGATCACATTGGTAAAGGCTGTGCTATTCGCCCTGTTATGGGCTCTAGAGGAAGGTACTGAATTCTGAGTTTTCTGTGTGTTAAAAAACACACAACAAAACAAAAAACCCCAGACCCCACCCCATTATCATCTTCATATTACACTAAAAAGGAGAGTCCTTTGCTCAAAATCTGTGAGAGATTCTAAACTGTTTGCATGCTCAACTGTCTGTAGAGAGAGTCAGCACGCAAACTTCCTTCTGGAAGCTTCATGGGAGCAAGACCAACAAGACCACATCTATGGGACAAAGCAGACAGGAGGGGGTGGTGTTCTTTAGAGTATGGGGCAAGATGGTGTCCGCTTAACTTTTCTGACAGGGATGTGGGTGCTGCTTTAGAGCAATGGTTGGAGAAAACATTAGGGAACAGAGGATCTGCTGCTGAACATGTAGCCCAAACGTTCCTCTGGCTTACCAGCAGTATTTGTCTAGTGACTGTGGCCCTTGCAGGAGGTTCAACAGCGATGTCTACATTGCTGCAGGAGTGTACATCCCCTCACCCTTCTTGTTTGACTGGGCTTGTTATGCTCTCTAGGCATGCCATTTTTCAGGCTCCTTTGTGTAGGAGGCAGAAAGGATGTGTGCATCAATGTAAGCTCTTTGTTTTTTGACTGTGTGTTCGTTGATTTCAAAGTACAAGCTTTCCAGCCATGATTTGGTCTTTGATCTTCCTCCCTGGTTACAGGCATGCAGAAGGAGGAACATCAAAGTCAGGAATGGCTAGTTTTGTTGGCAGATGGGAATTTAATTGTTGCCCTCCTTTGTTCTACTAGGATGCATTCCAGGAAGAGTACTACAGAACAGGAACCTACCCAGCAGTCCCTATAGTGCCACCCCGACGACCATGGACGCTTTTGAACTGGCTTTTCTGGGCCTTATTGCTGCTATATCCTTTATTCAAGCTGCTCATCAACATGATCAACAGTGGATCATCACTGACACTGGCTAGTTTTGCATTTGTCATTGTAATGGGTAAGTTTTCTAAAACAGATTACTTACAGGGTAACTGTCAGACATGTTTTATTGAGGCTTACTAAATATAAACATGACTTGTGAGTTCAACAGGTGATCTGATACTGTATCCATTTTAGCCTGGAATAAGTTAAATAGATTTTTTTTGTTATTTTTTCATAGTTGTATTATTTTTTGTAAAAGCAGCATACAAAATATTCTCTTTTTTTGTGGAAATCAAAACAGTAACTTCCCTGTGGGTTGTCTACAAGAGGTTTTCTTTTCTTGTGTAGTGTATTGCTGCATTGCACTTTGAATGCCTAGAAGAGGTGCTCAAGGCTAGTTTATTCTGCTGAGAATTATTTCATCTAATCATAGTCTGATACGTCACCCACTGCAAATCCATGAACGTGTGATTTAAGGACAGCCTGTTGTGGCCATCCACTCTGACTTACGTAGCACAGGGCGTATACTATCACAGGTGATTCGTACAGTTCCTGTGGTAGTTTTGAACTCCCTTGGTTTGTGTTTAAACCAGTATGTTATTTAAGAGGAGGAAGGAAAACAAAACAAGGAGCTGGCCCACAGAAAGGGAGGGAGATCGCATTTGGTGTCCTTCATGGAAGCAGGAACCAGGTCAGTTTGGCAAATATCATATCTGGGTGTCTGTGCTTTATGGCATATTGAGTGCCTGTTTGAAGAACAAGTTCCCTTCCAGAATAAGCCATACATTTATAAAGAAATACTTTCTATGGCTGCACTGACCATCACATGTATTTATGGCTTGAACACCTTGATGCCTGTGTATATTACAAGTATCATTTGAAAAAGAAACAGAACTTCACAGTCCGTCTGACTTTGAGTGAACTTGGATGCAGAGAGATTAGAGTTGGCTTAAAAAGCCACGTCCAAAATAGCAACATGGACAAAGCAGGAAAAACATAGAGCATTTTCTTGTCTCAGAAGTGCATCTTTGCTCCCTACCTAGGAGATTGTTTCTAACACATAATATTTCTTTGCATTCTCAAAAAGTCTGAATCTTGAGCAGGTCCCATGCTAGACTGATCAAGATGATTCAAGTAATCTCCTTTTGCCCCTCTATGAAGAGCTTGATATGGTAGGCACGCAATGTTCTTTTTCAGAAAGTACCCACCAAGTCAAACCTGCATAAGCTACTGTAGAAGCTTCTTAGATGGAGAAGGGAGAATTTGTGTGTGTGCGTGCACACACACAGGATACTTGCTTTGTGATGCTTTGGGCCAGAGGAAGGAAAATGAGCAAGGATAAGGTCCAACACAGTAGTTGGTATGTTAATGTGGGCAAGGTGGAGGGAAGGGAAGGGAATCCTGTGCTCTTGTCCTCACCCGGAGAAATTGTTGGTGCTTTTTACCCTGGGAATGTTTTGTGTAAAATGTGTAAGAATTTCTTGGAGCAGTGACTACAACTTAGAAGCACCTTTTTTTCACCCACTTTACTTGTTGGAAGGCACAAGTAGTGCTCCCCCTCGCTCCTCTCCACCTTCTCTGACTGATGAATAGGATGGGAGCAAAGAGTGAGCACCGTGGTTGGGGTGTGCTCCTCAGGAATGGGAGGTGTTGGGTTCAGATCCCCTTCAGCTGCAGAGAAAGGTCAATACGTCTCCCTTGTGCTCTTGTTCAAAATAGGTATACAGCAGTGGGCAGGATGAGATACGACACCATTGCAAATGCTATGTTCCTGGCAATAGCACTCAAGAGGGCATTTGTTCTGCCTTTGGAAGAAATGCCTGTGTAGTCTGTTTCATACTGGGCTGTGGAATGATGGCATAATGGAGCACAGAAGCTTAGCTGTTGCAACGTTTTTTAAATTTCTCATCTTTCCTTCAGCATTTCCTCTTAATTCAGCTTCTCCACTCAGTGGGCTGGTTGTTCAGGTGCCATTCCAAAGTGCCTCATGCCTTCTGTACCATTCACAGGGAGCCTCACCGCATAATTTAGGGGCCTGGATTTTAACCTCAGGGCTGGATGCTTTAATGCTTGGCATTGTGGCATCTGTGATGTTTCTGGATTTAGCCCTTATTAATTTAGTTGAGTGACACCGCACCCCCCACTGTAAGTGCAATACCGTCTTGCCATTAGTGGCCTTTACAACTAGGTCACATCTTCTCTCTATGAGGAAGGGAGGGAAAGAACCTGTAAAGAAGAATATCTATGATGCTACTAAGAATGGAGCCCCACTTTCTTGCTGTCTTACTCCCCACTTAGCTTCCTTCTGCTTCTAGCCACAAGGAAAGATTAATAAGCAGGCTGCTGTGAGTCCTCTTTTGAATGCAGTGATAATCCAAAGGTTCTCAGGTTATTTGTAACACTGGAGCTAACAGAAAGCTACAGCAGCAGTCTGCTGCCAGAATGAACGTCTGAGTTCCCAGGCTGCTAAACAGCTGAGGAATGCATTAAGAGTGGTGAGATTAATGGCTCACTGCTGCCCCATACGTACCTGCCACATTCGTGGGATGCTGCAGGTTGCAGTCCTTGGCAATCTTTGAAAGACCCCCATGCTTAGCAACAGCTCTATTCTCATTCTGAATACCTGGTGTGATCAAGCCCAAGTGCTTGTAATTGGCCACATTTGTGGCGCAGCAGAAGATACTGCATTGCCTGTAGTAGTGGCTGTCACCTGATTAGACTCAGCCAGCCACCTCCGTGAAGGTGTGGAGGGGGGAGAATCTGTGGGAGTGGAAGGAAGCTCAGCCTTCAGCAAAACAAACAAAAAGCAAAGCTGGTTTATCCTACTCACTTAAAAATGGATGTGTCATTGCTCACCAAAAGAGCAGCAGTTGCCTTAGTGTGTTACAGTCTGCTTCTGTTTAACTATATCCCTTTAAAAGCAATGTTATTGCTGGTTGGGAATCATTGGTCTCTTTCTGTGGAAGCATCTAAAAACTTCAGCCTAAGCTGTCACATTGACTTTTGCAGCCAATAGCTGAGTTTCTGTAGCAAGGCTGTTCTCCCCAAACTGGGTTTTATATCCGAAGGGGTATCTCTGTCATGAATGTCCTGGGAGTGATACAGCTGTCTTCTGACAGAGGAACAACCAGTATTTCATTTTGCAGTTTGTCTCCAGCCTTAGGCAAGGTCTCAGAAGTGACTTCTACAATGTTGGGAGGTAGCGGTAGATGAACAGAAATGTACCTTGGAGGTTGTGACTCTTGGTGCCGGTTGGAACTGTCCACCTGGCAGAGCCAGTTTGTAGCAAAGCTGGGAGGACTGTACTCGCTGTCTTTTTCCAGTGTGAGCAGTGATTGGTACCTGCTGGCTTAACAATGTAAAAGGAAGCTTTTTCTGTAAATCAGATGGATTTATTTAACATTGTGATCAGGTGATAAAATCACCTTTTCACATTGCTCCTAGTAGACCTTTTCCCTCTGCTCGGTAACTGAAGCAGCATAGGTAGCTTTGGGACATTTTTTATATGGCAATTTGATAGCTCACCTGATACTCCAGAATCAGGAAGCTTATTGCAGTCCCTAATAGCCCATTATAAGTAGATTGCTGTTTCTAAGGGCAGATTTTAGTACCTGATAACATTACTTTTATTGGCATAAGTGCAGATAGCACAAGATATTCCTAAACCTTCTGAGATAGGAAAGAGCGGAGGGACTAGGAGGTCCTTTTACCTGGTACCTTCTGCTTCCTTTTCCCTGTCATTTGTCTTTTAGACAGTCTCTCCTAATTGTGCTCTCCAGTAAAACACTTACTGGCTTGTAAGTAACCGGCTGTTCAGGTCGAAGGAACCGTAAGAGAAATGCCTTATGGCAGGGCAGTCTAGCTGGAGTGAAAGCACTGTAATCCTGCAGACCCTAACTCTTGGATCCAGCGAATGAATAACCAATGTATATATAGCTCTGCTGGTTCAGCTCAAACACTTTCAGCCCTAAATAAACAATGTCTCCTCTTTATACTGAGAATGCTGAGCCGTCCCCTCTTGCTTTGTTGTGCAGCAGTTTGGCTATTTATAATCGTAACAATCCTTGCATTGTGCTAATATCTAACTACCAGTCCGGGGCCAGGAGCCCTTTGTGATACTACTTGAACCAATACAAGGCAGTCCCTGCTCCAGAGGATAAATGCTGAAGCAGTTGGAGGGCCAAAAGTCTCTCTTGAAAACTGGCTTTTGTTTCCTAGGACACATGGCAACAGATTTATGTACTTAACTCACAACTGCTATTTAAAACCTGGGCTGATATTTTGGTGTTAAAGCAGTGAGTGAGTCTGTCAAATATCTGTATTTGACAGCAGCTTTTTTTTGTCTCCTCCTGCTTCCCCAAACTCATTCGGCTCCAAAGAACCCAGAGGTTGGTTGCCTTTCATGTTTTGGTAACTTGTGTTGAAGAGGACAACCTTCATGCTCTAGAATTACTTTATTACACAGCTGTCAAAGCGGTTAAAGGGGGATTGTTGGTTCTGTATGTAAAAGATGAGAGAGCTTCTCTTGGCCTTCAAATGAAGAAGTAGCTCTTCCATGTCTATGCGAAAAGCATAATGGCATTTGGGCTTATGGTGTGGGGCCAGCAGTGATGTATCCGTCATAGGTGAGAGAAGTATTTCTTTTGAACCAAGCGTAAGTAGTAGTGAGCCAGCTTTGATTCTGCAGGAGCTGTTGTATGTCTGCTGTACAGTATGTGCACAGTGCCATTAGGAAACCTGTTTCAATGGATCATGGTAGAAACTGTGAGAGTGAGTCCTTGGTGACTTGACAGTGTCAAGCGCATTTTGGACCAAAGGGTGGTTGGAGTGTGATGTGATCTGGGCAGCGAGGCTCTTGATGCCCATAGGCTGAGATGAGTGGAAGGTGAGGAGTGCATGAGCCAGCAGTGTTACAGTAAGTTTTACAACAGTATATAAACCGTGTACAGGGTTCTGCTTGTGTTCATTCTGCTGGTGGAGCTGCCAGACAATCTGGCCTTTCAGCCTGGTGCCCCAAACTGCTGGGGTTTTTTTACTTGCTTGTTCGTTCTCCTTTATAATATTTAAGATAGGCCCTCAGTGGCAGTTTTACCATTTGTATAAGCTTTAGTTCTACAAATCTTTATTTCGATGTATAACCTATATAACTCAGGTGTCCAGCAGACTATATATGGGAATTTTTTATGCCCCTACCTGCTGTGCTGCTTATAGCACTTGCTGTGTGGTACAAACCCCAGGTAACAGATGAGAAGAAATCCTGAGGTGTGAGAGAAAAGCTCTCTCGCTCAGAGGAAATCCTCTGTGCTGAGCTAAGGTTTTACTGAGGGATGTGGTACTATGTGTGGAGGTGGTGGTTTTCCTGGAGCTAAAGTGTTCCAGGAACGAGATCACACTATTGGCTCTGTCGATTTGTGTTAGCTCAGCCCTCCCCCAGCCCCCAGAACTCTGGCAGGCAGAGCAGGGCCTCAGCAACCTCCTGCATATTTTGACTGGTGGGTAAGGATGGGTAGGAAGACGGCAGGAGCTCAGGTACCTTCTGTAGTTTGCTGTGTGGCAGTGCAGGGATGCCTCAGCTGATAGCTTCTCTCTCCTGCTCTTCTCAGGGTAGGCTTAAACTCTCACAGCTGATTAAGTTAGGCACAATTCCTGCTTGATCTCCCTTTCTCCGCTTCCTTGTCATGAAAAAACAAAACCCTAAGCTCCCCTTACTAGAGTTGTATTTAAAACAGCAGCAGAATAAATCCTTAAACATGATGGTATCACTAGGTTATTGTCATGGTTTAGCCCCAGCTGGCAACTAAGCCCCACCCAGCCGCTCGCTCACTCCCCTCTGGCGGGATGGGGGAGAGAATCAGAAGGGTTAAAGTGAGAAAACTTGTGGCTTGCAATAAAGACGGTTTAATAGGTAAAGCAAAAGCCATGCCCACAAGCAAAGCAAAACAAGGAATTAATTGCCTACTTCCCATGGGCAGGCAGGTGTTCAGCCATCTCCTGGAACACAGGGCTCCATCAGGCTTAATGGTCACTTGGGAAGACAAGTGCCATGACTCTGAACATCCCCCTTTTCCTTCTTCCCCCAGCTCTATATGCTGAGCATGATGTCATACGGTGTGGACTATCCCTTTGGTCAGTTGGGGTCAGCTGTCCCAGCTGTGCCCCCTCCCAGCTACTTGTGCACCCCCAGCCACTTGCTGGTGGGGTGGGGTGAGGAGCAGAAAAGACCCTGCCTCTGTGAGCACTGCTCAGCAATAACTAAAACATCCCTCTGTTATCAACACTGTTTCCAGTGCAAATCCAGACCATAGTCCCATACTTGCTACTGTGAAGAAACTTAACTTGATCCCAGCCAAAACCAGCACAGGTGTACACTAAGGCTTTGGGAGAGTTGTGGAGAGGAGGCAGGCAGTCCAGGGAGAAACCGCTGAGGCATTTCAGCACTTACCCCACTTGCTTCCACAGGCTTAGAAAACATAAACAGTACCTTCTCCTTGCACCCCACCTTCCCCAGGGTGCTGAGGGCTGCAGGGTGAAACGAGGACAGAAGGCCAATGGCAGCTTCTGCCAGGGGGCAAAGGAGGATTAAAAAAAAAAAAGTCTGAACTGCTGAACTAGGTATTTTTTTGGTGTCTAGGCAGTGGCATTCTTGGAACTGGATGAAAACCCCAATGTGCTGTGTGGTTGCTATAACAGCTGCTCTTATTTATGCTCTGTGTCCATCTCCAGATGCTGTTTCTATCCCTTCTGGTTAAAATCTTAATGATTTCATGCTTATTATGTTATGATCCCAGACTGCAGGCTCCATGTTGGATCTCTTGTCTCCCCTAGCTCTTGGCTGTTTAAATGTCAGAGATGCGGAGTTTTTTTTCTCCTTCTGTTTGTGAAACCCTTCACTTGTCCCAGTTATGTGCATTTCCATCCACAGACTAACAGTGACAGTGACCTCCCTAGGAGCCATCTGCCTTTCTGGGCTGTTGACTGCACGGCTGGTGCCTCAGCATCCAGGAGCCCCGAGGGCAGCCCCACGGGCAGCCCAGCTTCCCCACTGCACCACTGTCTGGTCAGCCATTGCTGTGTCACACGAGTGCCCCATCTCTTGTATCCAGTTACCACTTGCACTTCTAAAAACTGTCACTTTACTGTCATACTACAAAACATGACTCTAGCTGATCGGTTTGTTCTCAAGTGCTGGTATTTTAAAAGAACAAAATACACAGCGCCTTTCATCCAAGCAAATCAGACGGAAGACAGTAGGTGAGGTGGGAAGGCACCTCTGGAGACCATCTAGTCAAAAGCCCAGCTCAGAGCAGGGTCAGCTACAGCAGGTTGCTCAGGGCTGTGTCCCATTGGGTTTTGAATATCTCCAAGGATGGAGGCTCCACAACCTCCCTGGGCAGCCCGTGCCAGTGTTCAACCACCTGCACAATAAAGATGATTTTTCTTTCAGCCCTCTCCCATTCCTGTGCTAAAGAGCAGCAAAGGCCAGGACAGAGGGTGCTGTAGCACATGTATGGCTTTTCTGAGTATGTACAGTGTGGGCAGCCGAGCCCTTTACAAAAAAAAAAAAAAAAAGAAAAGAAAAGCAGCTGTGAAAGGGGCTGGAGGGCTTAGGCTAAGTTGTGTTTAACTTAACTTCCATAGTCACTTCAGGAAATATAAAAAAATTTTTTAAAAAAATCAAAAAACAAACGCTGCGCATAGTGAATTATTACCACTAAATCAGCTATAAAAGTCTTTTAAATTAATCTGGTCCCTTGTAATGGACTGTTTCATGAGCTGTAGTTAAAAAATGCCACTTCTTTTTTTTTAATCAAGATCTGAAGCACCCTTGCACATGCTTGTGCTCTTCCAGGCACAGGGTCTGTTAAAAGTAGGCAGAATTCCCTTCCCTGTCACATCAGCATATTTCGTCCCTCAACTCCGGGGACAGGTAACACCAGCAAGCCCCAAAGCCACCCCCCCATTTCACAGCCAGCCTTGTCTAAGGTTTAACAGGGCTGGGCACATTGTGCCAGTGCCTCTTACGCTTGTGTTGGTTCACGTAACATCTTCCCTGCTGGTGGGAGAGGGTGCTCCTGGCCTGAGGCCAGCAGCCTCGCGTCATCCTTAATGAAATACCCTGGGCAGCTTGCTTGATACAGGGGCGCAGGGTTGTGCCTTTCATCAAAGATCAAGTACAGGTAGTTACCCTTAATGCTGTGCTGCTGCAAAGCTGAGAACACTGTTAGTCTCTCAAAATGCAACACCTTTACTGACCTTCAGTCTTTGCCTGTGAGCAGCTTTTAACTTTATTTTTATTTATTTTGCAGCTTCTGTTGGTGTCAGGTGGATGATAGGGGTTACAGAAATTAACAAGGGCTCCACCTATGGCAACAATGACAACAAGCAGAAACAAAAGTAGTATCTTCAGAGACTGCTTCAATCCAAAGGGAACAAATGCAACTTCTGAAAACTCTTAAGTGCATATCATGGTCCTTCAAGTGAGATCAGAGGATGGGTAGGAAGAGCAATTGCCACGTATATCTGAATTTGTGCTCCTGTTATTTTTCTCTGGGGGTTTGGGCTGGGTGACATGCTTGAAAGATGCAATCCTTCGTATACTCTCCACACCAGGTTTGCATTTGTTTGGTTGGTTTGTTTTCCTATGAAGTGTCCTAAGTTTTGAAGGAGGGGAAAAAAAAAAAAAAATAAATCCAATGTGCTTGTATGATGAGACTACCTGGAAACTAACCAGAGGTGCAGGCTTTATCTTTCTTAATGTGCTCTAAGGAATGGATAAATGTCAGAAGATTGTTACAAGATGATTAAAATTGATAGTTGTATAAATCACATGTTAACAATTCAACAACCATAATCTGTCAGTGTTTAAATACAGTATGATGCTCTGCCTGGTTATAGCAGTATTGGACCGAAGCAGCTCCACTGAACTGGCAGTAGAGCTTTTCTACACCTCGAACTTCGTGACAGTGCGCACCACGTGGGCCCTGTAACGCGTCAGCCAGACCCTGGCTAAGGGCCCACTTTGTTTCATCGGAGCCTTGCAGCGACATAACCTGGGGTGGAATTTGGCCCTGGGGCCTGAGCAGAGCTAAGTTACCCACTGCCACATCTCTCCCCAGGCAGTACCTCAGAGGGATGGCTGAAACCTGTAATTCTTTTGAGAGTAAATGCCATTTATAGTTTGGAAAAACTGAGGTAATAAATTCCTTTCAGCTTTAAACACTGACTGAAATTCTAGGCCTTCCTAGCAATGGTGGAAACAAAACAACTGGGTATCCTGTAACTAATGCAAAGCGTGCATTAAAAGTTATGCCCCACACCCCATACTGTTGTGATCCCAATTAATCCGCTTGTCTGTCTTTTCTGATAAATTAGTTTACATGGTGTCTCACAACAGTCAGCCTGAGGTAATACTTAAATTCTATTTTGCTTTTTCTTTTGGGGAGAAGAGGGGAAGGAGGAGACACACCTAGGGCAGCGGCACGGCATCAGTTTTTTATGGCTGTCTGGACTTGCTTTGACACCCTTCTGAATTAAATAAAACTAGAACTGAGGCCCTTGGGAAAACTGTTGTTCTGACATCCCTGGTACTGATTCCAGGGCATCCTCCTCTTTTTTTAAAAACAAGAGTTTAACAAGAGTTAAGGGTAAGTCACTAAAAAGAGCTTGTTTGAAAAAAAGGAAAAGAGGGGACTCCCAACTCCCAGCAATTATGATTGAAAAAAACCCAAACCTTTAAAATTTAAAGATACTGATACTGAGCAGTGGGGATTATGATTGACACTTTCAGTGATGGTGCATTTTCATTGCACATAGGACTAAACTGCACTAGTCTAGGAATGCACAGCCTGTGTGTCTCCAGAGAAGAAAGTGAGCAGTCTTAGTTCTACCAGTTGGTATTAAAAACATTTCTCTCTTCCTATAATATAACAGAGGCCAGAAGCAACAGAGGGTAATCCAACAGAACATGAGTCATTCCATGAAACATGCATTTGCTGTTCAGT
Organism: Phalacrocorax carbo; assembly: GCF_963921805.1. Classification (NCBI taxonomy): domain Eukaryota; kingdom Metazoa; phylum Chordata; class Aves; order Suliformes; family Phalacrocoracidae; genus Phalacrocorax; species Phalacrocorax carbo. The sequence continues at coordinate 54,307,119 of NC_087515.1, forward strand.
ACATCAGAGCATCTAGAAACTAGTCTTTCCAATACGCAGCACCACAAGAGCAGGTGTACTAGTGCTTTTAGCATGGGGTAGTAAGTAAAGGTTTTTTTGAGCATGGAGGCAGTAAAATGTACACCAGGAAGGAATATAGGCCTTGGGAAGTGTGAGGGACTAGTTTTGTGGGCTTTTTCCCCTCCCTATCTTGTGTACGCATGTTTTCCCAATGCTCTGAAGATTTCTGGAATAGGCTGTACAATGTCATGAACGCAAACATGGGCTTCAGCGTGTGGTTTTTCAACACATGAAATAAATAAGAGCCCAAGGATCAGCGAATACTGCCATGCTTATAAAGCTGGTCTCTGAACAAAGCACACACCCTGCACCTCTATTTGCTAAAACAATCTTAACCGTGGAAAACTGAGTATTATAACCTGTCAGAGCAGCTGAAGGCCCAGCGATCCCATAGTACTGCATCAGGCACAGTAATGAGCCAGGCCTGAAGACACTGTACACAAGACTTTTTGAAAATGGGTGGGACAGAGAAAATATCTCTCCAAGCTAGCATTTTCCTGTAACCCTTACCTGGCAGATGCAGTGGGCTTTTCTCAGAGTGGTTAAACCCTTATACGCACAGGTGGATAGTTCTGAACAGCAAACACACACATTCATGTAGTGCTAGAAACAAGCTTTTTTTCTTTTTAATTTTAAAGAGCCACTGATTTAACATGTTGGTAGGGAGACATTTAACATTCCTTATGAATCTTAGTTCTTTCCAACTGCATGCAGTGCCACTTCTCCCAGAGGAAAATACCAAACATGCAAATACTTTTGAAAGAGTATTCAGATTATGTCATACCCATTTTCCATGGCACCAACCCTTAGAACAGGCTGAGGGCCAGACGTGCCACTCCTGGATCCATCCTCCTAAGCACTTCTAGACGTCCCGGCACCCAAGGACCGCACCACCGGCCCCTTCCAGCGTTCACTGGCAAACAGAGAAAGCTTAATGGTACTTGCCAAAGTTAAACTGGTCCAGTTCACTGTATTAAAAGAACGATGTATGTCATCAGGAAGCAGTGTTTGCCTCTCATCCCCACAAGCAACTCTATGTTCTACAACTGCCTTAACAAAAGTAGTCTTAACATTTGTTTATACAAAAATAAAAGTATAAAAAGCTGACATGTCGTGAATGAGTTTTCTTTTGGCGGGCAATGAGCTGGTTTTACTTTTCACCTTTATGCCGATTCCTAAATGATGTCCGCTGTTCCTGTGTAGGTACAAGGGCACCTGAAACAAGGCAAATAAGGATACAAACCACTCTCATACTTCTGATACACCACAGAATATGTGTGAGGCACACAGCAGGCCAGGGGCAGGACTTTTACCTCAGATGCTTCCACAGTCATACTCCTATCGTGACTGAAAATAGAGTACTGAAGAGAAGGAAAAGTCTTTGTTTAAACTCAGCATTGTGGCTGGGTTTTTTTTTTTGTGTGTTTTTTTTGTTTGCTTGTTTGTTTTTGTTTGTTTTGTTTTGTTTTTGGTTTTTTTTTGAGAGCCTAGATACACTGCATTGATGACCCACACCGTGAGGCTCACGCTTTCCTACATTTAAATGTCAGATTTCATCATACCTTCTCAACAGCTCACCCAGCTGCTGAAAGCTATCCCCCACCTGTAACAAACCAAGGATTTGTGAAGTAAGAGACAGGACTTTAGAATAAAGCCAAATATTAAAAGCAAGTTCTCTGCTTTGTAAGTTACCCATATTAAGGTCTAAAACTGTAACAGGAACATGTAAGGCATTACTGCAAGTTTACAAGTAACAGTTTTAAGTAATCTGTAATAGGAAGCCAAACAAAATAGTCTGCAACACTTGATCTAATTGCTAACCACTTCTAATGTGTCTCCATTTTCTGAGACTGACGACAGCTGCAGGGTGGTGGGAAGTCAAAGTCCAGGATCAGAAATCAGTTTTAAAAACCTCTTAACAACAAGTTCTTGGTTTTGCCAAGCAGAACACAAGAATAATGTTATCTGATTCTCCTCTTGGCCCCAGAAATGCCATGCAGACCATTCCCTGTTTGCAGTACTCACATTCAAGAAGAAAGTTATTTCGGACTATGACTCTATCCCTTAGGTACTCGGTAGCGTCAGGAATTGCACATCACCTTATTTTCCTCAGGAGCAGATGAAGGAGGGACCCTAATTCTGTTACCACTTGTGTAGTGGAAGCTGCTTCTACACATCTTGAACTTGGCAAAACATTGACTACTGCAACATAAGGGAAGCTTCTTCCCGTTAGGTTAGCTGAGCAGTCTTAAACAGGCATTGAAAAAAAATGTTTAGTGTGATATGACCCCACGTACTTAATTTCAGAAGAAAAACCCTTCACCAACAGCTCCTAAAATAAACCATTTATTGAGAAAAAACTTTTTTAAAAATTTCATTAATCAGCCTTGTGCATAACAAATCTGAAGCTTGCCAAAAACAAATAAACAAAAAACCAGTAAAAGTTCACAGTCAGTGCACTCAACAAACAGATTAAAAAACAAGGTCCATAACGCCTGATAACACTACAGCATTTTTCTGAACCTAAAGAGTTCAAAAATACTACATATTAACATTACAGTTCTCAATCAAATGAGAAACGGGAGAAAGAACAAAAAAGGTATGGTCCATATACAGTAGTAATGGCACTTTCACTGAAACATGCAGCTTCTTCCAACTCGCGGACACCGTCACAGGAGCAACATGTGCCAAGTAAAACATACAGGAGCAGCAGAGGAAGTGACGCTCGTCACTTGTGCAGTCTTCGTAAATTCAACTTTTATACTGTTTCTCAGCACAGTCTTTATGTAAATATTACATACAGTAGTGATTAAAAGATATTTTGCCAGAATAAAAAAGGTCAGAGATTGAATAACTTCATTCTTCATCTGTGCAAACCTGTGAAGAGGACAAGAGGCAATCAATTCAATTGTCTCCCTCCTGCCGCAGGAAGACGACAACAGATCAATTTCTTCAGCACCTTCACTGAACACCTTTGAAGCTTTCTTCTTTCTCCCTTGTTATACAGATAACAAATCACAACTACTTATATACGCATCCTGACGTCTCCCCTGTCACCATGCAACTCCACCTCTGCATTGGATGGGATTTGGCTACGCTTGCACTGATGAGAAGGATAGGTATGATGAACCCCAAACATGCTGTTACCGAACCAGAATACCAAAGTGAACAGCTTTATGCTGAAAAATGGGACAGAACTCATTAACCTACCACGCTCCTACTTCTTCAAAAAAAGAAGTTACTAATACACCTAAATTTGTGGCTGTGAATATTTGCCTATTCTTAAGCAAAGATTAAACCAAAGTTCATGCAAGAACTGCAGATAGTTATGCCAACTGCCAGACAGACATTCAATATGAACTGATTATTAAGTAGAAACTTAAAAGAAAAGCAGACCCGTGCACTGAAGGATGGCACAGTTCTCACACATGTGCTTGTTTCACTTTTTATGGAGGGGACCCTTATTATCTCTATATTATAGAAGTCTCCGCATGTGTACTCGCTAAAGTTTTAGGCATATAGCCCTTCAGATCCAATTAACTGCCACTAAGCTGAAGGTTGACAAGTCTTTTTAATATAAAGATAACGCATCTCAAAAGAGCAGTGAAAGTTTATTGCGTGGTGCACACCAGGTTCTTTTAGTCAAATATTTACCAGCAACATCACACGTGCACCTGAAGAGCTGCCAAACCTTGTTTTCTGGACAGCATCAACTTGTGTACTGGGTTTGTGTGGCAAAGTTTTGGTAGCAGGGGTGCTACAGGGGTGGCTTCTGAGAGAAGATTCCCCTATGTCCAAAAGGGCAATGCCAGCTGGCTCCAAGACAGACCCACCGCTGGCCAAGGCCGAGTCCATCAGCTACGGTGGCAGCACCTCTGGATAATGTATTTAAGAAGGGAGGGGAAAAAAAAAAAAAAAAAAAATCTGTTGTGCAACTGCAGCCAGAGAGAGGAGTGAGAATATGTGAGAGGAACAGCTCTGCAGGCACCAGGGCCAGTGAAGGAGGAGGAGGAGGTGCTCCAGGCACCAGAGCAGAGATTCCCCTGCAGCCCGTGGAGAAGACTCTGGTGAGGCAGGCTGTGCCCCTGCAGCCCATGGGGGTTAACAGTGGAGCAGGTATCCACCTGCAGCCCGTGGAGGACCCCATGTCAGAGCAGGTGGATGCCCGAAGGAGGCTGTGACCCTGTGGGAAGCCTGGGCTGGAGCAGGCTCCTGGCAGGACCTGGGGGCCCATGGAGAGAAGAGCCCACGCTGGAAGAGGTTTGCTGGCAGGGCTTGTGACCCCATGGGGGACCCATGCTGGAACAGTTCATGAAGAACTGCAGCTCGTGGGAAGGACCCACATTAGAGAAGTTCATGGAGGACTGTCTCCTCTGGGAAGGACCCCGCACTGGAGCAGGGTAAGCGTGTGAGGAGCCCTCCCCCTGAGGAGGAAGGAGTGGCAGAGACAACACCTTATGAGCTGACCACAATCCCCATTCCTGGTCCCCCTGTGCCACTGGACAGGAGGAGGTAGAAAAAAAAAAAAAATCAGGAGTAAAGCTGAGCCCGGGAAGAAGGGAGGGGTGGGGGGAAGGTGTTTTAAGATTTAGATTTTTATTTCTCATTATCCTACTCTGATTTGATCGGTAATAAATTGAACTAATTTCCCCAAGTTGGGTCTGTTTTGCCCATCATGGTAACTGGTGAATGATCTCTCCCTGCCCTTATCTTGACCCATGACCCTTTCATTATGTATTTTCTCCCTTGTCCAGCTGAGGGGGGGAGCAATAGAGCAGCTTTGGTGGGCACCTGGTGTCCAGCCAGGGCCAACCCACCACAATTTGATACCAGCCTCCCACCATGATACAAAGCCCTGTGGCACAGCTGCAAATGATGAAGCCAACTAAAAGCTGTTTCCAATTCCCACCTACAGCCACGAGACAAACCTTGACAAAAGGATGATCGAGGAGCTGGCTGGCCGTCCACCTCATCTTTGGGTCACTTTCCAGGCAGTGGCAAAGGAAGTCTTTCCCTTCTGGGCTCACTTTGTCAGGAATCGGAGGCTTATGACCCATCCCCACTTTATACATGATCTGGAAGTTGTGCTCATATTCGTGCCAAGGCCTCTGCAACAGGTAACAGAATTGTTAAGTGCAAGGTTTCCAGAGTAACTTGCTATCCAACAGAGCGTATATTTCTGTACCCCAGGAAATTAAAAACCACCCCAGTGCTCGACGACTTAAGTGTGACAAATTGCTGGGAGTGGGACCAGAATTTGCAGAGAAACTGCTAAGAACAGTTTGCACTCATTCAGTACATGAAACATCCCTACCTTGCCAGTGACCATCTCTATAACAACACAGCCCAGGCTCCAGATGTCTGCTGCCCGTCCGTGCCCTTCTCCTTTAGCTCTAGTAATTACTTCCGGAGCCATGTACGCTTTGAAACAACACATATGATGTCATCAGCTCATACAGCAGAAGGAACAGTATACATTAAGTGATTAACTGGGCAAACCAAATGTTTTTTAATACGTCTATAATGCACTACTGCTCAGCTTTTCTTGCTAAGTTTGTCATTTGCTGGCTTCTTGTTCTTTGACACGCTTCTTGTTCTTTGACACGCTTGCAGCATAACTGTCTTTGCGTTTGAAAAGTGATAGCGGAAAGGCTGGTACAGTACATGCTTTCAGTTATTTTCATTTTTTAAAAAAATAGATTAAGCAGCTGTTCAGAAAGAACAGTACTGTTTCAGCAAGGCTGCAGAGAAAGATACAACCCCAGAAAACACAAGCTCCAGCATCTTTATAATTACCAGACAAGTATAATTTTGTCTTTCCAGTTACATCATTCACCCATTGTTGGCTTCTGGATGTAAAGCCCATCTAACTAGCTACGGTAAAATCAAGTTTCCCTGAAACACACCATTTTACTCCAGCCCAGACTTTTGGCAGAGGTATCTTCTTTTATGGTAACTAGGGAAGGTATCTGCCTAGCACATGCTTCCTTACCTGCAGTCCCCAAAGTACTGTTCACTTCTCCAGGCATTGTCTGGGTGTTGTTTTTCAGTTTCACTGAGCAGCCAAAGTCTCCTAGTTTAATCAGTCCAGATGAGGTAAGAAAGATGTTGGCTCCTAGGAAACACAGTGAAAAAAACAGTAACGCTTGTTAAACTAGTGCTGAAGTGAGGAATGAGGCCTTCTTGATATACTCTTGGAAGTTACACAGTAGGTAATAGCTGAATTTGCACTTAGATATTCACCTGTGGATTAAGCGTGGAATATGATAGCATTAGAGCTGTTGCCCAAAGGGTACGTTACCATTAGCCAATGGGATTTTCGGTGGGTTTGTGTTAACATCAAGTATACTGGAAGTTGAAAACACAAGGTGTTCAAAACACAAAGCAGTACGGCCCGCAAACTCATCAACTTTCCATAGATGCTCATTATGAAATGACTCCTCCAGGAATTTATGAATTCCAGAGTTTATCCTTGTGAACACTGCACTGGGAAGAAACACCTATCCTTAAGGGGCTTCCTGGCAGATGCCATTGCTGCATACCTCCCGCTAGCCATATTTTCAGTTCTGCTGAGTCAAAACAGATGATATCATACAGCTCTGTCATCACAGCAGACTCACAAAGTGGAGCTTACAGCATTTTATTATATGTACTACCAAATGCCCACTCCTATTGTGCTCTACTTCCAGAAGAATTTCTGGAGGAGGGCTACTGTTATAGTAGCTGGCTACACTGCCAACTTACACTAGAAAAAAATTTCCCTAGCATAGCTGAACATATCCAAGGGGAATCTGCAGTTGGCTTCAAGTCACTTGCTCTACACAAGGCTTCAAAATAAGCAACATGATTTTGGTAACTAGCGGTTTTCTTCCGTTCAACATCCTGCCAAAACACATGTTGACAGCCAACAGAAAACAGGCAGGGCAGACAGAGCTCACTACACATCAGGCCAAATCCCTGGATTCTGCAAGTGTCACAATGAAACCACAGGTAGGTTGCAAGAGTCACCTGGCAGAAATACAGCTCGAGCTGCGGTCTCTCTTGAGGAAAGATCAATGGTTTGCACAGAACAAGCCTGCATGTCTCCTCAAGGAGTAGGCAAATGCTGGGGACTTTGTTACACGTAGCCTTTCCCCAGGTCACACAGAAGATTCTTTCAAAAAACAGCTCATCTGAATACAACCTTCAAAAGTTTCTCACTTTTGTTCCACCTTGAACATAGGTCAGTGCAGGGATTCTTGGCTGCTCCTCCTTTGTGTTATGTTCTCTTAGTTAATAACTTTTTCCAGTTAGCTTGGCTGGGCATCCCCAAGATATTCATGGAAAATACAAAGAATCCTCAAAAAGCTCAAGTCAAAAAAAGGCAGTGCAGGTCAATGATGCCAAAACCCTGCCCATTTCTCAAAGGGCTTCTCTAACTACTATAAGAATGCTTGATAACTAAACCAAGATTTATTTAGTCCAAGAAGCGTTGCACAGAACTGCAGAAATAAATTCCAACCTTTAATTACTGGAAACCTTTTACAAGTTCTGAAAGAAGAATTAACTTTTAGTGACTACAACTCCTCTGCACATTGTGCCCCTAAGTCTGCTCCCAGCATTCAGGTGCCAGCACATACTCAAGATCAGAATTCCTTGCCTGGGTTCTGCCGTTTGCCATCAGAGGGACATACATGTCCAGAGTCACCCTGCAATCACGTCTAACAGAGCTGGGTAGACCATCCCTCAGCTCCTTGAGTGAAAGAGAATCCAGAAACACATCAAAGCTGTACAAGAAAACGGCTCAATGGGACACTAAATATGGGCAACGCATCAGAAGAGTGACAGTTACTCTATCAGTAACTTTGAACTACTGCCCACAGCTTTTCTTTTTCTAATGATTACCAAGCTATTACTTGTACAGAAAGTAGATGCACTTAGCCCACACAAAGAACTTAGGAAAAATGCCCATCACTAGCAAACACTTTTAAAAGGATGCTTTGGAAACCTGTGTTCCCATTCCTCAAGAAAGAAACAGGCAAATTCCATGGAAGGCTACAAAGTGGTTTCTCACTTACTGCAGCAGGTAGAAACTGGCAAAGCTGAAGTGCAGCATCTCTCTTCTGACTGAATCTAAAGGTATTGTGATAGTTTGATTTAATACAGTTCAGAAACTACTTACAAGGCCTTTCAAACCAAAGTTTGTCCCTTTAAAAAAGTATGACAATTTAGTGTAAATGTTACTGTGAAAGTCTCTGTTTCGGAGAACAAGACCAAGCTCTACAAGGAGTCTTTACAAAGGGTCATCTTGTTAGACGAAACCTGCACAGAATCCAGCAGGACCTGGCTGAGAGAACAGGAGACACAAGGGCGGTGCCTTGAGGATGACTGATCCTTTTTACCTTTGCCAGTTAATGTGACCAGGAATGTAACAAAATTCCTACCATATCTGCATGGTTAATAAGCAAAATGAAACTGGAGAACATGGCTAAAACAGCAAAGGCACAACATGCACATCTGTTCCTCTCCTCCTTCTCACAATCAAAAACATCTCCATTGGATATACTTGGCAGAGGCAACAGGCAGCCCAGTTCTGCACAGCCCTGCTGCCATTTATACCACAAGACCTGGGCAGACTGAAAACAAAGAGCAAATGTCAAAAGCTGTACCCTTGCTAGAGAAAACAAAAGCCATGACCCAAAGCATTTAAAATGAATTTTCATGCCCTACATCTCTGTGCCATGTCAGCCCCATATTACGCCCAGTGAAAACCGCACTAGCGTGATATTCTACAGGTGCTGGTATAAATACTGTGAGTCTGAGGACCAGCACCAAAAGCCCCACTAAAGAGTGTAGCAGTTCATAGACATTCCTCAGCCAGTACTTGAGCAGCGCAGCTGCCAAATTCATTCAAGAAACAAGCAGGCCAAATGCTACCCTTTGATAAGAATATCAGTTTTGGCGTTCTCTTTTACTCAGCCTCTTCAAAAGCATGACACATGCCCACAGTCTCCTGTTGAGCAGGCTTCCATTACTTACTGAATGACCTTCCTTCTCTTGTGCTCATCATGAAGACATGAAGGCAGGAAAATCAGAAATTTTGAGCTAACAACAAAGTGCACAAGAGGACAATAACACAGTAACACTTTGATGAAAACTTCCTGGCCTCAATCAGAGATGTCCAGAGGTTCCCTTCAGCATTAAATATTCCATCATTCTCAATCATTGAGCAGAACAGCTTCTTTGCAAAAAGTGAAGTAATTATAATTGAGGAATCTGGGTTTAGCCACAGGGGTTAAAATCCAGTACCCAGAAGAAAGATTGAAAAAGTATCCCAAAAGACTTCATCACCTGCTACATACTAGCACCAACTACTATACACATGGACAGACTAATCAAAACCAGGGCAGCCAAGTGTAAAAGCCAGCCAACACCACCCTCAGTTTGCTCTCACAACCATGGGTTGAAAAAGAATTCAAGGCAGCTGTGTCTTGCTTTGTCTTTTACACTCATAGAACTGGATGCCATAATAGCCATCTGAAAGACAACAGTGGCACAAGAGGACACTATTAACCAAAAGATTCCATTTTTGAGCACAAGGTACTTGCAGACACCAGCTGTGGGATATAAACAATCACTCTAAGAAGTAGCTATCTGCTGCTGAATGAAACACATCCGCAGTGATGTATAGCCAACTGGCCACGAGAGATGTAGTGTGATCTGCCAGTGAGATTTCCACAGGAAGGTAGTTTTGGCAGTCTGAATTATGTATTATCATTCTTCCTTATCAGAAAAATAAGAGTACGTGACTACAGAAGAGCTAAAAGTAAAACCAGAGTGTTTTTCTTTACTGCTCTTAGCCTGAAAACTTGAGGATGCAATGTTAGCATAAAAGGAGACAGAGAGCAAGAGACTTCTAATGTACCATCAGGCCTCCTTTATAAAAATACCCTCTGTCTTCTGTCTTCATATTCTGTCACTAAGTTTCAGGAAGGTCTACGCATAGATGTGTCTGCACTGACCCTCTGTTTATAGCTGCTGTTATTCTCAAGGGACACCCCAACATTTGGTATGAGGAACCTCTTGCAACAGAAATGCCCTCAGATAACATAGCATTACAGTTCTGTTGAACAGCTCTTCTCAATTCGCTGCATTTCCCTGCTGAGAGAAAGACCTATTTGGAAATAGATCCAGAAATCAGCAATGACAGAGCAGCACAAAAGAAATCCCTGTCAGCCAGCCTTGGATTTTGATCACAACAAGCTTCCAGGAGAGCGTAATCCAGCTAAGCTGAACCTGGATATGGAATGATCAAGTAAAGGGCAAGGAAGGCACTGTGAAAAGCATGGAGAGAAACATTTGGTCAGGAAGGAGAACAAGAAAAGGCAAGATTGCTGGGGAATGGAGTGAGGGAAAGTGTTTTCTAGGAAAAAAAGCCAAAACTGACTCAAGAGTGGCCTACCTGGGTGGAAGGCCTCTGGATCGTAGATAGTTCTTTTCCCAAATGAGAAGCACGAGGCCAAAGGACCAAGAGCAACTGGGAACCTCCTACACTGCTGCGGTGATTCAAAACCCTGTGAGCAAGAGGGACATAGAAACCCAGCATCGTTGCGTTGCACTGCCTTGTCATAAAATGAGCATTCGCAGGGCATAGTGTGTGCATCGTTTCCCCTACCTACCGTTACATTTCTGCCATAGGTGAGCAATATATGCCAGACTAACAAAACCAAGATAACTAGACATGGAGGATGTTCTTGGAAGGCGCAGGAAAAGAAAAATGAATGTGAGATGCAGACTGACACTGGATGCCTTAAGCAAATGCCAAAACCAACCCCCCTTCAGTTACTGTAGTTCCAGTTTGCTCATTTTGTAAGCAAAAGCTGAGAGCCAGGCATGAGTAGACAAATGTGTGGCAAAAAAAACCCCACTAGATAAGCAGTTTTACTATATCCCTTTAACTTCTTTTAAGAAGGCTTTTATTACTATGTTTAATCAACCATTCGTCTGAAATCCTAAAGCTCCTCTGGAAAATGGGAATCACAAGGAAAGTTCTGATCAACAACTCTAGCACTGTACACTGCTTTTCAGCTCCTAGAAACACCATTGTTTCTTGCATAGATGAGAAGAAAAACAGCATTACATAACTCAGTATATTAGTACTAGAAATAAAAGCACCAAAATTTGAGTTTGGATGAATCCCCAACAATCTTAACAACCTCTACAGAAACTATACAAATCACAGGCAGAATTTCTGAGTTTGCAATGCCAACTGTGAACAACTTCTATGTTCTGCAGTTAAAAATATGCACGCAACTAGCCAGTAACTTGTACACTGAAAATTGAAAAATGAGTGGAAGGCTTTATACAGTTAATGGCTCTATAGGTAACATGCGCTAAGTCTGCAAGTATGCCCCCCATCGCTCCCCTCCACCCTCATCTACAACACTGAAACAACATTACCTTTTTTGATTAACGTTACCTTTAATGTCTCGATGAACAATACCATGTTCGTGTAGTACATTGATAGCAACCGTGATTTGCTTTGAGTAGAGCCTAATGACATGCTCCTGAAGGCCCAGTTTTGATACCTCCTCCAGAGTGCCCTCATCACAGTACTCCATGAAGATGTACATTTCTTCCTGTTGTGGGAACCAAACCGGATTTAATTGGTTTTAGTTTTGGGTTTTGTGTTGTTGTTTGTTGTTTTTTAAAAAAAAAAAAACCAAAACTGAATTAGGATCAAGTTTTTCTTCCATCCTTCATTGTTTGTGAAAAAAGTAATGGAAGTACCGTGTAATGTTTTAATGGAAGTACCTTTTACCATGGAATATCCAATAAATCATTTATTCAGAACTCTATTTTCTTGGGTATGCTTCAACTTCATATATTCTATTGCACAGCTATGGAAAAATCTCTGCTACATGTCTATCTGCATCATTTGTATTCAGCAGATACGATTTGGTGGTATAAAATACGTTACTTTGGCATCAACCAAAAAGCACTCTGGAAATCTGTATGTATATTATGCAGAAATACAAAAAGAACCTTTGCATATTTAGAAAGAAAGTTTGGAGCTTGATTTTTTTTCCTTTCTTTCCTTCCCAGTTCCTGCAATATCGTGTGTTGATTGCTTAGGGAGAGCAAGTTTTTTTTGTTGTTGTCTGTGGCTTGAACAAGCATGCCAACTCTAACTCACTTAAGGAAAAGTTAGGTTCTTGTTCCCTCTCTCTGTCTCCAAGCCCAGCCAATTTCAGCCACACTTAATTCATACAAAAAGATGGCAAAGACACTAAGCTCTTAGAACCAGCCTGAGAAACCAGTGACCCAGTGGCACAGACACCCAAAGTTGTGTCCCCGAGTAAAGAAATGCAGACAGAAAGCAGCCTTTGTCCCCTCCTAAACCAGCAATGGGTCACAGCAAATCAACCCATTCATACTGAGCAAATCAGTCAAAACCACACACTGCTTTCCAGCCAGACACCAGGCATCCTGGTCCCTGCCTGCCTCACTGGGTAGAGTCACAGGAAGGACCCGAGACTCTCAAGGGTAGGTGGGAAGAGCACATGGGAAGCAGAGAGGAGTAAGAAGTAGGAGTATCTCAGGATGCAACTCTGGAATCCAGCTCCGTAAGAAAACCAGGCTTCATTAGTTCTGCTGCTTAAGTAAGAAAACACATTTTTCCTTCTGAAGAGATGCTAGCTGAATTCCAAAAGATCTGCTTCCTTAATATACTTGACTGGCATCAGGAATTAAATGCCAGCACAAATTTTTTTCCAGGAATCAACAAGATATTGATACAACCTTTCCTGCTAACAGTGAAGGGTTTTAGGCTGTCTAGTCTTCATCTACACACAAAAGTTACCACACTGTATATGATACAGCTTGCTTTTACAGCAGTTAAAAAGAGTAGCAGCATTAGAATAGCTCCAGCATTACTCACTCTATTCACTTATTGTGAACATCTCTGTTTATGCACCAGTTCCAAAAGAATTTCTCCAAACTATGTTTCAGAGACCTCAGCATTCAGAGGAAAAAAGACACACTACAATTCACAGAGATATCCAGACAATTAGGCAAAACTAGTATGTTCTCAAGTAAAACCTCCATGATCCAAAGCTTCTTAGGATTTTCCCTCTGCCCTATAAAAAGCCCCACTAATTTACGTTTTCTTACCCTATGGAGCTCCACGCCAAAATAACGAACAAGATTTGGGTGTTTGATGCCTTCAAAAATCTTCAACTCATCGGCTGTTTCTTTGATGGTTTTGTGATCATTAGGTTGAAATCTTATCTGCAAGAAAGATTTTGTTGTTATTTTGGCACTATTTCAAAATACTAAGGAACAACCTCACCCCAAAACCCCAAACAACCCGTCCTAAACCCAAACACACAAACCAAGAAAAAACACTTTTTAAAAATTTTTATTTTTAAATAGCACCATCACACAAGACACAATGTTTTTAATCAGTTTAAAAATAAATAAATTTTCTCCCAAGGTACTCTTAAGGAAATCCAGAAAAGCCTTTTATTTGGAAGTTGCAAACAGTTTGCATTTAAGCCCACAGTGGGGAGGTGGGGAATGTTTCTTGGTGAAATAATTCTGGAAGTTAAAAATAGTACAGGAAAAGGCAGGATACTCTATATTTAGCCTACTGGTGAAGTGTTTCTCAAACAATGTCCATTTAACTTATTTATTCTTCTGCTAAAGAACAAAGACATGCTAATCTGTAAAAAGCACCTGTATCTAGAAAGCAACTTTGAGTGCTACTGATGCAGGGGTGGGGTGGGGGGAGGGAAATATTATTTCATCATCAGAAAAAAAAAACCAAAACAACCCAAACAAACAAAACACAAACCCCACAACACACCAACAAACCCAAAAGAGAACCGCCAACCCCCCCAAAAAAAAAACCAACAGCAAAATTTCAAGTGTTGTTATTAGTTATTCAGTGAATGAGTATGGTACAAGATGTTAAGCACAAGCCCAGTCCTGCTTTTCCACACCTTTGGGATCACACATGTATTACACGTGTGGAAGAACTGGCTCATAAAATGCTCTAGCATCAAATGGCTGGCATGGTAACTGTTGTGAACAGTTGATGCTCACAGTTGTCTGAAGATGTAGAAATGCAATAAAACTAAACAATACGAATGTTCTAAGAAACAAGGTGCTGTAGGGAAAATAGATCTCTACACCTACACAGCTTTACTTACTTCCATCCTGAAAATTAAATTTTCTGCTCCCACCAAGTTAGTCAACAGTTTTGTGACTCAGCCTAGCTCACTTAAACTACAGGAGAAGCTGAAAAACACTTTCTATCTTTTGCTTTAAAGAATAAAGCAGAAAGGAATAAAATGCAAGACGAAATACTGCAAAGTAAAATGTAAGTTTGTGTACAGTCTTCACTAAACAGAAAACTCTTTCCAAAATAATTTAAGATCTCTTAATGGGAGTTCACACGTTTTAAGTAAGCATTCATTAAGTTCACAATACCCCTATGAGATTAATAAAAAAATCCATTTTACATGCATTTAAATTGAAAATTGTGAACTGAAAAGAAAAAGCTTAAGCAACTTCAGGAGGAACAAGTGATAACAGCAGATGTGGCTACATGAAGAAACAATTCGTCCTCCCATCCTTTCCAGTCAGCTAACAACAGCGTTCAGAAATCCTTAATGCCTGCTAAGTCATGCACATGTAGTTTGGAAGAAAACAAGGGCAGCAGTGATTCTTGTATACAGAGTACTCACTTCCTTCATAGCCATCAGCTCTCCAGTGTCAACACTGATACAAGTATAGACCTTCCCATACTGGCCTTCACCTGCAGAATTAAAATATGAAACATTAATTACACTACATTCAACACGCAACACGTACATCAACTGCAATGAGAAAACACCACTGAAAACTGAGCTTGCCAAGGTTATTTGCCTGTATTTTAATTTAAAATTTCAAGTAGCATTTACCCTGTAACACCTGATACTACACTCATAGTCCTGAATTCAAGCTGATTAAAAGTAAAAACGTTATATTAACAGGCTGACCTGAAAGGAAACATCTCAGGAATATGAGGGTTTTCCCCACAAATCCCAAACCAGATAGGAAACAATGATCATATGGGGAAAACAACAACAATATTGGTGAATTAAACAAATCCCGAAGTTTGTGCTCATTTCCATTGATATTTCTGGTTCTCTCAAAAACAGACCTCAAACATTTTATAGGGTTAAACACATGCAGGAATCGCAGGTTCATACCTAAGCAACTGTCCTATTCAAATCCTTCTCCTGCTCTGTTTCTTGTTATTTTACCAGTGAAAACTTCACTGAAGTTCTATCCTTGCTGCATTAGTATTTTGTATTTTAACATTCTGATTTCAGTAAAGCTGATACTGCTTATGTGGAGACCCAAGACTTCAAGACAGTCTTGGATTTCCTTCAGAAATACTAAGCTTGGTATTTCAGGCTGATAAATGAAGGTATAATGAACGTACCAATTTTGTTTCCCCTCTGCCACTTGAAAGTCACTTTCCTCAAACCTACATGCATGACATTATCATAAGATTTCGGTGTGTCACAAACTTGGCCAATGATGTTCTTCCTCCTCATCTCTCTGTATCTCCTTTCTTCAAACAACTGAACAGACTTTTGAACAGCTTCAATCGGTGCTTGCTTGGAAGCAGTGTCTAAAAAGAGTGATGAACAGTTTCCTTGATTGAGAAATACTCGCTGTGTTTGTATTTTGTTACCTTTTGATATCACATGAAGTGACCCAAGTTAGAAGACAACTATTTTGTGAGTCAAATTTAAGATGTAGGAAAAGAATAAAACATCTTAGCCATCACATATGAGACTATCACTTATGAATCACATATGAAACTAAAGTAAAATGAGAATACTGGTACTTTCCTAATCATCTCTTACTTGATTAAAGGAAATTAAATGTATGAAATGCAACACACTTGTTTGCATTTGGCCTGTAACTAACCACCAAGAGATAGTGGAAATTTGTTAGGGTCATTAAGAGCACCAAGGAAAGAAGGAGAGGTAAGGTTTTGCTCTACATAGATGTGAGAGGTTTCTAGGAAAACTCATAGCACCTGTTATTTCAAACGTTTAGGCGTATAAGATAACTCTAGCTTTCAAGTCTTATTGTGAAACAATCCTGTGAGTGAGTGAGGCTGGAAGAAATCTCAGGGTAGTATTAATTTATCCCCTCCTTGTAAGCACAAAAAAAAAAAAATCATACACCTGCCACTGTTGACAGACAGTAGTCTAACCTGTTTCTAACAGCCTCCAAAAGATGGAGATAGTGATACTCCCAAATTATATATGCTACTGCCCACCTATAATTCATACCACTTCATTCACACTAAGTCTGCCTTGCTTTAAACCAAGTCTTTGTCTTATTCACAGTGGACAGCAAAACCAGTTCCCATTGCAGTCTTTTAGACATTTTCGAGTTTTCCCTCATTCTTCTTTTCCAGTTTAAACAAACTCAGTTCCTTCAGTGTTTATGTTCTGAACAAAAAATGTCACCTGGATTTCAGAAAAAAATGTTGCTGTTCTTCCTGCGTTCTGTCTGAGCCACATAATGAGACCAGTTTTTACGTGACAGAAAACTTTTCTAATGTTTCATGAGGTTCCACCCTGCCAGAATATATGCAAGCAAGCTACATGTATATATCTGTACAGTATAGGAGTCTCAGAAGTAATCAAGTTATTTAAGTTTCCTGAAAATAAGCAGAACAGAAAGGAAGGAGCCCCATAATAGGCTTGTATTTGGGAAACAGTATAGGATCACATGCTGTTAGACACCTAAAATAAGAAAATCCCATGCTGGGGAGAGATCTTAGGAAGTGAGGAAGTGCTTCCTACTTCATGCAATTCATAATTGGGCACTGAATAGGGCCAGCAAACTTCCGCAATTCCTATAGTAATAGATGTACTAATTTTACAAAACACTAGCTCATTTTACAGAACTGCTAGCGTATCTTTCAGAAATTGAAAAGATGTAACTTTTATGAAGTTTAATTACTTCTACCTCAGAGAGTACACCTTGTGATTTTGTTAGCAGTATCTTCTGTCTGCAATCAGGATTTTATTTTTTGCCCTTCCTGTGCACAAAGCTGTGAAAACCTCTTCACAATCAGCATTAAGATTCGACCTCTTATTACAGCACTAGTTTAATAGACATGACGTTACAGTGGCTCCTGAACACCTACCTTTGGTCTGGTTGATTAAAGTTCTGAGCTCCCAACTCCGCCGGGATGAGCCAATTGAGTCTCCTTTTGGATATGATGGTTCTAGAGAAATAATACTGTGAGCATAAAAGTGGCTTTATCTCATATTAAGGATTATACCACTATATTCAGCAGAAGCCAATTCTTATATATCAGGACTAATACACCCTACAAGTACAGAGGCAACCTTATAGCAATGTATGCTCTTGAATTAAAAAATTCCATCATTTGTTTTCTAAAGATAAGTAAGCTACTCTGAAACAGCATTTAATTTAAACAAGAACAGAGTTCTCCTTCCACAGCTGAGGGAAGCACTTCAAGTCAGGGCACTCAGAAACAAGTATGTAAGAAATCTCTAGGAAAACAACCTTCTGGGGTTGCTTAGAAAGACCTGTATTCATTCCAAACGTAGCCAGTTTCCCATTCATACAGGTACATAAAAAATGGAATAAGCATAAGGCAGACAGTATTTTCAAGATCTACTTAAAAAAAATTAAAAATCCCCCACACCTCTTCGTATAAATTTTTAAGGCATTTCTTTATTCAAAATCCACTTCATTTTGCAGGATGACCAAAATATGAATTCGACTTTGCTTGGGATTTTCTACTTCATTTTAATTTGCACAAAACACACTATCTTAAAAATCAGTGTTTGAAGGTATTTATTGTAATAAATACCACATATACAGGGGCTGGGGAAAGCTGAAGGAGGAATCCTGACTGGACATCAAGGCACACACCCTGTCCCTTCTTCCAGGATGCAAGTAATAGCAAGTATTTGTAAGATGAATACTGCAGTGGTAGTTAGAGAACTAGATCGAAAACTCTTTGCTGTCCTGATGGGTCCAGTTCATACCTCATTAACAGCATTTAGAAATACTATCAAATGGCATAGATAATTTCATTTTTAACATTGTATCTTAGTAAGACACCAAGAAATTCCTTCAGGTACAATTCAGAAACAATACGAAAGGCAAGAGAATAGCGGATATGTCTGAAAAACACAAGAACTTACTCTGACAATATAAGCCTAGAAGTTAAAAATCTAAGATTTGTGAATGGGAAAAGGTGAAAAAAATTTTTTGGAAAGGCTATGAACTGGGAACAGAGAGAAATATGTTAACGACATAAATCATCTGCACATCCAGGTCACTATCTATCCCTGTGACAATCACCTTCTCGCTCTTCAGTGGGACTGGAGTGACGACTAAGCGATCTGAACTGCAACTCAGCTGCTATTGAAGCCAGTCGATCATTTTCAGGGACGCTGGAACCCCTGTTGAAAAGAGCCATTGTACTAATTAACTTAGCATTGAGCTAAATAACTACTAGTGACAATTTAACTGCCATTTTAAAGAGAAAGAACCTCTGAAGCCTAGGACATGAACCATTAAAGTAGCATGAAAAAAAAATTATACTGAGAAGTAATCTCAAAACCCTTTCTCTGCTATTTTTTCCCTGCAAATGAAGACTTATAATTTTAGTTATGCCCTGGTATGAAAAAGCCCTAAGCTTCAAAAGCATTAACTACTTGAAACTCTTACTTGCCCATATCAACAGAATCCACTATAATGACTACTAAGACAGTTGCTGCAGGAGGCAGCTGGTGCCAGGTATGGATGTACAATCAGAAGTGATTTAACTGGGTGATAACATGAGCCACATTATAAGATGAAGGGTGGTAACTGAATTCATATGATCATAGTGTGCTGCAAATACAGCCACAGTCCATAGTCAGTAATTCAAAAGTTGCTTCCAAATTCTATCCAATTATTACCTAATAGTAGTACAAAAAAAACACCCACAGGAAAAAAAACAAAACAGAAAAAAAAAACAAACACAAAGAAAAAGGACACAATCTTCACAATCCCAAGACATCCTATTCCCAGGTGAATGTACTCAATACGATGTTTACTTTGTACTCCCTACGACTGCCAGCTACATCTTTTAAGTATGAGGAACTGAAACTGAACCACTGGAAATCCTCAGTACTCTTCAAGAAGTTGAGGTTTTAATCAGCAAGAAGGCTGAGGTTATTCCCAGCATACGACATCCACATACAGCACAACAATTCTAGATGCACAAAGAGCTTAAAAGCAGGCAAAGCTAAACCAGCTTTAAAATGTTGTAGGAGCTGAACACAGGACCTTAAGTATCATAGCTTTGAATGCAGGTGTCTAAAATCCATTTCAGGCCCAACTTAGCCACCCAGATCTTTTACTCTGTGTGTCCAGAAAGATTGTGTGCATGTTATTAGGCAAGGAAATAGCGTAAAAGAGAAGGAGACTTGCTAAATTTACGTTCCAGTCCTGGATAAATTTGAAATTCTGAGTAATAACCCCAGCTAGCTCAGAAATTAAACATTTATAAAGGTCATTAGTACAAACATAGTGTAAATGTACAACCATAAGAAAGCTCAGTGTAAACGACCAGGTATTGCTGCGTTGGATTTTACTTTCTAGTTATATTAAACTGATTTTTTTTTTTTTAAATGAAAAACTTCAATAGAACTATGGTGGCATTTGTGCACCACGCACTGCCTAGTACAATTGATTTATGAAGACCCTACAATCAAGTTCCTACATTCAATTTTTAGTAGGTATATAATGCCTACAGTCATGTCATAAATGTCTAAAGAGTTTCTGGAAAGCATACAAATTTTCTGTTTCTGTGCTATTCCAGCAGCTGGACCCCACACCTCTTGCATACATAACCACAAAACACTTTCCAACAGACCAACCTTTCCAACAGACAACAGGATCCAACAGACTCCATTTCTCTTTTGGAGCACAAATAAGTGAAATCCATAATTAAGACTGCAATGTGTTAAAGTTTGCACCTTTCTTTTAGCTATATTAAAACCAGAAATTTGCTATAAATACATTAGGTTATAATATTTTGCCTTCCTCAATAAGCAAAACCCCAGCAGCCTCCAAAACTGTCTCTGCTTTAATAATTTTTCCTAGGTAATACAGGGGGTTAAGCAATGCTACTGAAAAATCCAGGCACTACATGAAAAAAAAAGATAAATATATATCAAGGGATGTTTTAATAACAACCATTACAAAAGTAAAAACTGAGACCTCTAAGAAAAATACAAGTCTCTGAAAAACAGGCCTAAGCAATTTGACTAAAATGCTACATTCACATCAACTTTCATGTTACAATGCATGAAAGTATTACGCATTTGATTGCAACTAAGAAGTAGAATTCTCATTTTTCTTCCTAATGACTATCATCTTGAACCAGAAGAAACTGTAAAAATGCCAACCTTCACCCTTTGATTGATATTGTGTAGGACACACATGCAGAATACACCACTGTATTCAGGTGTGTCAAATTACAAACCTGACAGTTGCGCTGAGCGGTATATAAATCACAACAAAGCCTACAAGTATTAAAAGCTAGCCTCCTATCTCCCTCTTGAAAAACTGACTAACTTCAACGATACGCCTTGGCTCAAAGTGCTGTACATATTCTAGAAAAAAAATCCCACTTCGTATGTTGTGTAAAGACTAATTATTAAATAAACAAGTTCTGTGTTTCCAAAATCATAAATAGTAAGTAACCATCACCCTGCCAGCTTACAAAGCTGCCAGAACCTCTCAGTGAAAATTCTCTAGAATGTTACTTACTTTAAAAGGGCTTTTCAAGAGCATAATGCTGCAGACTACCACCTACCCAGTCTTTTTCAACCGAGGACTTAAAACAGAAGCATGAAGGATATATAATAAATAGATGTAGTTTGAATGACAAAAATTCAGACATATTTGATGTATTTTCAACCAAAAGAAGGGCCCAGACTCACAAGCTGTACATCTAGATGCTACTGTAGGATGCAAGTCACATCTTATCATAAAAATAAGCTGAAAAGGGTTGCAGGAAAGATTTTTATGTAAGAAGTGGCCATTTACTTCCCTCTTAACACCTGAATGCATGCTTCATAATGAAATTGTATCTAAGTTCATTTTGGTCACCATCCGTCTGCTGTTCCTTCACTACCTGTTCTTTCTTTTCTCTATGGCTGTGTGACACAGTCAGACCACGTGTCCCCACTCATACTAACCTCTTGTACAAGGCAGCTCTGCAGTAGAAATAAGAATCCAAAAAGCCATTTATAAACCCTAAGGTAATATCATTGTGCGAACAGCAGGATTTTCACAGTCAGGGGTGCGGGGGGCATCAGAAGTAAAGAAAAAGTAAGTTTAGAGAACTCGGGAGAAATGTCAATGGTCTGACTGTGGTATGGGAGGAAGGAACACCAACCGCCTGAAATATAACAGCCAAATCAGAGGCCAAAAAGCAAGATAGATACTAACATAGGTTTGCCAAAAAATTCACTCGTGACCCCTGCAAACAAATGATACAGGAGTGGTTCTTTTTACATATCCTGATACAGGAATGGCTTCTTTCATGTTAAGTTTATTCTGCACAACCCTAAGAAGCCAAAGGGGTAGCAAGAAATAAAAAACCCTCCTGAAATTTTGTGTGTTTAATTCTGGGTTTGCCACTATATTGTATTTCAAAATATTTATGGCAGACAATAACAATACCAAAACTGTTAGCCAACAACAACAACAAAAAAACCCAAACTGTTGGGCTTATTTACATGTTACCATGTTACAGTCATCTTAGTGCAAAGTGTTAGTTATCAATACTAATTATTTAGTAAAGTTATACCGGCGAACTGACTGGCGTATGTTAATTTCATGGACACTTTTACTGAGCAAATTTGTAACCTATGTCAGAACCGCATGCTTTAACTAACACATTTTTCAGGCGTTCTAAATCTGAAAGCGGTTTTATTTCTAAGACATAAGATTTTGCTCAAGTCAAACATGAATGAAGGGGCCAGTGGAAGACATGATGGGACGGAAAAGCACGGTGCAAATGATCTACTAGGATGCAAGTATGCAGAAACAGTTATATGGGTGATGTAAATAGAATGAGGCTGCTACGTCATGGAGCGGAGCTACCTGGTATCATTTGCACTGCTGACAGGTTTGGGTTGAGCTGAGTCGCTACCGATGGGAGCGGGGCGACTGACAGCAACGCTGCAATGGTTCCGTGCATCACAAGGGACACTCCGCGTGCTGTGGCAAGAAGAAAAACTTCAGGAAACAGTTTAAAAATGTTTGGAGTTGAAAGTTTATTTTAAAAATAAACTTTTGAGGTGTGCATAATGAGGCCTGATTTTAAAAGTTTTTGAAGTACATAAATACTTTTATGTGGAATGAGACTGGGTCTCAAAAGCTTCGGAACTATCAATACGTACGATAATAATAATAATAATGATCTTCAAAACCAAAGTCTCCAGATCTTTAGGGTGGTACTAGTTTCTGCCAACAGCTAAGCAACTTTCAAAACAAAAAGTCAAATGTAGAGTCTGACACTGTGCTGATCTCTTGAAAAATAAGGTCCTCTGTTTGTGTAAAAATATGCACCGCAAAGTTTATTTTGAAATTTTTTAAAACTACTTTTGCATTAATTCTCATGTCTGCTCTTTCAAAGGGAAGCAAAACCATGCATTGTTTTAAGCTTCTTCACAGCAGGTTGGTAATGATGCAGAAATGCCACCATATTCCAGAATTTTTAAGTCTTATCTGTGCTAAACTACAGAAAGCACTGTCACATGCATGTACACAGTCATTCAAAGTGGGAAGGAAATAAAAATCTTGTTAATGAGCAGTTTTCAACAAATTTAAGCTTGTTACATTGAAACATTTCTTTCAGGAAAGACAAAGAGGATAGAAATTAATTCAAAGTGAAAAAACATGCAACAATAAAAACTGTAAAATAAAGGGGGGTCAGGTGGGGAGGAAAGGGGAAGAAACTATATTGTCCTTAGCACAATCGACAAAATCTGGATCACTAACATGCTAATTTTTACTACCTGCTTTGCCCTCAATGGGAAGAAAAGGTGTTCCACTTACTGACAAGTCAGCATAGCCAAGAAAGGATAAACCATTTTAGAAGTCTATACTAATGCTAAATACCTGAAGCCTTCAGGTGTCGGTATGATAAGATGAGGATTTGGTGGATCACTATGGCACCGAGGTACTTTTACAGGACGGGGACTGTTTCGATGAATAGCTGCAAACATAAACAAAGGTGGCACATTTACTCCGATGTCAGAAAAACTCTGTTAGGGCCATTTCAAGACACAAAATTAAAACAAAGTCCTATTTTACAGAGTAAAGTGTGAGCTGGCATAGATTTTCTTCTCCTTTAAGAAAAATCCAAATTATCCCAATTTTAAATAAATCAGTTGGATGTATTAATATTACTCATAATATTGTATCATGTAACTCCTCTATAAAATAATGAAAATTCTGCATAGAATTAGAAACTAGCAATTAGAAGATGTGTACTTACTTCACTAAAACTACACCTTCACTATTTCAACTTCACAGATTAAAGATTTGTTTTCTTATTGAAAAATAAACATTAACAAACCAAATAATAATTACAAAGCAAAAAGCGTTATTATGTTCCTTTTGCCTCACAATTAGTTTTCTCAAACAAGAACAGAAAGCAAAATGAGCTCGGAAAAAAGACCACCACATATGACAGTTTTACCCATACTAATGCCGACCATGAGTCTGCCCCCAAGGAAGCGGTAAAAAGGGACAGGATGAAACCTAAATGAGCCATCATTGTCCTCATGCCTAGCTCACTCATTGCCCGTAAGAGTAGTCTGCAGTGTCGTCCCCTTCCCTCAACTCCTTCTTAATTAGCCAGAAAAATATTGCAGCAGTCACATTGCAAGATAGCTGATTGCCCATCAAAACACGAGTCAGTACTTTCTGCCAGACTAGGTTAATCACAGTGAGCTGAGGTTCTGCTTTGTTTGCACTACCAGGACAATTAAAAGATGCCGGGGCCAGGTGTTGGTTGTCTTGTTATAATTCACAAGGACACTAACAGAAGACCCAGAAGGCAGAACCTAACCCACCTGGGTGGACACAGGCTGTTTCACAAAGCAAAAAGACAAGATAAAACACCAGGAGGCCCCCAGCTACATGCCTAAAAACTGGGTCCTCAGCTTTGGGAAAAGGGGTAAAGATCACAGCCCCTCAACATGGTATGCAAACGGAACTAGGAATTATTTTTCTCCTGGTGATGAGACTGAAAGGAGTATCTGCAATATCTGCAGCCAGGATACAGTTTACATTTAGTTATGTTTATTTCACATGTATTAAAATTTCAGCCTGCTGTTCAAGTCTGCACCATCCACCTGTGTCACCCCCTCCCTGTGCCTCTCAGCCAAAAGCTGTCCAGCAATTTAGTTTGTGTGATCTGCTGTGTCTGCAATAGCATTTGTAAGTGTTTCGGTACTTTGGGACTGTCATGCTAGTGATCTACCTAAAATGGGTCTTCCTCTGAAGAAGCGTATCAAAGTGAATGTGCAGGTTTTACATTACAGTACAGAACTTGCCTAAAATTTATTTTAGACTATGCTTCTTTCCAAAGGATTGGACTGACTTTCATTATGAAAGGTTTCTCAGCTATAAGAGTTTCTCATCAAAATTATATCAAAACTGAAACTTCCTGAAATATTGAAAAACCTCCCCTTGCCTGACTCAGATTACCTTCCCTTCATGTCTTCTGCCATCACCCCTGTCCAGGAAGTGGATGGACATCAAGAGAAAGAAAAGAAGATGACGTAATATTCTGTAAATTAAACTAGTCAGTGGACTTGGGAGAAGGAAGACAGAAACAGTGCTCAGAGATACATAAAAGGGCAACACAGCTGAGAAAACATCCTTTTCTTAAGATAAACAATAACATATGTTGATTTCACTCTAATGCCAAAGATATTTTTCACACTATGACAAATTTTGTGATATTGGAGAACTATTTACCACAGCTCTATTGTCAAGCCCTCAGGTGTAACTCCTCTGTACCTCCAACACTTATATAAGGTCTGTTAGAAGCGTAAATACCTGCAGCACCACCATGAAATTTCTGGAGAGGGAGCTGTCACTGCCTCCTTAAAGTTATAATCACTTCTTTACCCAACCTTTCAAAATATCACAATCCTTTTCCAGCAGATTTGCAATACTTCACATGGATTCAAGGACAAAAATCTGAGGAAAGCATCCGTAAAGCTTTTAAATTTCTTGAGTAAAACCGCCACACATTTACACTTTGTCAGGCAATAATGGTTTCACATCAACAATCATTAGAAGTTGAAAACAGTTTTATTGGTATTTCTAGCATTTTAAAATTACTATCAAAATTCTCTAACTATAGCAGCAAAGCTCCAAAACAAATGCCAGTAACTTCTGCCTTACCAAGGTACAAACCTGTAACAGGACTGTGAGGTTTTCCAATAACATGGCCGATGCACTCATTCATCAGAGCTTGTAAACTCTGGAAAAGACAAACAGAAGTTTGATGCTTTATGCTTAAGTTGTGATGCTTTATGTTACAAGACAGTTGATAGTCATGTGGTAAAGCTCACAGTAATAGAATTACACTGGTTAAGTATGTAATCTGTCAAGTAAGCACCCCCACATTCTATCAATTATATTACACTTCTGGTTTCACATTAGGGTCTTGACTTGGTTGTTTTTTTTTCTTTTAAGGTAGAAGTCTTAGTCTTGCTTGCTGTAAAAAGCTGCTACAACATCTACTGCCCTTCCTCTCCCCACCTCAAGAAGAAACACCCAAAGAAAATGGGTAAGAGTATGACAGCCCGAATCACAAGACTAAAGCCTGTAAAACAACAAATACAAAGCACTGCATATTAAAAGAAATCTACTTTCCTTATTTACCTATGAAGTTAGCAAAACTCACAAAAGGGTGTTCAACAGTTAAGCCACTGAGCTGGGGCTCAGGCAATCTGAGCCTAATTAGTGGGTGTACTATTCACTGTGTATGTAATTTAAATCTTCCTTCTGGTTCAATTTACTTGTCGGACCACCAGGGATAAAATTTGTCTTCACAATAAAGAATTCAAATTATATTGCCAGGTACAGTTGTTATGAAGGCCACTTCTATATACCAGTCATTCAGACTAGTCAAAGTTTCTTACAGAAATTCAGAAATTTAGTGAAGACCAGGAACTTGAAGCTAGATCAACTAAAAAAAAAAAACAAAACACAAACAAAAAAACCCATAAAACTATTTAGGAAAAAAAAAAGTGTTTAGTCTGTGATTGGCATATCTTAGCAACCCAGACTGAGCCAGAATCTTCGCTTTAGATCTACAGATCTAGACTGTCCTTCTATGACATCAGGTATTATTTAGATATCAGATTAGGATTGACATATGCATTTCTAGGTGAAATGCTGTGACCTGTGGATGCCGGAGTTAGATTAATCAAAAGGGTTTCAAGTGATGCTCTCCAAAACTGAAATCCAGTTTAAGAAAGCAAAAGTTCTGAAATGCAGTTAAGGTTTTGGTTTCCCCTCTTTCTCTCACATTTGTTCCAAGTCTGACTTTACTCCATCTTAAATAACACTGGCTCTGAATTCTCTTTTCTGCACATGTGAAACCTCTGTCATAAAAACAGTCTTTTGGAAGAAGCGCTGTGAAAGATAGTTATCAGTCACTAGAAACAAACTCATGCATGATTGCTTCTTAACTCTCCTTCAAGGTCATAACAAGATTATCCATTCAATTTTTGGACAAAATTACAATTTATTATGTCAACAGTCACATTAAATTTTCTAATCTTCTTTCCTCCTTAGAAGCTTCCCTCTAAATACTGAAGGGATCTCTAGCAAGACAGTATCATTAAAATTTACATACATTACTCTTCAAAACACCAGGTGTTTTAGAAACTGTGCGAAAGCAAATAGATATGAGGGTCTACTTGCTAAAGCTAAAGTATTAGTGCATTTCAAATAAAAGCTTAACTCTGTCCTTTAGGCAGACAACCCTTTCCCAACACCACGCACATGGAACTTGCTTATGTAACTTACTTGAGAACTCTTGATTAAAATATATATGAAAAAAGACTAAACCATATAGTTTCTGTATTATGCAAGATTAATGTGGTTGCCATTTCATAACACATTCTTGAAATGAATAAAAATCAGAGGTGCTGACACTCACATTCTGCTATTTTGTGGCAACTGTGCTTTCACTTCTCTGTAGTACTGTACCAAGATCAGAGAAATAAATTCTCAGAATTTTATTTCCACAGGAAAACGGGGAAGGCAGAGCACACAAAAAAGCCAGTTTTAGTCTACTATTTTTTACATAGTAAAAGCAAAAGAAAAATGCTTTAAAGTCTGTTTCACGTTGGCACAATTTGAAGAAATACCTTTAATCAACTGTGATATTGTATTCATACCCATAAATGAACTCTGCGAGCTAACTAAGCCTCAGTAGCTTATACTCAGAAATCTATTATGACAACTATAATTTGTAACTCTACAGAAAAGGTGCTGTCAAATTACCCAAGAGACAAAGGGAGATAGCCTCCCAAGGCAGTACCAGCAACTTGTCAGCAATCTAAAAATATCAATGCCAACGGTCACAAGCGTACTCTATTTAGAATCTTACAAGCTGAAGAGATATCAACATCAGTTACACAGAACAGCAATTGTTTCAGAACGGCATCTGTATTCAGACATAGCTGTATAAAAAATATCCCTGATAACATCTACTGATAACTTCACGTGTATTTAGAAATCAACAGCCAACAGAATAACTTATTCCATACCAAGAAGTCATCTTCTGGGAGAGCTGAAATAAATGCCGGCTCAATGGCTTGAAGAAAATCAAAGCCTTGAGTTGCCCACCTATCTCAAAGAAAAAGACAAGACAGAAAATGAATTGCTTTTTGGCTAAAGCCATCGTAAGAGTTTCAACAACATCCAAGAACAATAAATGACAGTTACTTATTCTTCCTCTGGAAAATATGATAAAATCATTGTAAGAAAATTGATTAATATATAAGAGGTCATATATTTAGCTTGTATTAATATTTGCCCAGTTATATTCACATGAAGTCTGATTTTAGCAAGGACACGGTCAAATAAAGTGAGCAGGCCATGCTTTATATCTCAACTCATATGTGCTTATCTTCAGGAACAGTAACATCAATTCACTCATAATATTTTGGCAACAAGCCAATCCACTATGTTCCCTGCCTAAATTCTGCCTTCTGAAACAAGATCGAAAGAGTACTGATGATTTCATGACTATCTGATCAGCAGCAACTGGGAATCACTGGTTTCAGGGCCTAGATTAGTGAAGTAAAACAAATAAGTAACAGCTAGAGAGAGTTGTCTCTTCAGCCACTTGCTTTTCCCCACTGCCTCCTTTTAGACCTACCAGAATTAGCAGCTTCAACCTACAAAATGCAAGTAGAATCACAGGATATCCTGAGTTGGAAGGAACCTGCGAGGATTATTGGAGTTCAACTCCTGACTGCACATAGGGCAGCCTGAAAGATAAACTGTGTATCTAAGAGCATTGTCCAAATGCTTCTTAAACACCAACAGGCCTGGGGCCATGACCACTTCCCTGGGCAACTTGTTCCAGTGCTTGACCACCCTCTCAGTGAAGAGCTTTTTCCTAATACCGAGTCTGACCTTCCCCTAACACAGCATTAAGCCATTCCCTCACATCCTATCACCAGACACCAGAGAGATGAGATCAGCATCCCTCTCCACTCCCCCTCTTGAGGAAGTTGTAGACAGCAATGAGGTCAGCCCTCAGGCTCCTCTTCTCTAAGCTGAACATATCTAGTATTCTCAGCCACTCCTCATAAGTCCTGCCTTCTAGCCCTTTCACCATCTTCACTGCCCTCCTTTAGACACATTGTAGTATTTTTACATCCTTATACTCTGGAGCCCAAAAGTGCATGCAGTACTTGAGGTGAGGCTGCACCCATGCTAAGTATGGTGAGACAATTGCTTCTTTGAACTGGTATACTGTGCCTAATGCACCCCAGGATATGGTTGGACCTTTTCACCACCAGGGCACACTGTTGACTCACACAGAGCTTACCATCAACCAGAACCCAAGATCCCTTTCTCCAGGGCTATGCTCCAACCTCTTGGACTCGATTTATACATACATCCAGGATTACACTACCCCAGGTGTAATATCTGGCATTTGTCCTTGTTAAAATTTCATAAGGTTGATGATTGCCCAGCACTTGTAATCTATCAAGATCTCTCTGTAAGGCCTCTTTACCCTCAAGGGAATCAACAGCTCCTCCTAATCTATTATCGTTGGCAAACTTAGTATGTACTCAACTCCTGTGTCCAGATCATTGGTAAAAATATTGAAGAGAACTGGCCCTAAAATTGAGCCCTGGGAAACACCCTAGTAACTGGCTGCCAGCCAGATATTACCCCATTTACTCCAACCCT
This sequence comes from Phalacrocorax carbo, assembly GCF_963921805.1. Lineage (NCBI taxonomy): Eukaryota > Metazoa > Chordata > Aves > Suliformes > Phalacrocoracidae > Phalacrocorax > Phalacrocorax carbo. The sequence continues at coordinate 54,336,738 of NC_087515.1, forward strand.
TTGAGCCCAACTCTTCAGCCAATTGTTCACCCATCATATTATGCACATCTAGCCATATGCTGGACAGTTTGTCCAGACAGATATTGTGAGAGATAGCATCAAAACCCTTGCTAAAATAATAATAATTTAAAAAAAAACCCAACCAACAAAAAAGAAACACACAAAAAAATAAACAAACAAAAAACACACCAAAAAACCCGCAAACAAAACCACAACCATATCCACTGCCTTCTCTTCGTCCACTAGGTGGGTAACCTTGTCATAAAAGGATATTTAGTTAGCAAGGCATGGCTTGCCCTCCATGAACCCATGTTGACTTTGACCGATTACTACATTGTCTCTGAATTTTTTTTTCCCCGACAACTCCCAGAATAATCTCCATAATTTTACCAGGAACTGAAGTAAGACTGACAGGCCTATAATTACCAGAGTCTTCTTCCTTGCCCTTTTTGAAAATTGGAACAATGTTTTCAAGCTTCCAGTCAAGAGGAACCTCTCCAGATTCCCAAGACCGTTGATAAATAACTGACAGAGGTCTCACAATAACATCAGCCAACTTCTTCAGTACCTTGGAATAAATTCCATCAGGCCCCATAGACTTGTGTGCACTTGCAGCAGCAAATCTTGTACCAGTTGAAAGTCAACTGGGAGCTTATTACGCCCCTAGTCGTGGTCCTCCAATCCAGGGCTCCAGGGGTCTCAGGGCCCATCATTTGTGTTAAAGACAGAGGCAAAGGGGGCATTAAATCTTCCCTATTTGTGAGGTGACCAATCTCATCAAGTTATGGACCAATATCCTCCTTTTGCTGTTAACACACTTAAAAAGGCTTTTTAAGACTTAAGTTGTTTTGGGGTTTTTTGTTTGTTTCCTTTTGTTTTTAAGATCAGCACACCAAGTTAACTAGCCTATCCACATATGGTTCAGCCTACCCGCTCTTTCCTCTTCTTCCAGCAAGCAGAATAAACCACCACCAGGACAGACTAATCAGCCCTATACTTTAAGGAAAGAAAACTGTCACTGATGTGTAATCTGCTAGCTCAGACCAATATAAGGCACCTACTTTAATGCGAAAGAATTCTAAGTTTCTGATATACGAGCTGCAAAATGCTGCAAAACCACCTAAATAAATCAAGTAATGGTATCATTCTGCTTAGGTCAGTTTCCCAGTTCCTCTGTTTACATCCTCAAAGTGATGTAATTTTGTAACTTCTTTCATTAGTGCCCAGCAGGACATTTTCATAGCACCAACAGTAAGCACAATTTGAGAGACCACTGGACACCACATTACTGTCAACAGACAAAAAATACTTTGGGCTACAACAAAAAACATCCACAAATGCATCCATTACTGCAATCATAAAACTGAAGAATTTTCACTGGAGTGGAAACGCTTCTTCCTCATCTGTGGGGCATACTTCAGATGCTTTCAGAAAGGACTAATGGAAGGACTTCTACAGGGGCTAAAGTTTCCATACATACATCGTTTCTGCGACTGGCACAAAACAATACTCCTTTCTCTGCAGAATGCCCAGAGAATGACTGTTGAGAATTCCGCAATCTTTATTGACTCCTGATCACATAGCAATTTTGTTCCAACCTAACAACCCTTATCTAAAGCCTTTCAATTGTCTGGGTCCAACAATCTCCACTTTTTCTTCCCATTTCCTGTCAGCTAACATGAGGCAAAATGTTCCACAAAATCTTCTCCTAAGCAGTTGTTCATTTGACCATATGCATTTACTATTCAAATTACTTTCAAAAGCCGTGAGCCAGAAGCATCAATAGTTCAGAAGAACTATTACTGAACAATAAAGCATTGTCCACAGTGTAAAAAGTCCTGCATGGTATTTAAACACAAACTACTGTGGCAGTAACAAGTTGTCTGTTACCTGGGTCGCGTGCCTCGGCCACTCTCACATTTTGTTAGCACATAATTCATCCATTTTCTGGCAAAGCTGATATACTTGTCTCCAATTTTCTGTCTGAATTCTCCAGACATCAGACGAACAACTTCTTTATGGTACTGTAAGAAACTAAAGATTACTTTTCACATATTAATAATAAGAAAAAAAATATCATTTGCAATATCCACTGAACTATTTACAGGCTAACAAAACTCTACAGTATGGTAACAGTCGCACCCTATTCTTAGGCTAAATGATTTTATGTAAGCAGTTGCATATTTAGAGAAAAAAATAATGGAAAAGTATGATAGAAAATGTGTTGTAGTGAGAGGCAGCACTTGAATCATATTGCATCCTTGTGTGTATACGGGCATGTGCTGATGTTTAACAGCATACACATCATTTAAGAAACATCCTATGTAAATAAATGCTCAGTTCTGTAATCAGACATTGAACTGCAAAGCAGTGTCTATTTTTAGTTATACTGCAGGTAAGATTAGAGGAAAAAGGAGTTACATATGTACATTTCAAAAATTAAACAGAGATACCAGCTGTTTTTTAGAAGACTATCCTTAGAAGTATGTTAGTGTATGACACAATCTAAAAAATTTTACAAAGCTCACAGGAATCAAATAGTGAAACAGTATACTAAAAGCATCTGCACTCTAAGGAAGGCACTCAAAAGCCATATTCACTGCATCAAAGAACTACCATAAACTTTGAAAGAATGGCTCATATTATAGTAATATGCCAAGTAGGCTGAAAAACTGTGAGAAGCCAAGTTACACAATGAAATTCAATATCAAAGCGTGTTTCTGATTTCATCTAAAATGCTGCCAAGTAGCAAAGCCTACAAGACTACACCTGAATTCATCAAGTTCTTAAAGCTTTTTAGAATTCCATGCATTGGTAACTGGAGTCTGAATTTAATAACCTGTTCTTTTTCAATCATTTTCACATAGGATTTCTGCAGCAACACGTATTTTTTTGTGATGTTCTGCTGGAACTCTTCATATTTCCAGAGTTACAGTTACCTTATTTGCACCAATGTAAAAACAGACATTTGAATTGGTTTTTACCAAAACTACTGTCGTGGTTCAGCCTCAGTCGGCAACTAAACACCACACAGCCGCTCGCTCACTCCCCCCACCCCTGTGGGATGGGGGAGAGAATTGGAAGAGCAAAAGAACTTGTGGGTTGAGATAAGCACAGTTTAATAATTACAATTAAAATAATAATTATAATTATTATGATAATAATAACAACAATGATAATATAATAAAATGGGAAAGAAAAAAAAAACAGAAACACAAGCGATACAACCGCTCACCACCCGCCAACTGATGCTGCACGTCCCCGAGCCGCGATTGCTGCCTCCCTCCCCCGGCCAGCCCCTCCCAGGTAACATACTGGGCATGACGTTACATGATATGGAATATCCCTTTGGCCAGTTTCAACCCGCTCTCTCAGCTGTGCCCCCTCCCCTCCCCTCCCGGCTTCTTGTGCACCCGGCAGAGCACGGGAAGCTGGAAAAGTCCTTGACTAGTACAAGCACTACCCAGCAACAACCAAAACATCAGTGTGTTATCTCAACATTGTTTTCATACTAAGTCCAAAGCACAGCAATGTGCCAGCCGCAGTGAAAAAAAAATTAACTCTATCCCAGCTAAAACCATGACAACTACAAAACAAATGTGTTGTTACATTGTTGCTTCCTTACCTCAAACCCAAAATTATAACCCTGAATCATGGCTTCCCGGTAGTACTGCTGCAAAGTGGCAGATTCAGATTCATCGACTTCAGCATCAAACTCAGATGTGAACATGTGATCAACTCTATCAATGGCACTGCTTATCTTATTGCATAGCTGTAACGCATCACTCTGAGTAACAACAACAGAAAGGGATGGGGGGGGCATCAAATTATTATTTATATTCTACAGTCGACAAGACTAAGGCAAACATGAATCTAACAACTACATTATTTTAAATGGAAATGTACTTTAACGCCATCACCATTCATTCCGTCTTGGAGAAACACTTTCCAGCAGTTGCACTAAGCACGTCTTATAATTAACTGAAGTATTTTAATTAAGTTTGTTTGCTTGAGTGAGATTAACTTTAAAAACCAAGACAGTGAGGGGGTTGGGGACAAAATAAAAACCAAACAAAAAACACCCAACCAAAAATCAGACAGACAAGAACAGAAAAAGTGAGTTTTATGATCTATGACATGACCAAGCCTTTTGTTGTATTTTCACCCTGGTATGCAGACACACCATCTATTAAACTCAGAGGGAAATATAGGGACCTGATATTGCAACTTCAACCTAACAAATCTCTGCTTTTCTGGGTCCTCCAAAAAAACCAACCAAACAAAAACCCACCAAAGAAAACCCTCATCCAACAAACCACCCACCACACACAAAAAAAACCAACAACCAAAAAAACAACAATAAAACCAAGCACAAAAAACCAGAGAGACACCAACCCACTTTTACCTCACAAAGCAACCATCTTCTCCAAATATGGGAAAAAAGTTTTCTTGCAGATCATGGATTTTGATAGAATTTATTTTTATGAAATCAAACACCTTTCAATTCAATAGTGCTTTCCTATGAAGATGTACTTATCCTGTTGCCATTAAGTCCGCTGTGCAATGGAAATATTATTTCCCATTTACCCAGTGCAAAAGTGATTAGACCAATATCACTCAAAAATACACTCACAAATCCTTTGCAAAAACAGAATGAAAACTGTACTGAAAGTAAAGTCCATAAAGGTTCCATAAATACATTTGTGGAATATGTCACTAGCATTGCAATCAAGTCTACTTACATGTTTTAGTTATCAGTGAGCAAAACACCATCAATTTTGACCGAGATAATCTCGAAAACTGCTTACCTTCAGCTGTTGTAGAGCTTTGGCGATGACTGGTTGGCTGGATGTCTGTTCCTGGTGCAGAGATATGAGCCCTTCAATAGACTGCTGGAAAGCTTTTCTCTGACTCACAAGGTGGGCAGATTGAATGACTACAAGGAGGAGGTTATCAACCTAGGAATGCAAGATACCACTAGTTCTTATAAACAAAATCCTCTCTATAAAAACACATCCCGTATCAGCAAACTCTAACTGGTTATTTTTTTTAATTCTACAGTATGAAAGACCTCTCTCGTCACTGTTAAATAAAATCTTTAATTCACACAGAAAAGCTTGATGCTGGCAACTGAACTTGATAAATTCTCATCTTATGAGCAGAGCTCTATTAGGGCAAACACCACAGCTAATTTTCAAGGGGAGTATACTCCTATTCGCTTCTGGAATAGTTTGGGTAACACTGCACTAGAATTACCTTCAGAACAGTTATTCACAGAAAGGCAGCATTTGAGCAAAATAATGATATTTTCCTCAAAGCAGATGGAGGTAACAACTATCACCTAAATAAGCAGATTTTATCCAAGTAATGTAATACACTTCAGTACAAAAACCTACTATTGAACAGAGAAAGCCATAGATTTACCACACAGTATTTACTTAAACTTTGAAAATTATTGAAATGTAAGAATATGTTTTGTAATCCAGAGCTCTGATATTGCAGAAGTCTATAAAAGTACAGAGTCACAGATGGTGTTGACTTTGCTGTGGCACTATGAGTCACATACTAAGCTCTGTTGATTTCAAACTACAGACAATGCATCTGCAACGAGTTACTCACAAAACAAGCACTAATTCATCCAGATTTTCAGTATCTCATCCCCAAAGAATATTTTCACGCTCAAAATTCTTTAAATGTTGATGTGATTCTTCTAGCTTAAGAATATTTTTAAAATAGCATCTTACATTTTCTCTAGTTTGCAATCAAAACATTTTTTTAAAAACACAGAACACAGTCTTCCTGAAGGACTTTTTACTGTCTAACCTTTCAATATTGGATTTTAAAAAATTAATAGAAGTGTTATAGACATACACAAACACACAGTGGTTTATGTGCACTTAACAAACATCAGATAGAATAACCATTTGGAAATGAAATTCCATCTTTTGCTGTTTTAATTTTCTGAATGAAATCCTAACTTTGATAGAAGTACAATGAAATTCTAAGCACTTAATCAAAGGCTATATTTTTACTGTTCAGTCTGGAAGAAGCAACGTGCTTGCACGATCAAAATGGCAGCAGGCATAGGAGAGACTTTTTCAATGGCCTGTAATTGCTAGAGCCCTCTGAATGCTAGAGGCCAGGCACAGTGACATGGAAAGTCACTCTGTTTGTGGACAGTTTAATCCATTTATGGTAGGGATCCAAGGAACTGCATGACATACCAAAAGGAAAATTCACTTAGCTTAACATAAGGATATGAGAACAGGAGGGGCAGGGAGCTGCAGCTGGCTCAGTTGCTAGAGCACAGCAGAGCTGCTGGCAGGGAACCCCTGTTGGCTTGGGATGAAGGAAAGTATGACTGGGAAGATTTCTTCCTGCAGAACTGTTGAACACCCAGTAGCTTCCACAGAAATTTAACTTCAGATGTCACAATTCATCCAAGATCAAAAGTAACTGGTTTCATGCCTCAGTGTGGAAAGCACACAGCCCACCACACATTTCTTGGAGACTAGTGACTTCTTAATAAAATGTACAATTTTCAAGCCCTATCCACACTTCTGATAATGAACACCCAACTAGATATTGAAAGTATCTCTTTATTATAGAAGTCCAACACTGAAAAATGCACATTGTAGAGATTAATCCTTCTAAGAAATGCTAAAAATCAATTTAATTCAATACTTGCATTCACAAAACTGAGAATCAATCCTGTCCTTGAACTGAACTTTTTATTACCTATAAAAGGATGCATGCCTCACTTTATTTACTGTGGTTAATCTGAAAGGATAAGCATTCATAGAAGTGTGGAGATCACATAAATAGGGAAAAAAAAAATCAAACCCACCTGCATGGTGCGCAGCGTGTCGACAGTTTCTACCTGTGGCACTACTTTGACCGGCTGCCCCTCCCATGCACTCCAGCTGTCATCCAATTCATGGTCTTTATCACTGTGTTTGGTCATTAGTAAATAGGCCTCATATGCAACCTCATCTGAATCCTTTGAACAATCCTTTCCAGCAGCTGCATTAAGGAGCTGCAAAATCACAGATTTTTCCCCTGCAATACTATTTGGTACAAATACTTGTAAACTCTCGAGTCCAGGGATTTGTACCTGTAGAAAAAAAAAAAAATACACTGAATAAGTGAATCTCACTGTCTTCTATGATACATAAAATAGATAAAATAGATATATGTCATCTCATTTAAGCAACAGGGGGAGTTTCCATATTAAACATCTGTACAATATACATACCAAAACAATGCATTCAGCCATTTTTGCACTAAAAGTCAAAATGCATTATAAGAAATCATTTGTCTTGAAATCCACTAGATCCCCAACTTTCAGAGACATCTTTCCTTGCACCTTCAATTGATCCTCCTATATATTCTTCTAAAGGAATCTTGTTACAAAAAAGTCCTATTTCACATATATACTATATATGTGTGTATATATATAAAATATGTATACACAAATTTAAAAAATTATTCAAGACTAATTTAAGGCTTATGAAGTACATGTTTTAAAGACTGGAATATTAAAAGAAGAAAAATTCCTTCAGGATCTCTATCAATCCACATAACATTTCTAAATGGCTGCAAAAGATAAGAGTAAGCAAAAATATGGCTAACAAAACATCAGCTATTGTTTTACTATTCAGGGCAGATTAATTGAGTCCAACAAAAGTGTTCTCTTCTAATAAAATACTACTTATACTACTTAAAAACTACTTCTGCATTATACCCGTCACATTGGTAACAATACTTTAACCAAGCCAGGCATCAGAATCACCATGAACACAGCAAAATAGTTGATACCTGTGATTTGACATGAGGTAACTGACTTACACTGAAGTTCAATTCCCTTTTCAGAGTTTGATGTCATCAAGCTAAAACAAAACACTGCACTTAACATTTTACCATTAGGCAGCCGTATTTTGTAATTAAAACCATTACAGTCTATAAGTCAATGTAAAAACTAGATGGCTGTTACTTAGAGCTAAAAGAGGTTCCCAAAACAAATGAGCATCTGATTAGAAAGGCTGTTAAAAATTTACCTATGTGATGTTAGAGGGCCAATATATGAAGTGTTAATCACCAAAATGTGTGTCATTTGAGTGGTGAAAAAGGGGAGAGGTAATACATAAAGAGGATAAACTTCAGACTCAAATAATCTATCCTGATTATTTAACTCATGGGCTTACACAGATTTTTCAAACTCAAGATTCAATTTTTTCTTCAAAACTTGTGTATAAAGAACAATGATACTACCTTTAACTAAAAGGTCTGCTAAGTTTAATATTGTGCCTTAAAACAGCCAACAGTGGATGCCTAGGGAAAAATATTTTTAAAAAGTAAACATTGATTTCCCTGACTATTCTCCCACTCTGAAAACAATTCACAGATCAGGGTCCAGCTGAGCCAAATGTTTCATCCATGTATTTAATAATCCGTTATGAAATTCTCTCCTATGAACTTGCCAGTCCCCCCTTGAACCAATTTCTACTTCTAGCAATCATTTATATAAGTCTAACAAGAGTTTTGTCATGCAAAAATTAGTAGAATATTTCCAATTGGGAATTATATATATTAAATGTATGGAAGGACAAAAAAGAACAGCCGATCCAAATAAATTTAATCTGTTGAAGGAATTGATTTACTTAAAGCCAAACTACAATAAAAACTTGTGGACCTAGGAATTTGTAAGGAGTAAAGTGCAAAACCATAAATGTTGTAATTTATAGCACAGTAAGTATCAGGCACTGAACGTTTAGTCTACTTTTGTTGTACAACAGTTTTCTAGCAAATGTTATTCTGGAACAGAACACAGTCCCTGCATTTCTCACATCCTTGGTATTCTGAAGGAAGCTTGCTAGAGCAGACCTCCACTACAATATTGTTGCTTTATAAAAGCACACAAAACTCAGGTCCATTGTCTGAGATTAGCTGCTTAAACATGTCCATTTTCTGATGTATCTGTTTATCTCAAGCTTTAAAGCACTTCTTTTTCATAACACTCCCTACTAAGTGTTATTATTCCCCTCACAAATGAATAAGTACTATTGAAGCAGAACGGCTTTCCCTAAGTCACAAAGGGAATCTTCGGGAACACAAGGAATTGGACACTGATTCCCCAGAACCTAGATAAGCATTCTCACTCACACACACACACAGGTACAGAAAATAATTTGACTGCCACAATTCAGTATTAAACATATGACGTTTTAAATGTTGAGATATAGATGCCACATTAAAAAATTGAAAGTATGTCAATAAATATCCTTTGGCATTTTGCATAGCATCTCCACTCTACTTTCATGCCTCTAAATTGAATTTACCTTCACATACTCTTTTGTTTTCAGAGCATTCAGAAGATCTCGCACAGGTGCTGACAATGCAAATTCTGCTGCTATTTCAAGGTCCTACAAGTAATGACAAAACAAAAGAATATGCTTTCAGAAGAGATTTCTTTAAAGTAGATAACTAAGATGAGACTCTACTGTTAACTTACCTTCCTCAGCATTTTAGCAAAACCAAGAGCTTTGGAGGCCCTTTCTCTAGCTTCATGAAACAGTTCTTTGAGTGCTCGGCTGGTCTCTATAACAGACCTCCTGAAACATTGGTAAGAATGACGCGACAGTGTTTTAATAAATCATACTGATTTTTTATACCTATTAGGAAATAAAGAATTATCTACATATATGCCAATAGAAAGAGCACAGAAAAAATAAATATTTACAAGCAGCTGACTGAAATAAATTGAACTTGTGCAGGCACATTTTTGATAAGGATATAAAAATCAAATTTAAACAATAAACAATCTCTCATACCCTGAACTGAAAAGGTTACTAGGCTTCAAACAAACAAAATGATGGTTCATTACTACTGCATACAGAAGTATCAGCAATAAAGTCTACGGAGTCTTACATTTACAAAGTTTATATTCTAAGAAATAAAATGCAGTTTGTACCTGTCAAAGGTATAGAAACATGGGTAAGTGTGTTTATTACTATTAAGCCGAAAGGCTTAATACCTGATTTCATCTGATGCAGTACTGTCATCGGCACTGGCCCAAAATTCATCGCAACTGTCCTGTAGTCCAGAATCTAAAAATATTCCTGTAGATTTCAGCAGCATTCCTGCAATATCACTGTAGCAACAGAAATGGTGGAACTTCAAAGTCTTATTCAGGTAGCATGGCACCTTAAACTTCTTCCTACTCTGTCCAACGCGAGAGCACCGCGTTGCCACGTCTGCCTGCAGAAACAAGCATCTTGGGGGCCCTCAGTTACTCTATGTGCACAGGGCTAGCTGGAACAGGGACTTTCCACAGAAGCAGTGATTCCTGTTATAGGTAGACTAAGAGCAATCTGCACTTACTGCATCCTGTAGCTACAGTCATTGTAATAATCCATAAATTCACAAAGACTATCAACTGCTTACTGAGGCCTGAAGAAGCCCAATCTGGGAAACATGAACAAGTGCTGACTCAAATATGTATCTGGTACAAGTCAACACCATAAGCAGAGAAATTAAATAAAACTTACCAGAATAGTTTTCCAGCTTGAGCTTCACCTCCTCTTATATAAGGAGTTATTTCTTTGGTGAAATTCCATTCTTCCTCCAACAGATTTTTTAAACTATGAGACGCTTGAGGTAACTGCTGTAGCATTTGGATCCAGCTTCGCATATAATCAAAGTAAACCTGTACATGGAAAAAGATAATTTAAACAGAAATTGTTAAATAACATGTAACCAAGGACTAGAGCTTCTCAAATCAACAAAAAATCTCAATATTATACGACTTGTAGAAAATATTTCTACAACATTTTTTGTTTGCTATGACTGAAAATGAGCTACACCTTTCCAAACAAAAGGTGCAATTTATGGCTCAAGAAGTAAAAAGTTCTAAGTATTAAATTCTATGTCTCCATGATACTTTTCTGAAAATATTGACAGTATCATCACTCTGCTTGCTGTGCTGCTATCCACCATTGTATCAGTGAATACCCGCAGCAGACAGAGTTTTTGAAGCTGAACTACTGAAAAACAGTTCAAAAATCTTTTAACTGGATTACTCCAAAAAGTTTTATCTCAACATATCCTCCTGGATATGGATAAGTGCAGTGAACAGGATTCTCCGATTCTAGATTATTCCTTGTGTGCCTTGGTATCAAGTCTTATCTCTTTTATTTATTTTTGTTTCAAATCAACATAAAAATCCAGGTAAGTACAATTCTTCTTCAAACATCTGCCCTTCAGGATCATACTGAATGCAAAAAATTAGCTGCAATTTGTTTTAGTTCAGTAATCCTTAACATCAAACAACATCCCTCCTTAGAAATGGTTAAGACGCTTCCTATTAGTTTCAGGTATTTTCAGACCACACTGTAATAGTGCCAAGATCATAGAATCTTAGAATGGTTTGGGTTGGAAGGGACCATAAAGATCATCTCATTCCAACCCCCATGCCGTGGGCACGGACACCTTTCTCTAGACCAGGTTGCCCAAAAGCCCATCCAGCCTGGATCTGAACACTGCCAGGGATGAGGGAGCATCCACAACTTCTCTGGGCAACCTGTTCCAGTGCCTCACCACCCCCAGAGTGAAGCATTTCTGCCTTATATTGAATCTAAATGTATCCTCTTTCAGTTCAAAGCCATTCTCTCTTGTCCTATCCCTACAGGCCCTTGTAAAAAGTCCCTCTCCAGCTTTCTCGGAGGCCCCCTTCAGGTACTGGAAGGCTGCTATAAGGTCTCCCCACAGCCTTCTCTTCTCCAGGCTGAACAACCTCAACTCTCAGCCTGTCTTCACAGAAGAAGTGCTCCAGCCCCCTGACAGTCTTTGTGTCCCTCCTCTGAATTTGCTCCAAAAGGTCCATGTCCTCTTTATGTTAGGGGCCCCAGAGCTGAATGTGGTACTCCAGGTGGGGTCTCACGAGAGCGGAGTAGACATGGAAAACCTTGAAACTCTACTCTGGGTTAGGAAGGTACTGTGTTCCGACAGTCTCAGGCTGTAGCCCCATTCTTGACTTAATTTAATTCACCTTTCAGCCTCAGCCTAATTCCTCTTCTAATACTCTTCTTAGCTACCTTGCCTGCCTCTATGAGGAGTACACAGGGAAAAGACAGTAAGTTCCATCCCCCACCCTCACTAATCCTATCTTAGCCTTCTGATTTTGTACCATTTTTTCCTATCCCTATTTTCAGTCCAGACCATCTCTTCAGCTCTCTTTGCCCAGCCGTCCCGATCTTCTGACAATCTTGATCATTCATCCAATCTTTCTCCCCTTCTGTTGGCGCTACAGTAACCTGCAACTCTGAATAGGCACAAACTGTGATTCTTTGAAGTCTCACATATTTATTATTTACACAGTCTTGTTATCACCCTTTTCAAGACCGACAAAAAGCAAAATACTTATACAATTAAAACTGCTGCCAAAGTTCAAGCTCTTGTCTCAAAGCACCAAAACATTTCAGCTACCTAAAAAAACCCAAACAGGTAAGGAATTTCAAAATGGACAGGATGAACCATTTTCCTTTCATCTAGTCAGGTCATTTCTGCTGGAAGTTTGTAGAAATTTCAGACGGAGATGAAGGCAGGCATGCAGCATAAGAAACTTCAGGTAAAACATTATATTTTCACCACTGCAGGCAATGAAAGCATGTAATACGAAAATCCATGTGTACTCAACAACAGATGTTACCAACAGCTCTGCTGACAAAAAACTAGTAGTGAGGTACTGAGGTGTATCTTGGGCTTTTTTTTTTTTCCCCCCAGAATAATGAGAACAAAGCTCACACAACTCACAGAAGAACAAAGATCAGTCACATGAAAGGGAACAGTAATTTAAAGTAAATTTACTGAAGAATATGTCATTTAATACCTTTCAGAGGCCAAGCATTTGTCTTGAATATACTTCTTTGTGTTTAACTTGTTGCAATAATGAATACACATTAAAAGTAAGGTATCATTAATGGATGACTGCAACACCAGGATATTAAGACATTATGTTAGTCAAACAATATTGGTTGGTTTTTTTTTAACACTAAAAGGTTATTAAAAGTTTAGTTTAAATGTATGGAATTTACTGTTCTATTTATGAACCATTTTATTGTAAATACAGGCAATTTAGAAGTATACCGTACCACAGTCCAGTAAACAAAAATCAGCATTGCTAAAATCATTGCTAAAATGTCAATGGCTACTGTGTTACCTTTATAAATCCATTAAACCAATAAAATTACATTACAGTAGTACAACAACAACAGAAATAGCAAGACCTATACCCAACAGAGACAACAGATTTCTTTTAGCAGTATTCAGATTAATACACTTACTAGAACTTCAAATATTTTCTCCTTTTTGAAGCTTACCATTAACATTTTATGCAGATCCTCTTCAAAAGAATCAATGTTGCAATTAATCGTTTGTAAGTCATCTAACACCTCCCGTAACATAAACTGGTAATATTGCTTCATTAACAGGCCACCCTTCAGAACCTCTTTACACTCTCTCACTAGCTGCAAGAGAAAAACCCAAAACTGCCATCAGTCAAGACATTACTCTTAAATTCTCCCTGGGAAGTAAAAGCTTAATTTGACAGTCCAGTGAGCCTAAATATGTTAGTTTATCACTACATAATTTCTACAGTTTTTAGAAATGCATACAGTCGCTCTATATATCTGCAGGAAAGTTATGAGTAGTCTTCCAGAATTATTTAATTGCCATCATGCCACTTGCCACAAAACTGTAAATGGAGATGGGGGTAGATGTTTCAGGCTTCCCTCCTTGCACAGGGCCACAGCAAGCAACTTACTGGATAGTTAAAAAAGTTTAGAAGTGGCCAAGAGGGCTCACAATCATCAAATCGCCATTTTAAATGGAAGCAAGTCAGCAATAATATGCAACATGTTTGACAGATGCTTAGAGACCTGTCAAAAGTGTTTTACTTGGGAAATTCATTGTCAATCTACTGGGCAGGAGTCCACAACTTTAAAACCCACACCAGACCTGAAAGAAATTGGTGTTTCCTTTGTTGTTTCCCTAGGCACAGCTAACACGAGGAAAGTTATCTTTTCAACTGGAGAAGTGGTCACTTTGAGCCAAACAGCTGTCACCCCTCTCTGAAAGCTTACAGCTTTTATTTATTTGAAGAAACATGCACAACCACAGACACATGAGTACAGAATCATTAAGGTTGGAAGAGACCTCTAGGACCATCAAGTCCAACCATCAACCCAACACCCCCATGCTCCTAAACCATGCCCTGGAGTGCCACGTCTACATGTTTTTTGAACACCTCCAGGGATGGTGACTCTACCACCTCTCTGGGCAGCCTGTTCCAGTGCCTGACCACTCTTTCAGTGAAGACATTTTTCCTAATATCCAATCTAAACATCCCCTGACACAGCTTGAGGCCATCTCCTCTCCTCCTATCACTAGTAACTTGGGAGAAGAGACCAACACCCACCTCACTGCAACCTCCTTTCAGGTAGCTGGAGAGAACAGTAAGGTCTCCCCTCAACCTCCTCTTCTCCAGACCAAAGAAACCCAGTTCCCTCAACCTCTCCTCAACAGCAAGAACAGTTTCACCTACACTAACAAATGTCTTTCTTTCAGAAGTCCTTCCAGTACTAAGTATGTATTCTTCTGAAACTACTACCAGTCTCCAGGTCTGACAACCCCTGACGTTTTCTGAGCAACAATTTCATTAAACCAAGAGTTTAAGAGGAACAGAGGGGTTCATTTGGAGGGTCAGAGGGAATGGAATTATGGGTTGGTTAATCTGCCTTTTAAAATCTTGTATAATGGTTATTCTGGCAAATTAACATATCAATATAGTGGACTCAGTGCGTAAGACATTATAATGGCATCAAAGCAAAAAACATACGATAATGTTATTAATTTTAAAGGAGTCTTTGGAATCTTTTATAGGCCAGAACACGTTACACCATGCTTCCCCACATGCAGGGGAAACAAGGGTAATATTCTGAAATCTGTAGTTTAAAACTTACCAATAGTTAAGTGAAAAAGGAAAAAAACAGTAATTTTTAATAAGGTGGAAATCCAAAAATTACACATTTTATCCCTAATGTGTCATACATTTAAAAAATGAATGTGCATTCTTAACTCTCCACTCAATCGCATTCAGTGTATTGTGTTAACCTAGTAAAGTTTTTTGCCCTTGGATCCAAAAAGTAAATCATAAATACCAATTTTAAATTCTTTGAACAAGTTAACTATCCATTATTCACAAAGACAGCTGGGACTTGGCAACATGACTTATCCATAAAACTTTATAGTATGGCATATCTTACAGATACAAGCAAAGTTCACTTCTATAACTTGCAAAGAGTAACACTGTCTATTCCAAAATAAAAATCCTCTCAAAACTTCATTAATAATAGAGATATTTTTTGTTTAAATAATACTGCTATACAATGATGTGTACTGCTACTGAATAATAGCATCCAGGATTTACAAAATACCCTGTAGTTCTAACTTTAGGTGTCAGCCTTTGGAACTGAAGCTCACAAGGCAATAGGCAAACAAAAAATATGGTCTACAATAAGCACAGTAAAGAATGGGTATGTATTTACACCCAATACTTAAAACCCGAGCAAGCAGAACACAGTAACTAGTCAGTACACTCTGGCCCTGCTCCAAGTGGTGTCAGTCACTTACCAGAAACCAGGTAGGTGTGACTTTCCCCTTTGCAACTAGGTCAGGCTACCTTAGAGTTAATGTATGCCACATGACAATAACAGACCATAGCAGTCTGAACAAAACGTTGATGGCTGACATAAGTACTGTTTACCCAAAAATTCCAGGGGGTACCATGAGCTGTTAAGAACATCTAAACAGAGTGCTGGTCATCAGATATGGTTTTCCCCATCCAAACACACATCCTTTAGCTGGTTTCCTCTGTAATCTTTAAAACATGTTCAAATACTACCTGGTTAACAGGTGTTGGATAACAGAATTGGTAATTAAGAAATCAGCACCTGCATCAATATCCAATATGCTATTGTGCTTCTAGTTATAGACTTAAATGGGTGTTGATGAAGCAGAAATTACTTATTTGTAAATTGCATTTCTCTATTACAGTATCTTATGATCTGGAACTAAAAATCTTCTAGCAGTATTGACCTAATTTCCCCACTGATTTTTGCAAGGAAGAAGCCTTTATGAAGTGACAGTATCATGTACTACCTTTCTGAAGATACAAACTGGTATGAAAAATGCAGAGAGATCTGACAGTTATTTTGCAGAAGATCATGGTGCTGTAAGACACTCAACACAGGTTATAACAGACAAAGAGTACCTAATTTAACCACCTAACAGAAAGAACCCATGTGTATGTGTGCATACGCACGCACCCCCACCTCCACTTCTCAGCACAAATGCAGAACCATCTTGAACTGTTCAGAAACTACACTGCTACCACATAACGGCAAATTGCCATTGAAAGAGAACAGCTCTCTCTAGTAACAGGATCATCAGGATCACAAAAGCTACTGCTAAAAATGAAACATGGATGAGATGGCTCAAAAAGGCTAAGCTAGTGAGAAAGGACAGGAGAAAAAGCACACTGTAGGAAACGTACAATCTGTGCTGGTTTTCATGTGTATACTTTTTCTTGCAAACCAGATTTTTGTTTTCACATAGAATTGACTTGCTAGTAATCCAAAATTTTAACCTCACCTTGGAAAAGTTGAGTATCAGGACTAGCATGCTTGATACCTTCAAACTGTACTACTACATTCTTCAAACGGTACCAAAAAGTAGGAGACACTTAAAGGCCTCAGTGCCCCAAATGACACCCACTAGGTCAATCGCTATAGAAACCAAACTGCACTGTGCTACATGCATACAAAGAACAATTCAAGGGACTGGGTTTCTTCAGCCTGGAGAAGAGAATATACAAGAGGAATCTAATCACCGTTTTCCAGTGCCTAGAGGGTAGTTACAGAGAAAATGGGAACGCTCCTTTCACAAGGATGCATGGCGACCCAACAAGAGGCAACAGGCACAAGTTGCTTCAGGGAAATTCTGTCTGGATACAAGAGAAAGATGCTTTACTGGGAGGAAAAATACACACTGGAGAAGCAGTGGATTCTCTCTCTCACTGAAAGTATTCATGATCTGGCCTAACAAGGCCCTGGATAACCTAATATAGGGCCCAGCTTCCAGGAAGTTGGACCAGAGTACTTCTAACCCAGACTTATCTGTAATATTCTGTGAACTCGCAGAACAAAACAGACCCCTAGACTCTGTTTGGAGCCTGCTCAAGACTTTAGGAACTATAAGTTTTCAAGAAACAAATAGATCCATTTTTGAAATATCCTCCTTAGCTCCTTTGCCTGTTCAGAAATATTGCGTGGGACAGCAAGCATTTGCTGAGTTGAATTCATTTTTTCAATATGATTAGCAAGACAGTATAAACCATCAAAACAGCGTGTAACACACACACTGCTTTTCCAGGAAGAAACTGTCATTTTTTACTTAACCCAAAGTCCACAAGGAGAATACAACATGTAAGGGAAAAAAAATAGCCCCAGTCTCTGGAAAAAAAAAAAAAAGGATATATTGCGCTTTACAATACAGTATGCTATACTATATTTTACTATAACTATGACTTTTAAGACTGAAATTGTAGGTACTGTGCTTTTGGATATTTGGATATAAGGGCACCTAAAATCCTAGTATACCAAGGAAAGAAAAAGTGGAGGAGCGAGGCAGAGGAGGGGGAAGAGAGAGGACTGAAATTTAATTTGGGACCATAATGTAATACAGCAATTTATTTTGGAGCAGCAGATAACTGGAATGTGAAATCATAATCGGCTCAAGAGCTTAATTAAATGTTTACCCTAAAAGACCACCTGATAAAACCCTGATCTGGTTATGCTTGCCAGGGAGCAGGGAGATGACTTCAGGCAATTTTAATATGTCCTGGACTAGACTTTGAAAAATGGCATTGATCTAAGCAGCCTACATTGTATCAGACAACCACCAGAAAAGAAATTCTCATACAACATTCTGAACCAGTGACAGAACTGACATTCTTGGGTCGCTACCTACAGAAAGTATCAGATATTTATATAAAACAATATGCTGAGAAAGATGATCTTTTTCATTTTGTTTTTCTTCTTAATCAGCTTCTATTACGTGTCCACCACATGTTGGCACAGGTCTTAGTTTTGCAAAGAAAAAAGGATCAAATCAAAGGAAAAAATAAATATACAGACCCTTAAAACTGGTTTGCTGCCTAAGAAACCCAAATGGAGGAAGATGCGCTGGACAAGGTTAAACAGTTCATAATGCAAATGGAACAAATACTGTTTACCTCCGCTGGCTGATAATTCTTTAGCCACCAGTTTTAGTTCCCAGAGTCTAAATCAGAGAGGTATACATGACCAGTGGTTTACTATGGAAAAACTAGATCTCCATATGAAATGAAAGACTATTTATAAGAGTTATTACATAATTATACAGTCATTTCTTTAATCCTTTTTAAACCAACAACCTTATCATAACAAAATTACTTTGTCATTTCCAACAGGAAATAAAAAAGAAACAGTCGAAGCAGACCTGTTTAATACTCAAAAGAGATGGTTCTCCAGCAGGTCTTTGTTCCAACCTTAGCTTGAGACATTCATGGATAACATTGAGCAGGACTCGGCAGAGGACCAAGAACGCAGGTTCAAAAGATGGTAAGTCCATGGATTTCAGCTCCTCCCATGATACAGTGCTGCATTTTTGCTCAGAACAAGGTGGGGAATTTAATAACTGCACGTAATCTGAACACAACATAGGATCTGGAAATTCTGAAAACTGTAACAAGAAATAGGTATCATGAAAAGGATCCTTAAACTCTTTATGATTTAGCATTTGTTTAAAGTAGCATGTACAAAAGTCTAGTTTTAAAAGGTAAAATGCTATTAACTGGCAAATCAACCACAGAAGTTTCGATTTCTCTCTTTTTCTTTTTAAAGCTAACCTTTTTTTTTTTTCCTATGAGGATCACCAGGCTGAGGCAAACGATTATGGAACAAAACAATCTCTAACTTTATGTTTCTGTTTTAAAATTATTAAAGCATCTGTTAAAGCTGGAGATCACCTCACTACACAGGAAGAAACTGCTGCTTGAGGTTATGGTGAACGTACAAGTCTAACATAATACATAGGAACATACATTCAGGTCTTTATAAGATACAATACTTGAGAATTTCAAATTATATTAAAAAATAAATAAACCAAAAGGTCTTCCACTAATGACTATACGTAGAGAAACAAGTTTGCACTTGGCTACATCAGGTGAGTAACCTCGTTCCTTTTCAAATACACAGTGCATATATTATATAAAACTCCACATTGTAAAGTAATGCAATATTCAAGAAAGTGTCACTAGCTAAATTGAAGAAAACTATTGAAAAGTAACTTATGAACTTTGGTAGATGTTAAGAAATTGAAACTGAGCTCTTTATATTTCATCTTCCTTTTTTTAATTTCAAGGTAGTTTTTCAATTAATAAATTCATTTTTCATTTAAATGAAATTACATTTCTAATTAGAGAAAATAATTGAAACTATCTGAAACAGATATCCTAGATATCTAAACTATATACCTTGTGATAACATTCCAAGCAAAGCTGTACGTGGAGGTATTCTGGGGTTTAATTCAGGAAGAAAATTTGGACTATAATATGTGTACAGCTCTTGAAGATAACAACACACTAAATCATCTAAGGATAAGTTTTATTTCAGATTAAGTTTATCTTATTCTAATTCTCATTTCACAGCTGCTAACTATGACACCTGAATATCCCTCATTCAGATGTTAGACATAACTACCGTTTTTAGGTTTTTCTTCGGCACCAAATGTAGATAATATCACTTCAAAGGAGGGGAAAACATTACCAGAAATTAGATCAAACAATTAAGTGCTGCCTAGAAAGTTCAAAAATATTTAAGTCACTGTTAAGATTATATAGCAGAAAATAATAAAAAAGGACATTGTTTATTCCTTTACACCTACACACACATTCTTGACATTTGTGCCTGCAGTGTTGTACAAGCTCTGCTTTCTCAGAAGAGCCACACAAAATTACAGCTACCAACAAAGTCAGTTTTCTTACTGTTTTTATTTTTGAATACTGTGATGTTTCTTAACTGTCGTGGGGGATGGAATAGCATATTCATTACCGTTTAACGTTGGCAAAAAACATACCATACGCTGCAGATTCTTAAGTCGTTTATAAAACCATTAGCTCATTAGGCAGAGATAGCAAACATGCTTAAGTGGGGACTTCCTCTATACCTAATTCAGTTGAAGTTTGATCTGTAGTTGATCCACAGTATAAGAATTTATCTTCTTAGATGGTATATTAATGTCTTCTTTTTACTAACTCTGTTTTAAAGAGGCGCATAGTAGCAGAATAGTACCACAGCACCAGAGCTAAAGGCTTTTATACAAGCTTTCATTAATAATAGATCATGAAAATACTGCACTTCTACAGTACAACAAAATATTTAAGAAATACAATCCTCATTGTGATGCGAGTATAGTGCTGGAAAATTTAATTCTTATGAAAATATTGAAGAACTAGTTTACGAGCAAAAATAACACAACAAAATTGAATAAATGCTTTTTCATTTTCTAACATTAAGGGTAACAGCAAAGGACTTTAGGGCTTAGTATTAGACACCTAAACTTCTATTGCTCAAATTGACTGATCTTAATCTTCAATGGGCCCAATATGAAATGTTTTGAGTGACTACTAAATACTTCTCAGAAAAACCCAAGAAAACAACATCCAATCCATTTGAGCTCACACAACATCCATATTCAAAAGCGCAGCCAGCTGACTAAGCAACAAAGAGGGTACCCAGACTTAAATACTGTTCTACTAAAATAACACCTCTGATTTTGTAAACTAAGAAATATTAGCCATTTCCTTTAAGAATCAAATCATACAACTTCTACATAAAACAGACTCTATAGTGCCTAGAGCCGTGTTAAAGTGTAAGAGCCTATGACGAATGAAACTTGTACTTTAGAAAAAAACTAAAAACAGCTATCTGTATAAAAATTTACATACATTTAGCATGAAACAAACATTAAAATGCATACAGTGGAAGAATCCAGAAAGCACATTTCAGATAAAAGATAGTGTTTAAGTAACAATAGAAATTAACATATGTCCAGAGATTTTAAAGTGTATGTACACACATAAACAGAGAGTCAAGATATAAAAAAAAAAATTAGAAAAAACCAAAGATTAACAAAACACTAACAGCTCTGGCTGTGTACAGATATCAAACTCAACTGCACTAAAAAAACCCAAGACACTACATGCAAAGTACCATCAGATGCAACGACTAAGCAATGCAAAAACATCTCTTCCATTTCAGTCTGATATCTTCTGCTGCAGTAGGTACCATGCTTCTGACAGGCAGTGTTTTCTTTTTTTGACAGCATTCTTTTAGTTTGGGGACAGGAAAGAAATATACAATTTTATAACATACACCTTTAGTCTTATAGTAATTTCTTAGAAGAGGACTATGTTCCAAAGAATATGTAATAATTATTGAAAATTAACAAAGAAGTCACAAGGGTAGAGAAGGAGGGAAAAAAGATTAACCTTACATCTTACAGAAGTCATCCAACACTAAATTCCCAAAAAGTTTAATTCTGTGAAGCTGCAGCAAGAACTCTAGCTACAAGTGTTTCATTAAAGAACATTTATGAAGTCCAAACATTTGAGGTATTTAGCAATTTCAGAAATACATTCAAAGTAGTTTTCGATATCCCCAAATTATGTTTTATTTCCTTTTTTATTTAAAAGGTATTTCTACCTATATATTTAAGCTGAACTTTCTATCAAAGTATATACGGTTTGGGGGTACTTTTGGATACTGTAACAGATAGCTGCAAGTTTTGCTCAGACACATGACTCTTTAGAAACATACAAATATTTTCCTAACAGAAAAACTTCCTAGGACGCAAGTTGAAACCAATTAGAGAATAAATAAATATCCAACTAATAGTTTCATTTTTTACAGTAATATCTACATTAGCAACAGAACAAATAAAAGCATCTTCAAAATAAAATAACTTTATAAATTTATTCATCCTAAAAAAACAACCTCCAAGGGAGATAAACAATTCTTGTTCCTTTTGCAGGTGTAACAGTCAACACTAAGAGATCAGCAATGCGTCAAAGACCACATGTGGTAACCATATTGGAACAGGCATGTTGGCTAATAAATTCCTTTGTCCAGAATCCATGGTTAGGCCACACACAGTGCTACTTTATCAAGGAGGACAAGTAATCCTTACTACTGGTTCTTTCTAACATACAAATGCCTGCAAATTAGGTAACAGTATATATTAAGAGACGATATTCTGGCCTGAAAGAATTAGTGACCACAACTTACCATATGAAACTTCAACTACTCTCCTTTGTTTACTGCTTATTTCATAAGTTTGTTTTTAGTAACTCACAATCATTCTTAATTAAGAATACAAAATGACCCAAAGAAAATAAAAATTCAACTAAGAACCACCTGAAGAATGCAACATGCTAACATGACTTGCCTTCATAGATTTCAAGGTTAAGACAGTCCATTCAAGTATCTCATCTGGCCTCAAGCATAACGTGACACCACAGTACTTCATTCATTTAGATGAGGAAAAACCCTAAACAATAGTGACATTTTCATAAAGATGTCTTGCACAGAGATACCCAGTCTTGAAGACAAAAAACCGACCATTTCCATAGCTAATTTTTCTCATGATTCTACTTTTGTGCCTAATTTTCCACAGTAATTTTTCTGACTTACAGCTTTAGACATTAGAAAATGTAACGAGCAAAGATGCTATCATAAAAAGTCATTTCAGTTACAAACAGTAAGAATCAACTAGCTCATGCTTCACACAAATTCTAAGTCAGGTCATATGACAGATTCATTTAAGTGGAAGCAGAACTGGGCTCTTAGTCATAACATATACAATCTTTCAAAAATCAAAAAAGTAACCAAAACTTTCATTAAGATCCCAATTCCTCACGTTTCAGTTAGAAACAATACAGCAGGGGACCCATTTACAGTAGTACACTAGTACTAGTACACAAGTAGCAACCTACCTCCAGCTGGTGATCACTCCTTACCAGCGCCATACGGGCCCTTTGCAATGAACCATGCATTAGCTTGTGCAGTCTTAAAATTAGCTTCCTCAACCCCATTTGCTTCAGTGCTTTATCTACAAACGGCCTGTAAATAGAGGTCAAACAGTGTTGGCTGCAGCTTGCCTCAGCACTGCATTCTGGAATAACCCAAGAGACAGAGTCATCCTCAGATTCAAGCCTATCAAGCCGCCTTGAAAAATGGTCCTGAAAGTCAAAATTTGGCTTATTGGTAAAATTGTTCTTGATGGCTTGTCGAAGTTCCTCAACATTCTCCTCAGAGATTTGTTCTTCACCATCGCTCTCCTCTGTGCATGTTCCTGAGGATTCCTTTACTTCCGTTTCCCTATCCAATTCTTCATCCTCTGGATCATTGTCCTTAGACGGTCGAGGAGAAGGTATTTCAAACACTGGCCAGCCAATGTCAGAAAGATTTTTGATGCCCAATACAGTTCCCATAATCCTTAGTTTTTGATTTAAGTCTTTTGTAATATTTAACCATAGACAGAGTGCCTGCACTCTGTCTTGGAAGTCCTTTGCAGCATACTTTTCATAGTCCTTTTGAAGAGCCTGCAGAGACGGATAAAGTGCTTCTATATACTCTAGCAGCTCCATTATCCGCTTTACTTGCTCAAATGAGACCCGCTGGCGATGGAGGTGATCATGGTAACTTGAGTAACCCAAAGCACTAGTTCCACGTGTTGCTTTGCAAACTCCTTCTCCTGAAGTACCATTGAGACTGGCTCCATTTTTTACACAGGAGAAGCTTCCATAGTTCACTTTGAAGGTGAGGATTTCATTGATGATATCAGGGATAGCTTGACGGGCTGCATAGAGATAGAGGTCTTGGTCATTAATGCTCCGGCCAGCATGCCAAGCTTGCAGCTCCAGCCAGATCAGTTCATTTGATCGGTTCAGCCAGACAGAAGAGGTGTTTTCCTGTCCTCTTTGCTCCCTGTCCTTTTTCTTTGAGACTGAGGTGAGTTTTAACAAAAGCCGCAAGGTTTCAAAGAATTTTAAGCGGTCTGCTGGGCAATCAGTCCTAGAAGTCTGGCGTGCAGTTCTGGGTATTGGCATGGGCACAGAGACTGGAAGCTTAGCATTGCTACAGCCAAGGCTGAGGTAAGGCTTATTGAGATCAACATCTGGAATTGGTTTTTTTGGCAGAGACCCACCAACTGAGTCTAACATAAAGGAGCACTGCACATTTTTCTTGTGATCTCGTTCTGTTGTCCTTAGGGTGTCTCGGATCTTTTTCCCTTGCTTATAGCTGTGCTCCTCCACATTCTCAATGGTTTTCCCATTGTCTTTATGCACAGACTGAGTTGGCACACTCATCTTTTCTGTAAGAAAAAAAAAAAAAGAATGTGACTGCAGCAACAAGAAAAAGCATTGTTCAGTCCAGCTCCCAATCACATTCCTTAGGTTGAGCATAAAACATTGTTTAATACCAATAAAACAAAATAGGCTTGAGTAGAAGTAATACATAGTCTTGGAAACTGCCATTAGAATAGCTAAATCAATAGTAGCACCAAAGGAATTTTTTTTCTCCTTTTGCTTTACCTCTTTTATAGAAAGGACCCCAGAGAATTCTCATTACCCCAGGCATGCCATCCACTGAGAACCGAGTATGATCAAAAAGAAAAGAATTATTTCCAAGTTCATTTTCCATACATTTGTCACAAACCTTCCAAACAAAAACTGAAAGTGCAACAGAGCATTATTAAGTTTCCAAGTCAAACAGAATTAAAGAGACTCCATTGCACATGCAATTTCAAAAAAAAAAAAGTAAAGCATGTACGGATTCTTAAATTTAGCCTGAATGATCCTATCCTGGCTCCCAGGGGGCTTGATCTTAGTTCTGGGAACCTCTCTGTAGTCTTAATATACTGCCTTAACACCAGGAGCCTACTTTCCCACTCTCCCAACACACAAACACTTGCTTTCTCCTTTACTACATACATTACAGCAGCCCCTTCCTGCCCAATTGTGCAATCTCCTCTTCTCTTCCTGTTCTTTCCTCAGGAGCAGCAGACCTTATCACTCTTCTGCAGCACTAACAAAAGCACTTCAGTCTAAGCTTCGCAGATCAGGACAGGAGGAACTACCTGGTATGAAAAGTGTTTCTCTCTCTCTGTAAAGGAATTGGTGGCAGGCTGGAGAGAAGCA
This sequence comes from Phalacrocorax carbo, assembly GCF_963921805.1. Taxonomy (NCBI): domain Eukaryota; kingdom Metazoa; phylum Chordata; class Aves; order Suliformes; family Phalacrocoracidae; genus Phalacrocorax; species Phalacrocorax carbo. Next base: position 54,362,095 of record NC_087515.1, read on the forward strand.
CCTGTATGTGACTAGCTGCAGTCCAGGGATCAGCAGTTGGAACACACAAGCTACACAATCACAGGGCCCCTGCTTATTCAAGAACAGAAGAGACTTTCAGAACGATGGCTGAATACTTAGTCTTCTTTTCATTGTTCACTCTGACCCTAAGGATTATCTGCTGCACATGGCTCGTTCCCCACTCTAGAAGTAGTAATTCCCTTAAGAGTCTTTGCTACTGTGCTCCTCACTATAACATCCATTAATACCAGAAATACTAATAAGCTTATTTGCAAAACAGGCCTGCTCAGTGGAAGAATAATATTATTCCCTTTCTATACAGGGAAAAACATGACAGAGAAAGATCCGTCAAACCACCATACTTTTGGGTGCCAAAAAATGGGAAGAGCTATTGCTCAACATTTCAGAGCACTGAACACTTCATGTTCAGAGCTCCCTGACTTCAACTGCACCTTGAATTCTCAACAATTTGCAAGCCACATCCCAGAATCTCTAGTTTTCCTAGAAGCAAGCTAGAAGCAGAAAGATTTTAATTTGTGCTATTTGCCTATCACCACACAAATTTTCATGACAGAATGCTGTTATCACGTGATGCACTTCACTAACAATTATCAGATGGCCCTTCATTCTTGTTTCATCTTCTAGCATCTGCAAAAAAAGAAGGTACAGTCATACAGAAACCTGCAGTTTCTCTGGAACCTACAGTTCTCTGGAAAATAACTGGTGTGGTAACACAGCTCAAAGGCTATCCAATGTACGCACACAATGGCATTGTATTAAGGTTGCAGGGATGTCTGAAACGAGAGTGGAAAGGTACGTGGTCAGAGCGCCTTCCTTTGCTTGTCTCCATTACAAACCGTTTTCAGGTGTTAGTGAGCTATCAGTGAGTTAATAAGGGTGTCACCTGCCACACTGCCTCCTTCCAATCCCCATATCTTAAAAAAAAAAAAAGTAATTTAACCCTTGCCATAGCTGTGTGGCATCAGGGCATGTCACAATGCACACAGTGGCACTTAACTCTGGGGAAAAAAATATTTTTAAGGATATGAGGAAAAGAAAGAAGAATCACGAAGTCATCACAGAAACAGTTTCTTGCAAATATGGACTTTATTAATGCCTCTTATATTACTTTTATTTCAGGTATTCATACATCTTTCTCCGAATAGCTATGAAGTACAACAGCAGATGACATAAAACCTAACTCAAACATAGTTTTTCTCCTAGAAATGGAAACCTATCAGTGATTCTAAGAAATTTGCTATGGAATTCACTATAATTGATTTTACATTTATCTACTCAAACACTCTAAGACAGTGGTACCTCACCCTTACTGGTTACTAACTTGTGAGGCTAACCAGCACCAGACAGAACACAAGAATAGAAGTCCTGCTGAGCATATCAGCTTGAATGCCACGCCGTGGCTGGCACTGCCGCGAGGAGGCAACAGCCTAAAAATCTAGGACAGGCAAGCAGCAGGAAGACATTCTGCATTGGTGGGAAAGAAGAAGGAAGATGAATGAGGTTGGCAGAGATGAAACACACACACATACACATCCTCCCCATACTCGGAGGTAGGTTAGAAATTGATCAACTTTTAACAGCACTTCGATGCTGAAGACTTTGGTGACCTTGCAAAGTAAGTGAAAACCCTGGCACATTTAAACATCACTTTCTGAACTTACACTCTAGCTACCAGGAGGTCCTCTAAACCCCTTCAGTTTGTTTTAATGTATTATTCTTCTTCAATATTAATCTTCAGATTCCCAACCCCACCAAAACACATTGAAAGAAAGGTAAGTTAAAAATATGAATTATTGTTAGACATTCAAAATGTTTGAATATTCATCATTCTTAACAAAGCCCAGGCACAATAATCTTCAAATTGTTTCAAAATCCTCTCATTTTATCAAATAAACAGGTGCCAATGACGCAAACATACCTGACAATTCTGCAGTAAGTATTACTGTTGTAACTGTATGAGTTCCTACTAATTTTATTGCAGTTTTGTAATATAGACTTAAATTAATTGGTAAAACAAGTTCAGCTGTACTAACAAATTTTGAGTTACAATTACCTTTAGAGCCACATGGGGCAGGCAGGTTTCAGGACTAGGCAACAACTGTTTGATTATGGGGGCACATGGTACATGCAGTCTGAGATCTTAAACAGCTCATTAAAACAAAAATGAGAAAATGAACTTGTGGAACTTGATGAGGGTAAGAAAGTCGGGAGTGCAGAGGTTCCCCTTCTAGTATGAAGTTGCAGAAGTTCCCTAATAAAAAGCAGACAGGGGCACTCTTTTTTTTCACTTAGTTCAAGAAGCTAACACTTCCATAAGCAAGCAAGCATCGCCGGACTGACATTCCGTACCCTCGGAGTCAGGAGACACACACATGTCTTAGAAGCAACTCTGAAACGCGCTCAACTTAGAAAACATGAATCCCAGGGGTCTTGGGCTACAGGAGAAACAATTCAGAAAGTAGTTTAAACAGATAATTGCATCAGTTTATTTTTTTATACTAAATCCATTTATAATAATATTGGTGTGACAGAAATTAAATGATCATTGGAGATGCAAGTAAGCAAGCCTCTAATGCCCAAAATTCTTTCAGTTGTCTAAATAAAGATACATTAAATGTGTTATATGTAAGCATCTGAAAAGTTATTTCAAATTTACATTTTAAACTGATTAGTTATATCAAACTAACCCCTGAATGAATTCTCTTACTGAAGTAAAACCAATTCAACGTCAACAACAGCATATGCATACACATTCAAGGTCAATCAACTAGTCTACTTTGAATTTGTTGGGTATGGGATCAGTTCCTCCCCAGCCCCAACACAGAATAGATTTTTTGAGATTGTACATATAGGCAAAGTTAAACAAAATGAACAATTAACTTTATAGAAAAGGTATTTTACACAATACAACACTATTCAATTCATACCCAATATATTTTAAGATACACTCACAGCAACGAAGAACAGGATATTATTATTGAGAAGCAAAAACCATTCCCCTCACACATTGCAAAAGAGAGACCTTCCTCCAAAAACTCAAAATCTATTAGCAGGGATGAACAGCTCCCTATTTCTCATAAAGGTATCAATTCTCAATACACGCTTAGCAAAGGGTTACTATGAAATATTATGCATTATAGTTCTTTAGTATCACAATTCCTCTGTTTAGAAACTAAACTTGTTTTCTAAAGCACAGAAAGAAACAAGAAAAAGCACAGAAAGCAAGGGAAGTTATAACTACCATATACAGAACTAAATAATGTTAACGTTGCATTAGAAGAGTTTAACTTAGCCAAAATGCATAATTAAAAGCCAGTAAAAGAAGCTTAATAATTCCAATGCCTACACAGCTCACTAGCAAGTATAATGAAACTTCTCTTCAATTTAGTTTAAGGAAAAGGACTTTTGGTGAATGCTGTCTTCACAGTGAGAGTATTCAGAGCCTGTACAAAATGGAAGGGAACCAAAAGCTTTGGAAGATGTTTGGATGGGCCTTTCTCGTATTATGAATTTGCATTCTACAACCCTCTGCAACTGAAGTACAGCTACAATACTGACTGTTATTCCCTTATTCATCCTAAACCATTTACGTTCTTCCCCCCTACAATTTACCTTGAGAATGTAATCCTTGCAAGTAAATGCACTCTGTGATAATATTTCCTGTTTCATAGGAAGGAATTTTTAAAATTGCTTTCAAAATATTAACTGGCAATAGTCAAGCTGCCATAACAACTCTACCAAATAGCTTTGTCTGACACAGTTTGTTTGGGTTTTTTGTTTTGTTTTGTTTTTTCAATCTATACATAAAACCACGCCCCTAATATAGATATATTCTGTATGAAAATACTGAACATACAATCTTTAAAAAATGGCTTTTTTGTACCCATCATAGACTCAGCAAAACCACTAAAATTGCATGTTTTTTCTTTTTTTTCTTGGAAGGGCAACTTCACAAGATGTAGCTACTGCATGCTTTTTGAAATTATCTTTTCAACAAGCAATTACCATATTCTATATATCTGCTCAGAATTAAAGAAAAAGCTTAGAATTCATATTTTAACCTACAAATCTTTTATTTAGTATTAGATATCATTACTTAGTAACATTAGGAAAAAAGATATTTAAAGTACCTTGGTTTTTTCCCAGTTATGACTTTATAACTAAAGTGTCAACAGAAGTAAATAGTGGTAAATACAATTTAATTGCTTCAGTGACACTAAAGAGTAAAGAATAGTCACTGAAAACCTTATTTTTCTATAAAACAGATGATGAAGTGCTGCAGAACATGAAATTGGGGCAGAGAACCAACTACACCATTAGTGGAGACCATGGAATCACAGGAAAAAAAAAAAAAAAAGACTGGAAAATCTCTCTGAAGGTCATTTTTTCCAAGCTCCAGCTCAAAGCAGGGTTTATTTCAAAACTAGCTTAGCTTACTCATGATCTATCCAGTTGTGTTTTAGAAATCTCCAGAGATAGAGATTTAACCACCCAGCAACCTCTCTGGCAAACTGTTCACTGTTTAAACACTCTCATGGTAAATTTTTCTTCTAATACCCAAAACAGTCTTGCCTTGTTGCAACTTACAACAGCTGCCTCCTGTGCCTTCACTGCACCTCAGTATCTGGCTCCATCTTCTGTATATCTCCTCCCTCAGGTAATGAAGAGCTACTACTATGACTTCATGGTCATTTTAGGAAAAAAAACACCAAAACACCATCCCTACCTTTCAAAGTGGAGCGGCTAGCAGGTCTCCCAATGTTATTTTTCTGATGCTTTGTTGACATACGCTTCATCTGGCGGGGTGTACTAGGAGGAGAAGTTCCATAGAAGGTGTCAGCACTTGCTTCATCTGATAATTCCTCAGGGTCAGATTCAGAAGTCTTGCAAGTAGCATCTTCTGATTTGCTCTCTTTCCTGTAGAGAACAGGTTAAACCATGATGCTAAACAAATAAAAATTATTTGCAACATCTGTTTAGAAAGCTAACCCATCAATAAATCCCAACCACAGTCAACCTTCTGTATTTTCTTGCCACAGCCATGTACACTTAGCCCAAGTTTTTTTTCACACCCATAAGGACAACTTTCCAATCAAGCAAAGTATAGGCAACATACAACAAAGAGGACGTCCTAGTGACACTCTGGTTGTACAATACAGTGTAAACATACATGTATACACAATATACTTGTTTCTGAGAAAACTTGTGGCAAGCCTAAACTAAGAGGTACATGAAACAAAGAAAAGTTCAAAAATACAAACATAATGCAAGAGAGTCAATCTAATAAGTAGCAGAGGTCTTCCCTTCCGTCCTCTACCCCCCAACTTGTGCATACCATGAAGGCAACTTCTAAGTTCACTGAAAAGGCTCTCCACCCCTTACAAAACTTTCATCTAGAATAGAAGACCTGAATGGATTTTACGTCTCTTCCACTGATTTTAATATTTAGTAGGTTTAAACTCAGAACTTTTTTTTTTTCTTAGCAAAAAAATAACACGGTGTCCACAGTAACTTTTTAACTAGCCTCAATTACTTTGGCACTTTGGAAGAAACACTGGTAATACTTAAGAAGAAGTCAGAGCTCATGCAAACACAAAATTAAGATAATGTATACAAGTTCTTCAAACTGCAGCTCCAGATGGTCAGCTCAACTGCTGGATGCTGTATTAACTGAATTCAACAGAAAGCATGTATCTGTGCAGGATTAGTACATATGTCTGTCCAGAGGCCGGTACAACAGCTTTCTAACCCCAGGCAGAACCTTTCATTGCTATTACATCTAGCAGTACCAGCAAAGATTGTAGAGTAGTATTACAAACAGTATTACAAAAATTTTATTATTTTAAAAGTGCTGACTTTTCTTTGTAATTTTCCAAAACTCTGAACTATTTTCATTAAATTGTTCAAAGATAAAACTATAGAGTAATGTTTTTTTTTCCTTCAGGGAGGAACAAAAAAACCCATCAATTATCACAGTTATCCCCTAGCAATGGCACAATTCCACCGCAGAGCAAGACAATCAAAGTCCAGACTGCTATGACTTGTCTCCTCTTCAGCCAAAAGCTCCCATAGGCTTTCCTTCAAGTCAGTGCTGGCACTCATACAATTGCCCACCAAGCCAACACCAGGAGCTGATCTATTTGTAAACTCACATGGCATTAAAAAAGCCATTGTTTTTCGTATGTAAACTCTGGACAAGCTTAAAGACAACTTCCAGTGCCAGCTTCCTCTCACAAGAAGAGGTCAGACGTAAACTAACCATGATGGGCAGCATGCATGCACTTTTATATTAGGACTTGCTTTAAAAATAAAATATGACAAATACAATAAACGAGTAATCATGTCAGATACCCTTTCCTTCCTCCTGGACACTTGCTCTGCCCCTCCAAATAAGATTACTTCAGTAGAAGAGCAGTTGGGCACAATATCACTGATAGCTGGATCTCCTCTGCATCATGAAGTGACACACAGCAACAAAATTAGTTTCAGGCTAAACCTCAGTACCTTTTATGCTGGTCACGGACATACTAGGAAACTTCAAATGTATACATGGAAACAAACAGTCTATCATTGCCCCACCAACAGCATATCTTTTTTATTCTTCACGATACCAAAAAAGCCTCACAAAATAATGAAATCCCTTGGGCAACTCAGGCATCAGGGGAAAGAGCAGGACAGGGTTTTAACCTCTCTCACTATCCCTTTATATGCACCTGATGTTTATATACCCAGGGTAAATATAGAGAAGGAAGAAAAAGGGGAGGAGGAAGAGAGGACTCCAAGGCCAAAATAAGTCCCTAACTCACTTAATCCCATGGATAGGCTGGAGCTCAAAGTGACACCTAGACCTTCTCCCAGATATGGGATTCATTACCCCAGCACAGTCCTCATCACCACCACTCCCTACTGGTGCCATACACACAAATCTCTTGCTTTAACATGTATCTGGGAGAAGAACATGCACCACTCTAGCTTGGAAGAGGGGAAAAAAAATGCAGTTTGCCTCCATCCCCTCACATGTTTTATTTCTTTTGCAGGCGTGCAAATAACACCACCTTGACTGTGGTAAAAGATATGGAGGCAAAGAAACATTCAACCTAAATCAGACATTGCAAGACTAGCATCAGTACCCGATAACTTCAATTTCAATTCACATGAATCACAAACAACATTTTACTTGCTACTATTTTTGAGGCAGACGAGGAATGTTACTCATGCCCTGGTGAAATGAGTCGGACTGTCTGCAGAAAGAAGTATGCCAGAATATTTCTAGCCAGTAGAACAGCAGTAAGGCTAATAAAAAAAAAAAAAAAAAAAAACACACACACACAAAAACAACAAACCACACAACCAACAGATACTATACTTTGCCTTTAGCTATAAACAGAAATAAATACCTTAACTTGCTGAACAGTTCTGTTCTCTGCAAAGCCAAGGAAATTACTCTTCTCACATTACAGCTTTGAGAAGAAGGCAGGCAAGTTCACCAGCTATTGTAAATAAAATTTAGAGGTTACCTAACAAAAACAACTCGGGCGGTACTGTAGCACCACCTGTAGTCTAAGGAAAGCCCTACAGTGAATTTGGCCATAATAACAACCACACAGAATCACCAATACTTTTAGCCTAGTTTTCTTGCCTTGGGAAATCATGCTGTTTTTGCTCTTCTGACAATCTGATTTAATTAACCACTATTGGTCAAATATAACAAAAAAAAAAAAAATCTTAATTTGTTCCTACAGATCTTGTGAAAACAGGTGATAAATAACAGAAAAGGATCTTGTAAATGCTGAACTGGGAAAGTGGAACACAAGTTTACATCTTTTTGGACACCAGGAAAATTTTACTCCTGAGAGCTCTTGCAAACAGCCCTACTGCAAAAAAAAAAAAACAACAAAAAACTTCAGGCAGAGCACACCCTTCTGATTTTGCCAAAGAGAAATCAACCACAAGAAACTAAACCACATGAAACAAGAAGTCATTAGTTCCAGTGCTTATGGAGCTATTTATTTTTTCAGTGATCTCACTGGCCTGGCAAGGCGCAGGGTGGGGTGCTGATGCTCTTGCAGGGCCTTGCAGAGCAGCTCCAGCAGCACTCGCATTAGGTCTCAGTTCCAAGACAGTTTTAAAGTAGGACAAGTTACCTCATTATAAGACGACCAGTGAAAACACGGTTTTCCTTCTGTTTTTCGGTGAGTAAACTCTTAAGAGTGTAACAATCAAACTTCTTCACCAGGCTGAATGAACTGATCTTTAAAGACTGTAAGCTCACTCTTTCCCCAACAGTCACTACCTTGTCTATTTCTTGCTATGTCTGATGAGAGGGCATGAAGTCCAGAAGTATTCAAACACCCTCCAATCTCACACCTGAATTACATACATACCTGTACAGCAGGATCCAGTATGACTTACTTAACATTCAGACTTTTTTCCTCCCCTGGGTAATTTAGTAAGCTGTTCCTTAATTTATTAAAAACCACAGCAGATTTATCACAAAACATGCAGCACTAGAAGTCACATCACAAAACAGCAATCATGCTTTACAGAACTACTCTTGTTAGCAGTAGATGAGATGATCTAACTGGAGCTGGCTGGTCTGCTTAGACAGAGAAAGACACAGGTTGCAGATCAAGTTTAAAAATTCAGCATGTTCAGTTTAGGGTTTGTGTGCAAAGACGCTACCTCAACTCAGAGCTCAAATCAATGCCAGTGAACACAAAGACTCAGTTTCACCAGTGAAAGCCTTATTGTACAACTCACTACATACATAGAGTCTGAACTAAAGCAACTACATCAGCTTAGTCATGCTGGTATCAATTTTTCTCACCCAGACGACACCAGATATCTATGATCATCAGCAGGAACTCTCTGGTATTAAAACCAGCTATAATTTTACTAGATTACTGAGATAGCATTTGTAATGTTCGTGTGCTAAATACCTTTATGAGCTAACCAAAGGCTAATTAAATCTGCAAACCTATAAAATGCACTGCTGGCAAACCAAAATCAGATTATAGTACTGGTTATTACACAGAATTGTTGGTTCCTAAATACTGCTGCTACCGGAGTTGGGAAACATTAATCAAAGCTAATTTCTTGTTTGCTACCAAGAACTGCAGGTTTTCTCCCCCACAGCCAGTGAAAACCATCCTAATCTTAATTAGGCATACACCCAAAAAGTGAAAGCTACAAGTGTGACAACTGAAGTTACTATTTGCCAAGGACAGTTTAAACCCAATGCTTACAAGGAAAACTGGAAGTGCATAGATTTTCGCATCCATCTATTTACAGGCGGCTCCCAGCCTCAATTTTAATGAGCAAAATGCTTCTTATCAATTTCACCCCAGGCATATAGAAGAGACTGTAGCCAGGATGCATACATCAGCAATATTGGGAAAGTTACAAGAGCAGTATGGTAACAAAAAGAAAAACAACCCACAAACCCCCCAAAAACCCCCAAAATACCAGCCCCCACACAAAAATCACCTTGACAGCTCTGAAATGCAACAAAAAATAAACAACCAAGAATGTTTCCAACAAATAACTACTGTATGTGACACCAGGTGCATTTCAACCAGAATCTGAAAAGACAGAATAGAGAATTTCTTCAATTTGCATATGAAGATGACAACAGGATTTTTTTTTTAACTAAGCCAAAGTGTTGGCAATGTATCTACGATTCCAGCTCAGACATGAAAACCGAGATAAATCTAGATTTTCAAAGCCCTGCAAAAAGAAAATAAGAGGGGGAAAATTGAGATATGAAATTTGAAGCAGCAGGACAGGGAACAAAAAGTCTGGTAACCGTTGCTGTTGATAAAGGCCATGAGCCTTTGGAAAAATACAGTCATTTATCACTATAAATAGATTAACAAATGAAAAGGCCACTGAAGATCACATGGGACATGTTAAAATTAAGTAGGCTAAAGTCACACTGAAGAGTATGATTTTTAACCAGTGTAAACTTTTTGCACTTCACTGAAGCATTATTCAAACTATCAAAGTTTGCAACAACCAGTAATAAGAGGTCATACTAAAAACAACGACAGATCTATGGGAGAAACATTTTTTTAAAATCTTCCCTTTATAACAGCTACCCTGATCCTCATAAACAGGAGGTCAAATGTATTAGGCACTTACATAATTAACACAGGTTCAGTCACTGCTTATCATCCCACACACAGCTGCTGGGAATCAGAACAGTAGAGGTCAACTGATAGGACTACAAGCACATAGCAGTAAATTTGAGTTAGAATCATTAAGGTTGGAAAAGACCTCTAGGATCATGAAGTGGTCAACCCAACGCTACCATCCTCCTAAACCATGCCCTGAAGTGCTCCCCTGACACAGCTTGAGGCCATTTCCCCTCATCCTATCACTAGTGACTTGGCAGAAGAGACCAACACCCACCTCACTACAAAATCCTTTCAGGTAGTTGGAGAGAGCCATAAGGTCTCCACTCAGCCTCCTCTTCTCCAGACTAAACCACCCCAGTTCCCTCAGCCGCTCCTCACAGGACTTGTTCTTCAGCTCCGTCGTTCAACAGCTTCATCACCCTTCTCTGGACGCGCTCCAGCACCTCAGTGCCCTTCTTGTACTGAGGGGCCCAAAACTGAACACAGTATTCAAGGTGCAGCCTCACCAGTGCCGAGTACAGGGGCACGATCACTCCCCTACTCCTGCTGGCCACACTACTCCTGATACAAGCCAGGATGCTGTTGGCCACCTGGGCACACTGCTGGCTCATGTTCAGCTGGCTGTTGACCAGCACCCCCAAGCTCTTTCTCTGCTGGGCAGCCTTCCCGCCACTCTTCCCCAGGCCTGTACCACTGCATGGGGTTGTTGTGACCCAAGTGCAGGATCCAGCACTTGGCCTTGTTAAACCTCATACAATTGGCCTCAGCCCATCGATCCAGCCTGTCCAGATCCCTCTGCAAGGTCTTCCTACCCTCCAGAAGATCAACACTCCTGCCCAATTTGGGCAACTACACACAGAAGCCAGGAAAATCACCCACCACTACACTTACAAAGCTGCGCACTCCACAGGCCACTGCACCAACAGCTTCCTGCAGCTTTAAAGAGGTTACACACACCAGTAAGGCTTTCTCAACACTTCCTACAACTCCCTGCCATTTCCATACAGAGAACTGCAAGGTCTGTATGAGGTCCACCACCGAATTACCAAGTACTACTTCTTGACACCCAGTTCCTTTGTTTTAACGGCAAAGTGTCTATTAAATACATGTTCCTTAACAGGGATTCAGCTAGATAAGTAAAGTATGAAGGAAGACAAAGCTTCATTAGCCTGTTTTTAGTAATGTACCTTGTCAATTAGCTACAGTAGCAGAAAACATAGGCACTACACATTGCCAATCAAATATTTTTAAAGCTAAGGTAGCTCTCCCTAAATGTAGCTGTAACCATTCTATTTCAAAGATAAACAATATTCTGACAAGAACATAATTGCAAATTGTCATCATCCCAGGGCTGCTGGTAATGCAAACAGGATTTTTAGGTACCATCTCTGCAGCTGTTAAAACTGAAAAACAAAACAGTATCCGGTTAGAGCTGCTAAACGCCACACACAACACAACTCTGGAATCCACATCTCTAACTCCGTGGGGCAATAATGAGTTTCGTTTTACCTGCACAGCACAAGGGAACGTGACAGTACTCCTGGACCATCAGCACAAAGAAGGAACTTCATTAATCAACCTGTAGCATTTCAGGAAACTAAGACTGAGGATTAAACAACCTAAGTTAATAAGGCTAAGATGAAATGAACTGAAGTTCTGCTAACGTATAGGACTGCTGCTCTGGTGTAAACTCCTAATGTTACATTCCAATATTATGAAAGCATCACATGCTCCCATTTTTTTAATCACCTTTTAAACATTCCCTGTTCTGAGGGAAGCTTTAAGCTTAAATAAATAGACTTGGTTCTGAAGAGTTCCTGAACTGAAAGCAGAAAGGTCTATAAATCCAATTTCGCATACAATCTTCTCTTAAAGATCTGCTACATTTGCGAGTACTAAAAGTAAGTGCTTGCAGCTATTGCATTCAAAGCAGTTACTACAAACTGCTGTAAGGGCAGCAAAAGAAACAGTAGCAAAAAACCTTGAAGGAAGGACTCTAAGGGTAATTCCAAGGAAGCCTTCAGTAAAGAGCAAGAAAAAAATATTGGGGGTTTTTTCATTACATTTTTTATTACAGAGCAACAGGAATTTGCTCACAGTTTTACACAGGATGTATTTAGCAAAAAAATAGCTTTATTTGTACAATCTGCACAGTGCTTACGGGGGGGTAAAAAACAGCCTGGTCAGCAAGACAGAAAAATTCTGTGAGTGGCATGGACATTTAAATGGTGTACATGTCACGTATTCCTACTGTGACTATACCTCCAGACACAGTAAAAAGAAACTGTTCACATTAAAACCTAATACTGACATACAGTAACAAAGATACTTGACTTTGTATTCACATTTGAGCCTCATATACCTGAGCTCAGCATTTCTGAGCAGTCAATGTTAAATCTTACTCACCAATAACTTCTAATTGCTGCCAACATATTAAAAGGACTTACTGTTACAAACTTGGGAATATACTTGGTAAGATTTTTAACAGTATAATTAAATTTTACGTGAAACTTGGCTGACTTTTTAATTTGTTGTCCTTAAGATAATTTGGGTAAGCTATAGGAAAGCACCAAGTTTGGGTTGGTTTTCTTTGTTTAGTTTTTTTCCAACAACAATCACTACCATGAAGATAAATTGCAGATACAGTCCTTCTTAGAAGTTCTTCTAGGGTAAAAATTTAATAAGAACATAAAAGTTTTCAAATTATGAAGGGCAAATGCAATTAGACTTGTAAAAAGCACCGTGTCTCTATCAAGACATGGATCAGCTTCCTTCTTAAAAAAAAAAAAAAACCAAAACAACAAAAACCCCAACTTTATTACTTTTGGAAAATACCACTGCTTGGCAAATGAATACCCATGGGTTTGGGTAAGAAATTGGAAGGAGTATCTGTTACCTACTGCCTTCCCAAATTTTAGAGAGAACAAGAACACACAGACCTGTGCTATATCCAACCAGTAGAACAAAAAGCACTGAAAGCAACTTTGAGCTGGAAGGGGGAGCAGTAACAAGAGCTTTGGTGTTCCAAGTTTCCAGCTCACAAGAATCTTGTAGACATTATTTTACTCTAGAAAAGAACCATCTAGATAGCTTGACAATAAAGTCTGGCAGAAAAACACATAACAGCAATCCCATAGTGGTAAAGGGCAACTTCAGAGTATCATCTCTCCTGGCATGAAGGCTGTATTTAAAAAAAAAAAAACAAACAAACAGAGGAAGCACAAAATAAAAACATTGTTCTCTAAAGCACTTGTTTCCCTTGCAACTCTTCCTTCAGCTGGTAAGGAAAAAGCAAGATTGCTAACTCATTTCTCAAGACCTGTTTTTCAAGCATGCTTCTCTAACTCAATTAGTGTATCCCTATGATCACCCTTACATCTGCACTGACTATTCTACCTTTCTACAGGAGGTGGTTAATCCTATCTAGTTAAATGCATCCATTTCCCATCTCTTCTGAAAGCTAAGACATAAATATTTATGAGGGTCACTTTCAACCTTTCATCAATTTCTCTAACCATAAAAACAGATACTATCTTTGGCACACCAATGTCACAGCTAAAATGAATAAGAAGAAACAAACTTGAAACTTATCTTAAAAGTAGAAGGAAGTTTGAAGGAGACAGAGATGCTAGCAATAATGTCCAGAAGTAATTTGAGGAAAGGAAAAACTATTTTGTCGTGTTGTCACCCTAAGACAGAAATCTCAGGCTTTTCTGTAGTCATCAAGTATTTCAAAATAATTTTTTAAAGAAGAAATAGTATCAGCATAACAATTTCAGTTTTAAGAAATATTCACATTCAAATTCAGCTGTACATAGCTACATTTTTCCTCCCAGAGGCAGAATATGTGAGCAGTTGTCTCTGTGGTCTAGGAATGAACAACCAGTATGCTGGGGAAAAGAGGTGGCAGGGGGAAGGGGGGATTTAGTTATAACAGACACACTAATTTTACCATTTACTGCTGATGGTAACTGAAAAAAAAACGCACTTGTATCATTAAGCAAGTAGGTCTGCAGATGCAGATTTTGCAGAATCTAAGTTTTTATTAGAACAGCTTACAGCACAGAAGCTTGTAAGAGCACAAAAAACATGAAGTAGTATTAAAAAAAAATTAAAATCAAGTATAAAATGTAATGAAGCTACTTCATCCCTGTAGAAAAAATTGTGTGAATAGAAGAGCCTCAGAAATTACCAAGACTATAGCCACAGTAAGCTGACACAAAAAGGGGAACCTGTTCCAGCGCTCCTTTTGTCTCCCAGGTTGCGCATGCCTGCCTCCTCTTCACAGAGGCCAACAATCATGTGAACTCAGTCACTAATTTGACAGGGGAAAAAAAACAGGTAATTGTTTGGTGCACCAGTTACCCATCAGATCAGCAAGCTGAAGTGAAAACTCTACAGACACGACTGCTAGATCCAGAAAGAATGCAGTGGAGAAGCTTGGCTTCCTCTCGGGGAGAGACCGGGGGGAGAAAGTAACCTTCTGTTCCAACACGTAGAGTACAATGTGGAATTGTGTCCTCAGTCACTCTCTTCTGGCTGTAGCTGAAGCAATTTATAAGAGAACTGGCCCTTCCACTTTCCAGTGACACAGTGAGACTTTGCCAGAAGTCACCAGCCCCCAAGATGCACAGGTCTAATTTAAAGTACCAACCCTGTTTCTTCACTGGTGCTGCCGAAACAATCCAGCTTAGCTGGAGTGCCTTCATAAGCAGGATTTTTCCAATTTCAACCACTTCAATTTTGATTATGCAACCAAACGTACCTAATGTTATGCTAGCAAGTTTCATATGGCAGATATTCCTAGTTGAGAGGGGAAGAGAGGGATGTTAGGAGATGAGAATAGTAACTGCTAGTCTGGGTCAGCTGCAAAACTAAAGCAATTTTTTACTTGCAGCAACGATAAAAGCAAAACACTCGTGCAGGAAGACGCTCTAAGGTAATACCTGTATCACTACCAAGAACTGATTGAATTACATAATTCCAGTAGCTTATCTATAAATTAACCTATGAACACAGGCTCATCAACATAGAAATAATAACAGAAACACTAAAACTTCATTAGTAAATAGTCAGAATGTAATAGTAGCCCTGTAATACCCATGTTTTGCTCACTATTTACGCCTTGTTTAGCTTTGAAGACTAACCTATAGCATGGCTGCACAAATGCAAACACCCAGTGCTCCTAGGAAGCCCGGACCTGCATCTTGCCAACTGCTTGCAAACTATGGGTTTACGTTAACAGTTAAGCATCGAGTACAATAAATCCCAGATCACCTAAGGCCTGAGAGAAGTACAAAGCAAGTATTTCTACTGCAAGATCAAGAGTGGTTTGTAGCAAAACTTCATTGTGATAGAACAATCAATGTCTCTGCAGAAATCTACAAGGGAAAAAGTCACTATTGAGGAAAAGGCTAGTATAAAGCTTAGAACAAAACAGTTAATCTTTAATTGATTCCAAATGACATCTTTTCCCCCTTGGTAACTCTCAATTAAGCTGTTTAATTAGAACAGAAAGACCCAGCAAGTGTGAACACGCTTCATTTCTACAGTAGACCTCAAGTGCATGTCTGACTGTAGCCAGTTGCTCCCATTACAAAGCTCCTTACAGCGCTACTGTACTGACTAGCAACATTTATTTTAAGACAGAAATTCAGACAAAATCTTCTGCTTCTCAATATCTGGAAACTACCACAGATAGTTTTATAAATTACTAGCACTTTGATGCTTTTCCCAAAATTCTCCCATATTCTTCGGCAGAAGCTTCTAAGTGCTTGATCATTATATTTACAACAGAAAGACAGAGTCACAAAAAAAAAAAAAACCAAAAACAAAAACTAAAGGCTATTGAAACAGCAGAGAGGTGTTGAAGAACCTTTTGACTGACTATAAAAATATGGTAGACTTCAAACAATGAGTTAAAAATAAGTCAAGCAAATTGCAAATTAGTATTCAGTACATCTTTCTTGCAAGCAGAGATGAGAGCTATTAGACCTATTTAAATCATCTAAGGAAGTGATTTTTCCTCTGCAAGTTACACCAACTAGAAATAAGTATAAAAAAATAAATAAAATAGAACTCTTATAACCATTTTGGCAGCTCTTCATGTTCTCATCTCAGAAAAAAAATAAACAGAACTTCCTGTTCTTTTTTACTAGTAAATTTGGAAACAAAGAAAGGTTAACTAATTTTTCCATCTTAGATTATAAATTTTCATGCAAATTTGGATTACAACGTAACAGCATTTACAGAATATGCATGTACATTCAGCTCTGAGTTTTCTTCCCCATTGATAAATAGATTATTTGATTAAAACTACGCCATATGTTATTTCAGTAGGAAAGAACAACAGACCTATTTAATTTTGACATTGCTCTATAACATGTAAAAAAGTGTGAAAATGTTGATGGATTTGCCAGGTTTCCGCATCCATATTTAAGCCTACCAGGTGAGGCTGCAAATGGATCAAAGGTTAGAACGGTAGAAACAGGCGCTAAGAGAGGTTCACCCAGCCCACCTAGTATCCAGCTCTCTTCTCTTCAATGCCTCAGAACAACTAATGTCAAAATATTGATTGGTTTCAGTCACCATGCTTCATCCTCCATGCTGCTTTTTCAACCTCAACTATATCCTAACCCATCTTTGGCGAAAAAAAAATTTTTTTTTTAAATTGAAATTTCCAACGCTTTATCTTTTGTTGTTTTGTTTGTAATGAGAAGCTCTGAAATATGTTCTCATCACTAAAGACGGTTGAGTATTACATAGCACAGTATAAATCCAAAGTATAAGTGTCACAGTTAAGTTCTTGGCACCTGCACAAATCAGATCCCAAGGTCTCCAGCTACTCAAGTTACACACCCAAAAAATAAAGTATATTTAATTAAGAACTACTTATGAAAAATCTATAGTAACAAATCTGGATGTATTTTCAGGAAAATTTAACCCACACCAGGAGAAGTTACATGCTACTGGGAAAAGAGATACGATGACAGAAAGTGTTAGACTGCTGGGCTCAACTACAAATACATCATATATAACAGTGACAACTTGAGAAACACAGACCTAGGATAAAAGATAATAAGATCTGTAACAGCCATTCTTCCCCCACTCTCACATGCACGAACTTTAGCCTTCTGGCAGAAAGCTCCATTTCTAGATAAGAAAAAGCTACCAACTGGTTTTGATCCCAAAGAATCAGTTCATCTTTTAGATGAAGTCAAAGTCTACTAGAACCTAAAGGTGAAGCATTAAAAGTTGAATATGTTTTTAGTGGAAGCTGGTGCCTACACACTGGATGCTAGACTACTGGACGTGTAGAAAACCCAGATAATGCAACAGAGTTGCAGCACTCTGCACTATTTGGAGCATCCCAGATGCGCAGTGGACATGCCCGTGGAGAGTTCTACAGTGCAGTTGAGAACTAACAGAAGCATACATAACTGTGGCTTTGTTAATACTTCCTGGAAGGATGTAAAGGTTTTTACCATTTTAGCTATGAAACAAACACTGCTCTCAGAGAAGCCATCGGCACACATAAGCTGATGGCAGAATAAATCATAAATGTATGACACATTAGAAAGCAACACACAACGGTCAATGCCATTAAATGTTAGCAGGACACATAAGGAATAGCACAAATTTATTCCTCCTACCCCGTGACAGTAGGAGACATTGATCAGGGCAATAAAGTTATATCCCATCTTGTCTGGATCCAGAACAAACCTGTCCAAGGTTCATGGCAAGCTGATGTGATCTTACATACAGGGCTCTTGGACTGGACACGGGTGACATTTGACAACTCAGCAACACTCAAACTCAGGTGTTCAGAGCAAACATTCCCGTTTGGCTTTATGTTTGCAGTTAGTCAAGGATGAGCACGGGACAATTATCAGCTCTTTAAATGAATAAACTTCAAAGTTATTTTTTTAAATTCAAAAATTTACTTAATAGATTACAAGCTAAACATAGCATCAATGCAGTTAACACTCAAGAGCAGAAGAAAACTTAAGGAAAGTAATAGCCTTGCAAACATAAACAGCATATACAGGAGCAAATCCAACAACACGGCTGAAGAAACAAGAGCTGAGATCCCCTTATCTTCCTGTGCTGACAGAGGTCAACATGTTACTTGACTAGCAGTGAGTAGTATAAAAAAACCTTGTCTTCTCAAGCCATTTCAGATGCAGTTTAAGAGAATGATTTGTATATAATTTAAGAAATGTGGTTGTCATGGGAGCCAAATCTTTATAAGCCTCTGAAAATCCCAATCCACTCCCTAAAATAAAAATTACTGCATATCCCTTATCCTTCCCTCTAAATTCAGCAGGTCTGTTTTTCATCACAGCAGTTTGCATTCCACAAGGGCCAATATCACTAGCTTACATAATAGTAAAACCAACCTTGACACAGACAGCACTAATTAACAGACATAAAAACAACTCAAGCAGTCACACAAGGCAGACTAATCCTTGCTGCTACAAATGCCAAAGACATCTCAACTAGCACTTCGTGTGTGTCTGTGCGTAGGTGGAGCAATCAGTCATTCATCCCAATCTTGCACATGTAAACAAGAAAATGCAATACATGAAGCATAGAGATTACATCTTACCTCATTTAAACACATGACAAAAACAACAACAACAACAAAAACGGATGGTAAAACTCTATCCACTTAAATTGTTTTTTCTGCTGAAGTTAGGATCCTAAGTTGATAAAATAATTTCAAACTCTTTCACTGCGGATACACCATCAGTCATACAGATATTTTGGCAAACAGAAAAATAGGTTGAGCACAATTCATGACATGACCTCAGGCTTCCCCCAGACAACAGATGCTGCAGACTGACAGCCCAATTCATTGTCATCGTAGAGCCAACAAATCCCATAGACAGACCACTGAAAAATTCCCCAGCACAGAGGAAGCCTCCACATTATTCACAATTCTGTCCCACTTTATTCACAGCCTTGCTCCTTCCTTTACCCTTTGCACTGGATGTATGCCAGGAGAAAAGAGGGCTGCGAGCAATCAAGGCACAAGTTAGAGTAGCCCGATGGCTCTTCATGCCTTGGCAGTGCCACCAAAATTGGCATCCCAACAAAGGGAACGCTTAAGGCCTAATTTTATTCTGCAGTGGATTTTGTGCCAGAAAATGCTTTGGAAAGCCTAAAATTTGTCTCAGAAAATTTAAAGCCTATAGGCACCAAACATGTATCTGTTTTGATTATGGTTCTAAATTATCTAGGTGGAAGCTTCTTTCCTTGAAATCCTTCTGTTTGATTTGTTACAAGAATTGATACTAAAATGTGATTTCTTCCCGAAACTTTTTAGTAGCATCTCTTCATTTGTCCATTACCATTGCAGGCTGTCCAATGTACAAGTGCAATCCTACCTCAGAATCAACAACTGCTCACAAGCTCCCCGAGTATGTTTTTGGTTTAGAGCTCCACCCCTCTCTCCCCACTCCGAAGTGTATGTTTCAAGAAGGAAAGAAAGGCCTGGGAAAAACAGTTTGCTTTTGGAGAGGGATTCTCAGTCAGATGCTTTGGAATAAGGACTGTATAATTCAAAAAAGCCATTACTATATTGTGTGCTTGCCTTAGATTTACAACGTATACCACTGCGTTTATATACTGACAAGAAACAGAACCCTTACACAAAAACAGATTTCCAGCACATAAGGTAGTCTCACAACAGTACATCACTAACTTTCTTTTTTTAAACAAATGTAGGTGCATTGCTAATGAGAATGACTGAGTACTCTCCAAGAGAATTAAATTTAACTTCAAAAAAGTGCATTTTACCAATGTCCTTCAGTGCCAGCCAAGAACTCTTTATCATAAGAACACATTTATACCCTACAAACAAGATTAAAAGCTACCTGCTATCAAATGGATTTCGAATTCTCAAGCCTGCACACAGTCCCACTGATTTCAACAAGATTCTGACCTCACAGCTGCAAAACTAAACACCTAATAACTCCAAGATTTAAATCAACTTTAATCATGTTGAAAAACCTTCAAATACTTTACTCTTGTATTACTTTTAAGAAAAAGCAAGTATTATGTTAAGCCAGAGAAGTAGTTCTGTTCTAAAGCAGATGTGAAGTTGATACACAAAGCACACAGAGAAGTGAATCACAGTGGAATACATGCATTACCTGACACAAATTAAGGCTACCTAATTGTTTAGAGACATCTCCTTCCCACGCACCAGCTCACTCTGAAATAACTAATTCAATTTTCATTTGCTGGGTAAAGTTGCCACCACACTATCCACACCCACATCCGACTCATATAAACTGTCTTTTAATAAGCAGAATCCAGCAGAGGTCAGAAATGGCCCTAGACAGGAAATGCCTGGGTGTTTTCCATTCAGGGACTGCAGATTACTCTTCTACACGAAGACAGCCTAGGTCTAGGGTCATGCTGTTGTACAACTTAATTTTAAACCTTTTTGCTTAACCTGCACTATTACTCTTTGAAGATAAAAAGGGACTTGGGAGCTTACAAATTCACGTGCCCTCTTGGCATTCGTATTTCATAATATTTCTGTTAAATCTTATTAACTGTTATACACCTTCTGGTTTTGAAATCCTCATGATGTAAGAAAAACAAATCATTAAAATACATTGATGAAAACTCAAACCAGACACTGTTCAACTCCACAGCCTCGATCCAAACTGGAGTGCATCACCACTCCCCTTTTATTATATCAGTACAAAACAGTAGCTTGCAATATCCAAGAATGATCTCAGGAATGTGACAGCATGAAGTTTTTTTTGCACAGCACATCTGGAATACAATGCTCCTGACTACTCCCTTACAGCACTAATTGATCACACAAGCATTTTAAAAAACGTTTCCTGAATGCCTCCTAGTGAGAAGTGAAGGACATTAACAGGATGTTACTTTAAAAGGAAATATAATTGCCAGGGAATTAATAACTTGGACTTAAGTAACACTTCTATAGCCAGTTGGAAATACTAAACCATGAAGTAATTTGCACCTCCATCTCTCAGCAGGGCACAGATGGAGACTTGCAAAAAGCCGATGCGCAGGTCAGCACCTTTAGGAGGTAACAGCAGTGCAAAACGCTTGAGGCATCACAGCGCTAGACCTCTTTGCAGAATTTAAAAAAAAAAAACAAACAAACTGTATCTTCTGACAGGTACCGATGGCAAGGTTGCCAGGAGCGATACTCCACGATCCTGCTGTTTTATCGGCGCGCCAGAGACACCCCAACTGCCAGGACTGAATCAGGGCCCCTACAAAGACGAGACACCCCTGCAGAGGGGCCGGGGTTTATCCCTGCGGTTCACAGGTCGCGCTCCGTGAGCCCCGCGGGGGGCTCCCGCGGCTCCTCCCCCTCCCCTCTGCGCCCGTCTTAACCACCGCCGCAAGTTTCTCTCCGGGAGCTGGCCCTGCGAGCCCCCAGCAGCACCCGCTTGCTCCTGCTGCTGCTCAACTGGCGGGGGGAAGGAAACGATTTGTTTTTAATTGCGAAGCGCCCACAAAACGCTGCCTTACCCACCGCAGCCAGTAGAGATTTCTTATCGAAGCACTTTCTCACTCGGTGGGCGCTTTACAGGAGCGCTGAAGCAGCACCAGCAGCAGCACTACCCGGAGCTTTTGCACGACGAAGGGACCGGGCGGGGGGGAATGTTAAAATGCTAAAATGTTAAAAGCGCAGCCCCGGCAAGGAATCGCTCCTTCCTGCCGCCGCGCCCGGGGGCGGGGGCGGCGGCCCCGGACCCCCACCACAATCTGGCAGCGGGCGGCCCGCGACGCTCCCTGCGCCCAGCTCCCTATTTAGCAGCACCGAGTACTGACCTCCCCGGCGGCGGCGGCGGCGGCTCCTCCATGGCGGCGGCAGAGACCAGCGCGGCGACGTCCCTCATGCATGCACCGAGGCCGGCATGGCGGCCGATCGCGGTGCGCGGCCCGGCCCGCTGCTGCGGCGCCGGGGGTGCAGCGAGGAGGAGGAGATGGAGCGGGGGGAGGGGGGGGTGTCTCTAACCAGCTGCAGGAACCCGGCCGCGCAGAGCCGCCTGCGCGGCCGCCATCTTGAAGACAGGCTCGGCGGGCAGGGAAGCCGGGAGCATCGCTACGGCGCGCGAGGAGGGACCGGCCGAGCCAGGGGCGCTCGCTCCGCCGCACCCGGGCGGGCGGGGAGCGGCCGCGGGCGTGGGCTGCCGCCGCCGCGGGGACGGCCGCCCCTCACGCAGGCGGTGGGGACCGGGCGCCCTGGGGAGCTCCGGCGTTCGCCTCCCGGGAGGCGGGGGGGGAGGGTGTTTCCCCAGGAGGGCCCGCGTTTATTCCGGCGGAGGCGCGGCGGGAGCTGCCGCCCCGGCAGCTGGCGCCTGGCTCCCTCCCCACCCGTGACAGGGCTGCTAACCGTTGTCGGCTGCCGCGCACGGCGGGTGCCGGGAGTCTCAAAGCCGGCGAGTTCCCACAAGCTTAGCGGCCAGGGAGAGAAGAAAAATCTGATTACCGAGAGGAAGATGGTTTTTACCTCAGCAGGTACCAGCTTGCTTGCGCGATGGCCAACGCGTGCTGAGGCTGGAGCTACCACAGCCCTCCCCAAAGAGTTCAGAGGCGTGAAAGGCCCTCAAGGTCCCCTCGTGGGGGTACATGGAAGAACGAGCAGGGGTGCTCATAGCTTTGCAGAAAAAAAACCAAACCCGGCATCATTTATTCTGCTGCTTACGGAGCACCTTGTTTCATTTTATAAACCTGTTCATTCTAAAGCCTCCAGCAGCACTGGTTATCAGTCCTGAACAGAGAACTGGAGCCCCGTTATCCATTTAGAAATACAGGGAGGGAAAAAATGTAATTTCCTGAACTATAGCTTGGCTAGAATAACAAGGTTAACGCCCTTCAAAGGCAGAAAAGTGCCACGAGTTATTTAATTGTTAGAACTGATAAGACAGAGCCTCGTATTTTGTTCTATAGGACCGGAAACTGAGCAGCAAACCCTGGCATCAGCAATGAATACACATCAAACAGTATATGTTATTTCTGAAGACTGGAATTCCTTCATTAAATTAACAGTGCAAGAAATTTACACTGATTTCTAGTCTGATACTAAAGTTCAGTTGTAAAGTCACTGTTTATGGTATAAAGTTGTCCATGTATCTATCCAAGTTTAAGAGAAGTTTCTACAAATTTATTTTAACAGGCCCTTTGAAATAAGAGATTTTTTTTTTAAGCTGAAATGCAGAAGTTACTTCTACTACACGTTTATCATCTTAATAAATAAGTGCATTAAAACGTGGGACCAGATTAATAACATTATGCAGGAAGCCAGTTCCCCATTTTCTACAGGTCAGAGAAAATATGTGGATCATCATCACCCTGATGGTCATGACATTTAAACATCAAGACATTTAGCATTTATGTGCAGAATTATTGCTTAAGATTACCTCATACAATGGAAAAAAGCAGTATCGAGCATATTAATGATTTTTGGTCAAATGCTTGAACCCAAAACCAATAAAGCAGTTCTAAAGGTAGGTACACACAATACATTCCTCCTAATCTGTCATTGTGAACAAAACCTAGAAATTATAGATGAAGAAAGTCACCATTATAAATTCTGAAGTGCTAACCGAATAAATTACTTGTCATCTCCATAAAAACATAAATTCTCTAAAGCAAAGCTGCTTATTTCACAGTATGCGCTTTTAGTATGACTGCAAATAACAAAGGGCCGATGTCGTTGATTAAATAATTGCATAGCAATGGCTTTTAGCATTCTTTTCAGCTGTGTTATGGATCATCGTCTGACACCATCTTTTGAGCTATTTGCAGGGCAGAGAAGTCTTTATGTTTAGCAATCACAGCAAAATTTTTCTGCTTCTTCAATCAAAGCAATCAGTGTAGTGATATGTTAGAAGCACAGAGTTTTCATTAACTAGGGAAAAAAAAAAACACCGGATACTGCCTTTTGCCACTGACGTGATGGCATGATGGTGTGGATGCGCAGACATCCCAGGGGCCCTCGGCAAAGGTGGAAATGGGGGCTGCCCACTGCCACTACTTTCTGTAAATATTAAGATGATTTACTGAAGCAAATTGGGGTTCACTGTAGCCTCTCTAACAAGGAGGTCCAGAATAATCTTCCCTGCATGCCTCTTCGCCTTTCCCTTTAGGGCAGCCCAGCGTGTTGGGTTGCATCACATTCATGTAGTATACCATGGAGAATGTGCTAAAACGGCAGATAACTGGCCAAACAAAGCAAGGCCGTAAGTTTGATACAATGGCACTTCTTTGTCTGCAGTAGGCCATAATGAGCAACATAGCTCCTGGCATCAAGGAGAAAATTGTAAGAGGAAAGGTTTATGAATGGCTTACAGAGAACTTGGAAAGAAAGAAAGAAAAAGAATTTGGAAAGAAAGAAAAAGCAGGAGTATATGGAGCTGATAGTACAGGAAAGAGCAGATGACATAAGACTGTCACAGCCTATATAGAGATAATATTTAGCAAAGACAAAATTTAAAGAAGTTAGAGGTCTATACAAAACTTAATATGCACAAAATTCTTTTAATTGTTTTTGTCCTTTTTCTAAGGAATGTCTTTTTTTTTCAAAGACTCCCTGACCGCCAGTTTGTGAGTGTAAACATACCAACAGTGCACAAGTGCATGGAAATTGATAAATGAAATTGTTCATTCTAGTTCCACTACTGGAACAGAAAAAGGCACAAAATTAAAACAGACATCACAATAAATGATGTCTTAATCTGTCAGGAAAAAAATAAGTTAAAATATTAGTAATATTAATGGTATTTATTGCCTGATGTGGCAAAATCATGACCCCAAAATTCTAGGTTTAAAAAAAAGAAAACATGCAACTGTCAAATTAGACAAACTTTTTCCAGTTTAAATTCTGTTTTCTGAAGTTTTAGGATTAATTTTCTTCCTTTTCTCAGCAAACGTGTAGGTTCATATTTTTAGCAGATACTGCAATTGCTTAGGAATTGCTTTTTATTCCAGCAGTATACCTTTTATTACACCAGGAGTCCTAGAACTTGCAATAAAAATTTAAGAGATGGCAATAGCATCCTAGTAACAAAAATAGGTCTTCCAAAAAGCTTTTTTTTTAAATCTCTACTGCAGCTACCGTTTAAATTTCTACCTGTTCCTGAGGCATAGATTCTGTTATTCCTTTCTCCTCATTTCATCACAAGTATCAGATGGGATTGTACGTGCAGCTGTGCTTTTGTCATTTGTGACTTCTACAGCTCTTTTTTGTATACAAAAAATATTAATGAAGAAAAAGAAAGATTGGGTCCGTGTAGGTAATTAAATATGTTATAAGAATATCTTTCAAAATTTTTCTCCCAGTACCTGTCACAAGGCCAAACTTTTATTTTACTTTATGAATGTTACGCAGAATAAGGCACAACTTCTCTTTTTTTTAACCAGTCATAGTAATCAGATGGTTCTTCACTGTCAACTGCATACAAAGATTAATTTCTCAAAAACAGGCTTGTAGATTTAGTTTTTCCTTCCAATAAGTTATATATTTTAATTCCACTAAAAGCTGTTTGAAAGTAAAAGCAAAGTTAATTAGACATAGTCCCACTTTCAGCAGTTGACCCTGGAAAGCAGCCTCTTAGGTATAGTTATTGTAAATCTAGTTAAACATGCTGAAGATAGAGTTTTCATTTTTTTCTTGGTCACAGATGAGAAATGCTCTTCTGCAATGCAATGAAGAATAAAACATGAACAATACCAGCATTTAATACCTAGAAGATAATCTGGCACCATTTATTTGTTATGCAGATATTGCAGCTAGCTGCTCCAGAGTCAAAATAAAACACCAAGACATATTTCTACCTGGAAATATGCAGATTCTTCCATCTACAGTTTTGTTGCTTTCACAGAAGATCAGGTTGGGGTTATTTTTGAAAGAAACCGAACTCGGTTTTCAGTGTCGTATAACTTGAGCTTTGCTGCAATTGATTTGAAGTGTGGACCTCTGAAAGAAATTAAGGAGCCACGCTGTATATACCCCTGTTCAATCATCCGCTACCACTGTGATTCATTCACTTCAGAAGCTCGCATGATAGCTGCCAAAGCTTGTTCAGCAGCATGGTTTAACACCCATGCTATAATAGGAGCCAGCTAGCTTGACGGAGGTAGAGTATTTCTGTCTAAACGCTGTCATCTCACATGCTGCATGTCAGATCACACAGGGCTTGATATCATTAACTCATCACTATTAAAGGAGTATTTGTCGGTAAGAGTATCATGAGGTCAGAAGCATTCCTGTGATTATTGCCTTATCATTTCAACTGGGTATTTTTTTTTTTTTTTTGGTACTTCCTGTCCTAAAAAGCAACTGCCTGTAACGCTGCCTCTGCCCTTACTGAAATGGCATGACCCACATAAGAGAAGTGTAAACCTCAGGAAAGTAGTATGCTTTTACTGTGTAAAGCTGGTCTTTGGGCGTAGCGTCTATAAAGCCAGGCATAGCTAAAACCGCTGGCTGGCATTCAAAGGTGCCTGGACACTCGACATAGAAATGATTGTCCATAGATATAAAGAGACTGAAAATGTTTCTGAGTCTACACATGTATTGTAACAGTCTGGCTACAGTAGCTTATGTCTCTTCAAGAACTGTCTTTGGACCCATGAAAATAAGCTACACTGAATGTAGTGCTACTTGAACTTGATTATCAACAACAGAGTAAGCTTGTTTAAAGCTAGCTTTGCTCCTGCTAAATCACACTGTAATTCTTTCCCCAATTGTATTAACAGACATACACAGTGACCAGCTGTGGGGCATTTATAAACAAGACCAAGATCATTGCAGAATTTGTTTGCATTTGTGTTCAATATAGTAATTTCATGTTCTAAGAAGCTCCACTGAAGAACTGGGGCCCATCCTCTGAAACCATGTTTGTAGACCCAGAGCATATCCATCTGTTTTTTGTGTGTGCCTGACAGCATAATTTAGTGCATCATTGCATATAACTCTCCACATTTTCAAGCATCTTGCAAGTTTGAACACTTGCTTGTATTAAAAGTTTTAAAGTGATGCTATTTATTTTCATCAGCCCAGAAAGCAAATAAAACCGTTCCAGACTGTATCTTTTAAAGTAACTGGTTGTATATCTGAGATTCTTTCTATATCCGCCTTATGGCAGCTGCATTATCCCAGCAGAAAACAGCTGTGAGATCTATATCAAACTTCCCTGCCTAGGGATATCTTCTACAGCTCCTGTCCATCTCCCCTCCTTCCAACAGCTCTTTCTATAAATTGAGAGTACTCACAGAAAAGCAACGGAGACGACATATTCCTTTACCCCAGCAGTTCCTGGCTGTTGCATCAGCTGTATGGAGTTATAAGCAGCCATGAGAACATTTTAGTCTTCATTTAAAGTTAATGCCTGCAAACGTTTATATACACAGCAGTTCACTTATGTAATAGGCGTGCTGAAATCAATGGGACAACCTTGGGAGCACAGTCACTCTCATATATAAATGTTTATAGGATCCATTTCCTCCTTCTGCTCTGAATCATCTGGAATAACTTAGCACCCACAGCTTCGCAAGGTGAGTTTCATGGTGTAACCCTGTTGATGGCTCTGTTCTGGTGAACAGCAATAGGAACTAAGATATTCTCCACTTGTCACGATGCCCCCCTAACCTGAGGATAGCAAGATCAGTAGTAACTCATTCTACAACTCCCAGTTGTCTCCAGTTCTGCAGTGTTTCAGGTTTTATCTTACACCTTCATTTCTGTCCACTTCATTACTTAAAAAAAAGCTGTTACCTCATTGAGAACATAACTATTTTCATCCTTCTAAATAATTACACAGTTCATACAGTATATAATACTCTAAAGAGGTAATCGCCTGCCATTTGACATTATTTCAATGCATTCAGAGATTTTTATTCTCATTTGAGTCTTATTGGCCCCTAACATTATTTCTATGATATTTTTGCATTTCCTCTTCTTCACAGGTACCGATGCTTATTTTAAGACACATCCATGCTAGGAAACGTAGCACACAGCACTTGAAATAACTGTTGAATGATGTGAGCTAATCTGCTTTCCTGGCAGCAGCAGTCTCTCCAGCTACAGCCAGCTGAGGAATCCAATTTATGACCCTTGTGTTAGGGAGCTGAGATCCGTGTGACATTCTCTGCTGAGCAGCTACAGAACAGGTAGCCTCCATGCATTTAGCACCTCTGTGAAGCAGTTCAGAAGGAATCATGGATGTTAGTTATGAATTAGTTAATCTATAGGATTTTAAAGAGTCTTTTTTTCCCTATCCATTTTGTACAATGGAGTTCACACATTCTTTTGCAAAGAATCAGAGCACCACAGATCTGCAGGTATCACACAGCATTTGGCTGTCCTACTTAGTACCTTCCACTGAGATGTCCAGGTGCCTTACAAATAGAATGAGATAGTGCATTGGTGGAGAACGGGATGACCTTGTTGAAGCTGAGGATCTGCCATTGCCCCATTCCTCCTCTCTTACAGGCTGAATGCTCTGGCATGATTGAGCCCGATTTCTGCTGTATATCTATAGATGGTCTGAAGTCTGGGAGAGAAATTTTCTTCACCCTTAATGCCAGCAGAGACACCAGCCAGTTAGCCCTGCTACTTAGCCTAGACATTAAGACACTCACATAAAATACACTGAACTCAGTTAAAGGACTGCAGCTTTCTAACGATGCATGGATGTTGCGGCATACAGAGCTAGGAATAAAAATTGTTATCTGCAGATTCAGCACCCAGTTCAACAAGGCAAGCACGCATAATTCTTCCAGTAGTACTGGAGAAGGGCTGCTGACTAGAGCTTGCTTGTTCACCTGTCGGAAGCATTCAGTGTGGGTCAGTTACAAAACTTTATCTCATGTTGCATAACTGTAACCTGCCTGAGATGAGATCACAGAATTATTTATCTTCTAACTAACCCTTTAGATGGACATTTGAGCTATAGCCCATCTGTCTGAGGTGGTCTCTCATGGTCTTCATTAGGCATAGATGGCTACTCACAGAATGTGAAGATACGTATTCTATAAGCTATGGCAGATGACTATAACACATACTATATTTCTAAAGGGACAGTTAAGGTTAATATAAAATAGGTCTGCTATTCTTATCTGGATTTAAAATTTCAAGAATAACACTTCAGTTAAAATTTTTGCATTAAAATATTATATTTACACATTTATAAGACACCTCCAAATGACAGGTGAGTTCTGGGCTCCCCAGTACAAAAGAGACACGGACATACTGGAGTGAGTCCAGCAAAGGACCACAAAGATAATGAAGGGTGCGGAGCATCTGAGATCTGAGGAGAGGCTGAGAGGGCTGGGACTGGTCAGCCTGGAGAAGAGAAGGCTCAGGAAGGATCTTACCAATGTGTATAAATATTTGATGGGGGGAGCAAAGAAGATGGAGCCAGGCTTTTTCCGGTGGTGTCCAGTGAAAGGACAAGAGGCAATGGGAACAAACTAAACCACAGGAAATTCTGTTTCAACATGAGAAGAACTTTCCGTGCCATGACGCTGGTCAAACAATGGCACAGGTTGCCCAGAAAGGTTGTGGAATTTCCATCCTTGGAGATATTCAAAACCCAACTGGTTGCAGCCCTGAGCAACCTGCTCCTGCTTACCCTGCTTTAAGCAGAGGGTTGGGATGAGGTGATCTCTAGAGGAACCTCTCCACCTCAGCGATTCTGTGGTTGATCTCATAAATACATTTGAATTACCAGTAATCTCTAATACACAGCACCATGAAACTTTTGGTATTATTTATCATTTTGCCACAAATTTTGGGTTTTTTAAATTACGGATTTTGAATAAAGAACAACTGCAGGTAAGAAATAAGTTATTCTAAAATATACCATTCACACTGCTGTTAAGTAGCCACTTCTGCTTATTAAATTGTAACTTCCTGACAGAAGAAGGTGCACAAAGACTGCATATATGGATATAAGGACAGCTCTGTCAGCAAGTCCTTTTTCTCTTCCTTTCCAAAGATGTGTCATTTCTTACCAGTGAAGTTTTACAGCCAGGCTGACCACACCGCCTTTTTTTTGGATTTTATAGTTGGACTGTAGGTTAATTGTTTTAAGAAACTTTTGAGGAACAACTAACATTAACAATATCTTTTGCTTTTGTACTCAGGTGATACAAAATCCTGATATCCAAATTGTATAAATTATAAACCATTGCATTTTACATTTCAAATTAACCAAGCCTGTTGTTATTTGGATGTGGTCAGCTTTACTGCTCCACAAAAAGTGAATATGAATATGATGCCCGTATTCTTTTGTACAAAGGATGATTCTGAAAATCTTAGACTCATCTGATTTCAACAGTTGTTTTCCCTGTGTGAGCTTTGCCCAAACAAGACCTGAATTGGCTCGGTGCTATTCCCCATTCATGGCACTACACCTCAGCTGAGCTTTCCGATATATTTTAATTATCTCACTGCCTGTATTTGAAAATACCCTGTAAGCATGTTTAGTGTGGCAAGTACCTAAGATATATTTATATTACCAATAGTTTTCAGTTACGTTTCATGCTACGTTTATTGCAGCTATTCCAAATGTCCTATCCACAACAGCCTGCCAACCAGAGAGTTGAATACGCGCGTTTAACTGTGAAGGGGTCTCTCTCTGTGAAGTAACTAGCTCACATAGACTTCAGAAAGGGATGTTTTGCCTGCCTCATCACTTGTCTAAAGAGAGCAAGGGCAGAGCTATCAAAATTACTCTCTGATGTAATGCAGTGAGTATGAGTCTCCTAGAAAGCTGCAAGTTGTAGGTGTCACAGTCACAGCTTGTAGTGCTATCATCACAGAGTCCAGCTTCCTGTGAACTGAGGTAAAATGATCTTTATGTGAATTTAAAAGATTTCTGCCTGAGAAAGCAGTAACAAGCAACCAGCCTTTTAAATATGCCATTGAATGCCTTTCCTATTTGATCATCAGTATTTTGGTCCACAGCTTAGTAACTAAAGTGCACTGACACTATTTGCAATTTTTAGTGCAAACCAGAAGTGAATCTGATTACTAGCTTGACATCCTTATATACGTGCATAAATATGAAGATTGAACACAAAACAGTTGTGCTTATATTGGTATTCAGAGTCCTAGAAGCTGATTATGAAAATGTGGCTATTTGCCTTTAAAAATAATCTGAAAGATACTGTTTAAATGTACAGTGTCTGCATTCAGAGCTATGTGAAGAATCAGCCAGTTTACCTAAATGATGTTACAAAGCAAGTCCACTAGGTTTTCTGCCTCTTTTTCACATACTTCATACTTTTTAAAAATTTTATTTTAATTTAGAAATATAACATTGCTGATGTATAATATGGGGGGGAAGGGGGGCCGGGGCCAGAAATTAAGAAACATCCTTAAACACAATTACAGCCATGACAGGGCACATCCAGATTGAATGTTTAATGGTAGGTTCTGTTAGTAATCATAGTTATATACAGCAGGTATAGAAAGGATGGACACCAGAAACAAGAGGATGCTGTAGGCACTGCCTTTCTAGTGTAACTTGAGCCTCATACTGACCTGGTTTAAGTATTCATTTAACAATGGTTGACTGCACTGAATTTAGCTGATTTTTTTTCCAAAGAAGTCTTCCTTAAGAATAACTAATTGAGGCTTAATTTATGTCCTTTATTACGATGTGTTTATGAACCATGCTTCTCACCTCTATATGTTGCTTGATTTTGCTGCTTCCATGTTCTTGGATTACATGGCACTTTGTTCCAGAGCATTCTCACTCAGAGTGATCTTCATTTCTGTATGATCTGCCTAGCTGAAAAAGGTTTTCTTGGGGTATTTATATCAGGAAAAAATGGCAGAACTATAAATACAGCTCCAGCAGTGCTTATGACCATAATTGAATCTCTTCCTGTTGCAGCATAAGACTATAATAAAGTGTGCATTTTTTACCAGTATAACTAAATCAATAATAGAGCTGCTACTGGCATGCATCGTAGACATCCATCGTTAGCTTACTGTGAAAGTCTCACTTATTGTATTTATTGTGCATACAAGTAGGAGAAAAGTTTATTCTTATCAGTAAAATAAGAGTCATTTTCAGTGCCAGAAAGAAGCGCCTTTTTTTTTTTTTTCTTAAAAGGGCAAGGAACTTTCTAAGGAACAGGCTGCACAGTTTAGCTGTTGAATGCTCATCCAGCTGCATGCTCCCCATCTGCCAAATATATTATCAGAGCAGTACCCAGGTTCCTTGTCTATAAACAAAAGCCTGGATGTTCTCCTTAGTGCCACCAGCAGCCCTTGATGCTCAAGGCTCGTATTTCCTTGAAGTTCTAGTTAAGGAAAGAAATTTTTCTAAACCCCTAACTCCCACCTAAGTAAGAAAA
The DNA here is from genome assembly GCF_963921805.1 of Phalacrocorax carbo. Lineage (NCBI taxonomy): Eukaryota > Metazoa > Chordata > Aves > Suliformes > Phalacrocoracidae > Phalacrocorax > Phalacrocorax carbo. The sequence goes on from NC_087515.1 coordinate 54,394,626, forward strand.
ATAATTAATATTAACATTTTTCAGTCTAGCTCAAGGTCGTTAAACCAAACTGGATTGTTTTGCATTTTCTGTGCAAAATGCAAAAACACAGAGGGAGTTGCAGTGTTCAGTGTCTCTGAAGGTCTTTGCAAGGGTAAGTAGCTACGCATTTAATCGGCATTTGGTAGGGCTAAACCTTAAAGAAAACATTTGCAAAATCAAAGAGCTGCAAATTCAGCCCAGTGACCTGGCAAGAAACCCCTGTGGCTTTGCAGGAGGATGAGGTCACAGCAGAAGGCCAGACATGTCCTAGGCCAGCTCACTTTTGCTGCAGGCCTCCTTGCTCCTTGTCTGCAGAGTCCTGACCTGCCATAAGCCTGAAGGGGAACCACTCTGCAGAGCTTCTGCTTGTCTCTCCCTTGCCCGAGTGCTCCATCCCCTTACCCCCATGGGTAGTAGCAGTGTGCATGGCCCATTCTGACTTGACTTTCAGGTTATTGTGGTGTGAGTCATAACCCTGCTGCATGCTGCGTGATATCTGCAAGGGTAAGGGTACAAACCAGGTGACTGGGGAGGTGCTTTGCCTCTTGGCTGGACATCAACACTCAGCCACAGGAAGAAAATCCAGAAGAAATTGTTCAGGGACTCTGGTTCTTCCCCCCAAGCTCTCTGGTACAGTTGGAGGAGTATTCAAGTTACACCTGTTTAGGGAAGGTGTAACCTCTGACTTGGGCTGCCTAGCTGGCTCAACAAGCAGGAACGGGTCAGGGTGATGCAAGCCCTGCCCATGCCCTTCCCTGCCAGACTATTTGTTCCCTCGTAGGTATCAAGCAGACTCTGAAGCTTTTAAGCAGGGGGGAGGGTAAAATAAACACACAACCATCTTTGAGAGCTACATGCAAAAATAGCCTGGCATTATTACAGTATTTTTACAGAAATAAATCTGGTTAATTTGTTTAGGCAAAAGGTTGCACCTGTAAGGCAAAACATAGAATTCATGAGAGCAAGCAGAAGACAGAACAGGTATTTGGTGAATGGCTAATGAACCGATAACCAGATATTATGGTGCTAGGACAAGTTTGTTAATTTCCAGCAAAGACCTATTGAGAGTCTTACACTAGAAAAGGATGCTAGAAGTATTTTATAGAAGGGAAGCTTGCTCATCTGTACTATTGAAAAGGCCAATATATTCACTGTGTATGAATTTGTTTTTGAGGTGTTTCCAGGAAAAACACAATAGTGAATAAAGGGTGCTTCATCCACAAAAATGTATTTTCAAGTGCTCTTAGAAATGAAACAGTCACCAGCTCTTATGGCACTGATTGCTTAAAAATGGATCCTTTCAAGGGAAAGAGGACAATAAACCATTCTTGCAGGAAGTCTTAGTTGCTAGCATCATTGGCCAAGTTTAAAATTTGCTGGAGAGTAGAGCTGAGGATGTACTAAATCATATTGGGCTTAAGGTTACAAGTGGACAAGCAATACATTATTTTCATTTCACTGGACAAAGTTAGATCCTTGTTCTGCTTATGAGCAGCCTATTAACAGCTTTTAAAATTGAAAAAAAAAAAACCCTCCCAAATGCGTCACAAATTGTAATTACTTGTACAAAACATTCATCAAACAAGTTTAAGCTAATGCCTTTTGCAAGTATTCCTCAGAGTATTTGACATTTGTGCCATGATATTTGTGTGCTGTGTGACATTAATGATGTGTTTATGCTGCATGAGCAAGTGCCTCACTCAGAAGGTTGCTGCTGTTCTGCTGTGGGTTGACTGATGTCACCCCTGTACAGGGAGGCACTGAGGTCCCCATATATTAAAGCTTGGAAAACAAGGGAAAGTGGGAGACGAATGGTACCTCAGTCTCTGCTGGTCTGTCCGTTCTCTGGTGAGATTCCTAGTTTTGATTAAAGAAATTTCATCTACCAGTATGACATACCCTTTGGCAGATGAGCAAAGAAAGTCTCTTGGCTCTTCTCAGAAAGCCAACAAGAGGTGAGAGCATAATGCAAAATAATTAAAAAAAATTTACGCTGTTTCCCAAGATTTCCACTTGTCTCAGAGCATTAGGAAGAACTTTTAAGTCCCAGCTCAAGGAGCTGTGTGAATTAGAGGCAAATATAAACTGAGATTAAATTTCTGTCTTCGGTTTTGAAGCAAAGTGCTTGAAGACGTGATCCAGAAATATTCTAAAGTTTCACTAAGCAAAACAAACAGACAGCAAATAAAAAAGTATCTACATACTTAGGCCAGCCTTCCCATTCTGAGGACCTGAATCATGACTTCTGAATCCTTGGGTTAGCAATTCTGTATTTAGCAGTGACCAAAATGTTCGAAAATAGCTTCTCGCTATTTGTGCGGCTATATTTATGCTTGGTAAAAGCTGCGCTAAACTGCTAAAAAAAGAAACCCAGACCTTGGCAGTTAGCAGAGTATGTCCACAAAGATCAATATGGAACATTGCCTCTTGAATCTGAAGTTCTCTACTAGTGCCTCTCTGCAGTAGCAGAGACTGACAGGAGCTGCCCCAAAGACACTCCTCCTCCTCTTCTATCACACTTCCTTTAAGAGTGATGCATAAAGCAACAGTATTCAAATTGATTGAAAATCCAAAAGGGCGGGTCCACCAGGCAAAAATGTTATTTCCTTTTCAAGTGAAAAATCTGTGATCTCATAAGCTACGTAATTGGAAAACTGGCAAGTGTTCCTGATTAAACGCAGACAAGTCTTAACCAATCACCTGCATTTCCTGCTCTTGTCTGCCCCAGTCTGATTTATTTGCTGATCTTATCCACTCACACATGTGTTATCTTTCAGACAGTTAGTTCTTTGGGACAGAAACTATCACTTTCCATTTTTCTTAAAGATAACAGTAGATAATCTGGCTGGACTTTTTCACTTGCTATATTGTAAGTGTTAAATAAATAACATTTTGGTCAATTCCTAGTCTCAGTGTTGTGTCCAAAGCTATAACAAGAAGCAAATGAAGTATCAGAAATCAATTTGTTCCAGCCTTTATCTGGGAGACTTTCTCATTCTAGCATACAGGTTTGAAAGCTGACATCTGGAGCGATACAGATTAAGTTTTCTTGTCTACCACATAAGCCTTCTGACATATATATGTACTTTAGATGGAAATTAAGGTTGATATGTTAAAAATATGTCCCTCCTGTTATATGTTGGCAGTCTCAACACTGCGGACACATCTTAAAAATCCTCCAGTCCAAATCCCAAATACGGGTACTTTAATGTCCAGAATAAAACCTGGCCAACCCTTACTCAGAGAAGCAACCAGCCTCTTCTCACCCTAATGTGGCTTCTGCAAGTGCCAGTCAGTCACAACTGCACCTCCTCAGGGCACCAGCTGCTCCCTTTGTGCTAGCCTAGGAGAGCCGACAGACCACAGGTGTGCCTGTCATTGTATTGATCAGTACAAAAAAACCCCCTCTAACCCTAAAACAAAGACTATAGAAGGAGAAAATACTGCTCTAATCAGAATAGTGAGCTGTTGTGGGAGACTCCTTTTCTCTGAAATAAAACAGCAATATTGCAGTACACTGGCCTGTATGCAAGCCTGTGCCTGCACTATTGCCTTGAAGATACTATGATGGAAATTTCTGTGTGTCTCATTTTGATTTTTAAGTGACTTATTCTGCCTAGAATTCCTTTATGACTTTCCTTTCTAGAACTTGTATCATCCTATCTCTGTGGTGCAAAATCATATGTTGTGTTATTTGAGCTGTTTATTGCTATCTGTACATTACTCATCTGTACATACCTATATGAATGTGTTACATACACTTTAATGGGACATGTTTGTAAAATATACTGGCATATGCAACTGTAATGAATCTAAAGATCAACAGGTTTAAAACTATGCCAAAGGTGTTTTGGATGACTGTATTTGCCAAATGTAGCTAGCTGTGTAATGATGTTTTGATAGCTCCTGCATAGCAGATTCTTGCACGTTATTCAATAGAGCTTTTCATTGAATATATGCAAGAAGGACATGGAAGCATCCCTGATTTTTCTCTGTCTAGTGTCCTTCAGGAATCAGCTGCCATTGTTCTGGATTATACAGGAGATGAGATCATAGAATCAGTCCATTCTACACCATTAGTGTATCAGTGAGAGGTTAGAACACATTGCCAAGTAATTTATCCAGTTAGTGTTAGAAATTATGATCATGTGTAACATAAAAAAAATATGCAGAGCGAACTATGCAATGTGACCTGGCACAGCAGTCCTTCTGCAACAGTTCCTCCGAAGATTATCTGCCACCTGAGAAGATGCACTTCCTTCCCACCTTCCACCTTCCCTCATGGACAGCAACATGTCTCAGCAGCAAGACACTGAAAAGCAAACAGGCCTGAGCCCCACAGGAAACTAATGGGGTTTCTGTGCTTCTATGGGTTCTAGCTCTGTAGGAGTGAAATCCTGCTCTTCAGTCAACATTCATACCAGCTACCTGGGGAACCACCCTTTCAAGACTACCTAAAAAAGAGACAGTAATTTTTTCAGTTGAGTTCTTTCAGCCTGTTGCTGATATATACACATCTTTATATGTATATAAATATTGGAAAATAGGCACAAAATTACAAAATGCTTGGCTGTTCTTTTTTGTTATTTGCATATTCCATAGCTGTTATTTTACAAAAAAAGACAAAAATATTTTATTAATGGTAACTGCTATTATGCGACTCAGTTGCCTAAAGAAATGCTTTAGAGTGAAATGCAAAACCCACATGCTCTTCCAGAGGATTTAAAAAATGTGATTATAATAACACACAGCCTGTCAGTCCAACTTCCAGCCCTGTACCCAGCAGGAAAAGTCACAGTGAACGTAAGCATGGAAAAAAATATGTAAAAGGTCCTTGCTAGTATTACATTTGTGCATCTGTAGGGACAAGGATGACAGTTAGCCAAGTGCCCTGAACACTCAGTTTCTCCTTTGAGAGAAACTGTGTTCACAGTTTTTTTCTCTACAAAGACGCCTCTGAGCTTGGATTCTTTCCTATGGTGCAGAATGCCAGCTTGTTCTGCAAAGAAAAGGGATTTAAAAGGACTTGAAGCTAAAGGACAACTTCTGGATGGATGGGCAATCATAACAAAAGGAAGTTTGCATTATGCAGAGAGGCAGAACTTCTTACTTCATTGTAGTATGTGCACAAGATCATTTTATTTCTGTTAAATAATTTCCTTTGCTGGTAATGCCCTTCTCGTGTCCTAAGTGATTTCTCTACCTGTGAAACTAAATAGCTACTAGGATGGCAGGAGGAGGCCCTCATAAAAGTTGTAACCCGGCTTTTTTTTTTTATCCCCTGCGTGAAGACCATATGACCCCGAGAGACCAGCTGAATGCACAGAAGCCTTCTCTGCAGTTCTTGTGTTTGGGAAGTGCTTACACTATTTATTTTTACTCTCTGTGTTAGGCTTCTTGGTTGCCTGCTCTTTTGTTCTTCCCTGCTTAGCCCTGGGGAGGAACACCCTGAGGCAGGACCGGCACCAGCAGCACAGGCAGAGTGAGAGGCTTCTCTTGCCCATCAGTGAAGCAGATGGGCTTATTGGTTCAGCTCGTCCACCAAACTTCGCCTGCACTGCCTGGCCAGAGCAGTCTGGCAGGCTCCAAGCACTGCCGCTCTGCACTCAGACCATGAGAAGCTGCACCTTTTTCCATTTCCACCTAAACCCGTTGCATGACAAGGCCAAGCCATTTTCCTCAGACCCTGTCTTGAGCCAACTAAAAGCCAGGCTTGCTGTATGTTTGCTTGTCACTCTCTGGGGAATGACTTAGTGCCTGACTCGTTTATGGGCAGCCACCCTCCTGGGCGGAGGGAACCAGCCGGAGCACCCCAGCCAGCCAGGCACCCCCTGTGTGGCTCGGCCTGGTATTCGCAAGACATGCTGGGGCAGAGGCTGAGGGTTCACCAGCAGCAGGACAATGGAGTAAAGATGATTTACAGAAAGGAGACTGATCCTTCCCACACTGGTCTATAGCCAGGGGCTCCATAGCTGGTGGCAAGGCTGGACAGAGGTGACTCACTGAAGTGACTCAGAGGTGACCTGTGACAGACCTCGCCTCTGACGGTATCTGCTTTGCTGACCAGAGTTGTTACAGATGACCAGTGGAGAAGAACAGCCCTTGCGGGATGTTCCTCAGTATCAATGGGAGCTGTGGGATTGGTTTGGGGTTGGGGAGACTTCACCTCCCTTGTCCTGTGGCACACACCACCCTTCCATCTGCTAGAGAGCACCTCTGGCAGCAGGTCTCCCTGGTTAAACCGTATGTGTGGCCTGGGCCAAGCCCTTAGGTTTTGTATTTGAGGACATGCAGAGCGCTTACAGATCTGCCGCCGGTATGCAGCAAGAGGTGTGGGAGCTCCCGCGGGCCTGCAGGAGAATGAGCAGAGGTGTGGGAAGCAGTCACACCTCTGGCCATTGGAGGGTGGCTTCATCCCTATCAGCCTGTTAGTCACACAGCTGGGCACACGCTGCAGCCGCTGACTGCAGCTTTAGGCATGTCGGCTACCACAAGTCACATCACCCGGTCTCTTCTGCTGCCTTAGTCATTTCAATCCGCTTTGTAAAGGGAAGTCAGGTGAACTCTAATGATGAGCTGGATTAAAAGATTATCATCCCAGATGTTTGCTGCTGCTTCACCACTCCAGTGCTCTCTAGAGCTGCTGTGCAGCTCATCTGTTCTGTGAAATTATGTGAATGAGGAAACAAACCCACCTGTTAATGGCAGAATAGGGAGGGATGGGTTAATGGTGTGAATAGTCTGGGGGATAATCTGGTCTCAGCTGAAATATTTTATCTGGCTGCAATCTAAGTCAAGTTTTATTTGGAAGCAGCTGTAATGGCTTAAAACGTAACCATTTCCTAGCTATCCTTTGCAGTGTAGCGTTTTTCTGCTGCAGACTACTGCCCGTCTAACTGAGCTTCACTCACAGGGTGCTTGCCTGAATGCAAGGCAGGCGGTTTAGACTGAGCCACAGCAGATGGGGACTTTTAAGCTTAGCCAAGCAACTCTGCCCAGAGGCTGGTGTGTAGGGCTCAGATGATGTGCTATTTTAGGAGGGTGATCCTCAGAGAAGACAAATAGTCAAATGCAGGCAATAGTATCTTAAAGCACCAAAGCTGTTTGTATTGTGAAGCTTAAGCCATCCTGTCTGTCCCTTTAAATTCCAGATAATCTGAATTTTCTCTGTACTTGTAAAAGGAATACTTTAATAATTAATCAAAGTAGTTTTACAAAAGCAAAATATATTTTGATTATTTTGTGGATATAGAATTATTTTTTATGTTTTCCCACATGTCTCTGAAAATTTCAAATTTGCATGTGTTGGATGTATAAATCAGAAAAGCTGCAGCAGACCATTATATTGGATTTATTTGCCAGGAAAATCCTCTCAAAATCCTGAAAGTATTTGAATTCTAACTGCAATGAGGTAAACTTGATTGTTTGCTAACTTTATGTAAGGAACTGTAATGTCATACCGTAATAATATGTAAGCACTTCAGTCATTTTTTCTAGGAAGCAGAGGGCACTCTGAAATTTTCAGATGACCCATTCTGATTGCTTGTTCTCATGTAGGATAACAAATACACTTCCCGAACACCAGGGAAAGAAAAAAAAAAGGAAGAAAGAAACAAAATTATTGTCTGACTCCCTTAAGAAGCAGCTCCTGACCCAAAGCACCCCTGGGAATGTACCACACCTTTGGAGCTTCACAGATTAGGGAAGCATGAACAACCAGAAAATCATATTTCTTGAGCAGAAAAGGAGAGCTCACTTTGTCCTGAAAACACAGAGGTCCTTTTATTTTTAAGTTAAACTCAGTCCTACAGTGATCTGGACAAAACCATAAAGGCTGGGTAGGTATTTAAAATACCAGCTTCCCCACATGTTCAGCAGGAACACGCCTTGAGGCTCACCAATAACTCACGTAGCCATAGCCCTGAGCAGGTAGGCAACGATTTTAATTTTTAACGCTGTTAACAAGCACAAACTCACTACGCAGAAATTGAGGAAGCAGATAGGCACGTGTTGTCACCCTCATTTTACTCACAGGGAGCGTAAGCAGTGCTTTACCCAAAGTGGGCCATCAGTCGCTGGGTTTAAGCGTGCAGGGCTCGGGGTGCCTCCCCCAGCTGGCGGTGGCTACCCCACAGGGGCGCCCAGGCCAGGGGTGCCTGCAGAGGGCGGCAGCTTGCCTCTGCCTCCTCCACGCAGTCCCACCGGAGGTGGAAAGGGAGGTGACGTGGAGTTGAGAGAGATGTAATGCGAGAAAACTGGGCACTAGTTTGCAACGACCATGGGTGTCAGAGGGTTTTGGCCTTGTCACTTTCTTGTTCCCTAACCTTGGTCAAGATTTTTTTTTATTCTTCACACCTCCATTTCACCTCCAAGGCCCTTTCTCCTAGCCTGCTCAGCTGTATGGCACCAAGCCCTGGGTGCCTATCTCTGCTGGCAGAACTTGTAGCAATACTAATCAGGATGATAGTCATGATTAATAAGAAACAATTATTTTGAATGTGGCGTCTTGTATAACAAAAGAAAAAAAAGCTACTAAGCAATCAAAAAACCCAAGCAAGACTGGAACCCAAAGAAAGAAAAACACAAAAGTTTAAAGAAAACTTCTCTACTTACTGCATACATAAAGGCCTGCTCCAGAATTGCGCTGTGCTGAATGTCTACTGGGGTCCAGTGGCTTGGGTGGAGTGGCAGTGGGTAAGAAACAAACTGCAGATCAGCAGGATCAGATTTAAAGGTCACCAAGCTCATTCACTTTGGAAAACAAGTGAACACTGCAATACTGTGAGCAACACTGTGCCTACTGTCTATTACACCACTCCCCGTGACTGTTATCCTACTCCTTTTCCACTGTCATTACAATATATTTCTCAGTGGAGAACTGTGACACACCAGATATCAGAGTTAAAAATGCAGAGAAGCAAAGGAAATACCCTGCATACGTGTCCACGGTGGAAGAGTGATGTGCAGGTACTCACACTTCATGGAGACCACGACTTGCTGCTGGCTCCATACAACAAATCAGTCCAAGAATGTATGAAGAGCAGGGTATAGAAATGATTTTTCCTACCCTATTAAAATATATTTAAAAGGGAAGCTGTGTGCCTAATTTTCCATTTACTTGTCTAAAAAATACTACTGTTTCCTTTTATGTTCCCTATGCTTGTTTTCCTCCAAGATCCTGTAACTCAGTTCTAAGGCATACATAACAGATAACAAAAGGTGTGACAGAAAGTGCATGGAGGCTGTTGGAAGTAGTTCTTTGCCACTGCCTTCAGGTGTTTGGTCAAAGAACTCAGTAAGAGAGAGGGAGTCCCTACCCCTGCTACTCCCAGAGCTGTTGCAGGGCACTGATGGGCGTCACAGGCCAGGTGGGAAACTTGTCTAGGTGGGCCAAGGGGCGGGGGACTCTTCCCAAAGCACTTTCAAATTGACGGGGAGTTACCGCCTAGGGGTTACGGACTTACGATGGGAGGCAGGGGAAGAACATCTTAGGATTGTACAGTACTTACTTTGGGATGTTTAGGGAAGGAAACAAAGGCAGGGAATGGGAAGTTTTAACATCATTTGGGGAGGAACAAGTGTGGGAAAACAGAGGGAAAAGGGAACAAAAGGGGCTAAGAGCATGTGAATGGGTGGGTGGTCAGTACACTTGTCTAGCCATGCTCTGCACTTGATCAGCTGTGTGTGTATGTGCAACTGTGTACATGGTGTGTGCGTGTTGGGAACATGCGCTCAGCCTCGCTACGGGATGGACCTGGGAAAATTGAGCTGCAACAGCTCTGTCAGGCTAATGGATTCGGCAACTCCTAACAAAAAGTATACATATATGTATTCGAAGTCAGTAAAAAACAAAGCTGACTAATATTTCCTATGGATATATTGTTCTGAATCTTCACCTTTCCCTGTTATATGCCTCATCATATGCTTCACATTTTTCATTTGCTTCAGTTATTGTGATATTTATAAAGTCAGATTTTTGCTAACAAGTTTTAAGAATTCATAAAATTAGTTTGAGACCCTCAAATACACGTCCTTTCACTACCCGCACTGGGTTTTTTTTTCCCTAAAATTTGTTTGCACAATAAATAAAATGTTAAGGCACCTTTTCTAATTAATGTGTACTGAGGTTTTCTAGTTCAAATTGGTGTGAAAGCTTGATTTTGGCCTGGTATTTTTTCATGCTTTTCATAGTATATTCATAGCTTTGTCTCTCATTGCCCTTTTGTTGCCAGTGTCTGTGCCATTGCTTTCCTAATTACTTAGTCTTCTTCCACTTTTTATTTCATGTCTGCTCCTCTCTTCTCACATGGATTTAGTGAAGCATGAATCTAGCAATACACTTTCTAGGGTCAAACTTTTGCACCCTCAAGAGCAGGACGAATTCAAGGCAAAGCTCTTCTGCTATTCCTAGAGTTCTCATTTCAATAAACAATTACTCGTAAACAAAATACTCCAAAATACTCCAAACAATTACTTGGAGTAAGACCTTGAATTTTCTTACTTTTACTTGGACTTTCCTTGTCGTTGTTACTCGGTTTATTGTTGCAGGCTGGTTCAAATTAGCAAGACACTATTCACGTTATGGGAGCGATCCAGCTCTGGAAATAATGGCTAGAGTTCTCTGCAACATTTCTGTGACTTTGCAAATGAAAGCAAGTGAAAGTCTGTCTCTGGGTATCATGTTTAAATTCTCCGTTGCACAGCTCTCCTCTTTCCATCAGCACTGACATTTCAATCTTGAATCATTTGTCCTTTTCCTTTCTAGTCCTTTTAATAATTTCAACAAGGGAGCAAGAAGCAGAGGGAAAACAGAAGGGACTGGAATCAAGTTTCCGTATAAATTTAGCTCAGTGGAATGGACAAGGAAATAGCAAAAGAGTTGTGAATTAACTCAGTTAATAACCAAATACCTCCTGCTTACAGGTGACAATGTGGTTACTAGGATCTTTATCATTTTGGAACTTGTGCTGTTTTGCCTTTTTATCAAAATGAAATGTCATAAGCAGCACTCTTCCAGACATCCACAGAACAGCCTTTTTAAAAGAAAGTTTGTACAGATACATAGTAAGATCAAAGGATGGATTGGATCAGCGAAAATTCAGTTTCGATGCTTTTAGAAGCAAAGCGTATTTTAACTTCCATCCTTCTGGCTGATCTGGAGACCAAGGCAGATTCAGTGGAAAAAAAAAAAAATGTTTCAGTACTATCTTCTGCCCAAATTGAAGTATGATTTCAGATCACATGTCTGTACTTACACCATATGACTTTTTGCTGCCTAAGGACAAAATACTGGCTCCCACATTTCTTATATAATGTTCACTTAATTGCAACCACAGTATAATATTTTGTAAATTGGAGGTAGACCAATTAGAAGGTACATGGAAAGTACATGCATTTTATTCCTCTTTTTGCTTTTTCCCTCAGGAAATAAAAACAATTTGTGGAGAAGGAAGATATTTTTCATTGCTGTTACATGTTCTTGAGCTGTGATTTTCAGTCCTCACTGTCTTCAGTGATAAACACCACGAACAGTGAGCATGACGAAGAAGTGATACAGGTAAAAAGAAGGGCATAATTGTTGAAATGAAAGAGTATCAGTGGAAGTTAGACATGTTTGTGTTAATGCCATACCTGTGCAGCCTTAAACTGAGAGATGTCCTGTTTCCTCGAAAGAAGAGGATCTTCTTCTTTACCAACTTCACATGCTGCCTGCTACAGAAAAGACCTGAAGATGTGTGTATGTGTGTGTGCGCGTGCTTCCAATGGGAAAAAAAAAGTACTTTGGGCTTTTTCTTTTTGTCCTCAGACTTGATTACTGGAAGAGGTATTGTGAGGTTTTCAGAAAGATGCAGGTCATTTCTCAGTACACTATCCTATACGTAGAGTAAAAGAACAGAAAAAACGACAATTGAGATATTTGTCGTATTTGTGGTCTGACTCAAGGCATCTTGAACCATAAATAAACTGAATTTGTCCACAAAAAATAATGTTAATAATACAGTAGATGTTTGAATATCAGGATATATATTCTCAACAGCAGCAGTGTACTATTATTCTAAGAAAACAAATGAGGGGTGATAATGTCCAAGAGATCTCAGGGGACTAACTTGAGTTTTACAGGTGTACATTAGTTTAGACTTGGATGGCATACCTTAAGTAGCAGATATTTTCTTGAGAAAAATAGTGGTTTTATTAACAGACTCATAATAATGCTTTAGTAGAAACCTAAAAAAGTTACATTACTATGAACTGAGAATATTGATATAACATTGCAAATAGACCAGGTATTCAGTTTCTTTTCGTTACACATGTGCATTTTAAAGTCTGCTCAGCCGCTTGTACCATATTGCTGAGGATGATATTTTGATCCACTGAAGGCTGTGACAACTCCCCTTGATTACAGCAGCACTTTGATGAGCTCGTTTTCATGTACACATTGAATGAAATACAGTAGTCGTTCATTTCTTTGCCTGTTTAGCATTTTTATTTTGGTTTGTGCAGAGGAAAGAAATTCTTACCGGTTCGTGATATGATAATACAAAATAAATAATAAAAAGAATAAAGTGTTGAGTGATAACCTTAACACATGGAAATGTCAAAAAGACTGTATTGATGGTATGAACATATCTGCAATATGGAAATGAGGAAACTTTGTCAAAGTGTGCATGAGGGCCACTAGCAGGGAAAGCTGCATAAATGAATGCTCTGCCAATCCCACATCCTGACTACAGACTTTGAGTGGCAAAGCTCCTTAGATATTGCAATCACCATAATAGTCTGCACCAGAGTACCTCAAAGGTCATCACAAAACACATCACAGGCAGGCACTGTCCTGTTTCAAGAAAATGTCAGAATGATGAAACTTTATCAGCTTCTGGGGGGTCTCCTTAGCCAGCTGGGTGACTCCTGCCTAGAATGTAAAATCTCTCTACACTCCTGTAAAATTCTCTTCCCCAGAGTCTCCTCCTTTTCCAGACAAAGGAGAGTACGTAACATTTTGTTCTCTCGGCTAAATTCTGCCACCTGATTGTCAGTATTTGTCCCCTCATAACTGAATGGAATGGCTGAAGCATTAGGCTACCTTGAGAAAGAAGAAAAGTCAATAAAAATAGAAAGCGCAAAGAAGAGTCTGTGGTCACATATAAAAGCTTGCACTATCGCAGAAGAGACTGCTTGACTACCTTGTCCAAAGAAAGGATGTGTGGTCACAGCCCCCTGACCACAAGGATCTTGACGGCAAATCAGTTATCCCATGTAGTCTCTCATCAGCAAAAAAAAGAGTAAATAAAAAGGCCCAGAGGTTCGCTCCTTTTCCCATCCCATCATCGGTAAGCATGTTGAAGTGGAAGGAGAACTTGCTCAGCATATTCCTGAGAACAGATGGAAGGGAAGCAAGCTCTCTTTCAGTGGGAATATGTACACTGTAGGTGGATTTATCTGATCAAATGCAGAGATCTACAGTGTAGATGTCTCCTGCCCAGTTCATCACACTAAATTCCTTTTGTAGTCAGTGGGAGAAATGAGAATTCCCAGGATGTGGCTCATCCCAAAGTAGACATACATATTTAGTCAGTCAAATTATTTCCAAATACCTATCCCTCAATTGATTGGAAAGGGAATCTGAAGGGTGACTAATTAATCACAGACACAGAAATCAGTATTTAGTTAATAGCTTTATCTTAAGTTAGGTAAGTTGAATTCCACTCTGCATTTCTTTTCTAGTAGGAGCAGGACACCAAAAGATTTTCCTGTATATTCCCCAGGAATGGTGCTGCCATTTCACCTGACTGTATGCTGGGTTTCAGGGGATAGGTACTGAGTTTCAAAAAATCCCTCTATTAACCTGCCTTTTGGAGAGTCCCTGCATCCTCCTATTCATTTTGCCTTGTTTATCCCCCATAGCAATCCCAGGCTTCACTATCTGAAATTGGTGACTACAATAAAAAACAAAACCTTATTTTGGTTGTCCTTTCCAAAGCTCAAGTCCAAAGGGCGTACTTTATTTTTCTGCTAATTTAATTTCCCTGACATCCAGTAATGCCATAAATGCTTGAATACCTAAAATATTTGAGAACATTTGGTATATTCTCAGTGCAGAAGAGATAAAACATTAAAATGGCATAATTAACTTGTAGGATAGGATATTTGCATTATCAGAGAGCTTGAAAACATAAAGCTGGGTGTCTTGAAACCTGTTCAATAAGATTCAAACCCTCTTCAAAGTTTCAAACTTTGAAGTTTGAACTTCAAATTGGAACAGGAAAATGAGACACAAGGAAGTGGCCTAAGACACAGTGACATTTGTTTTGGCGCTTGTGGTCCCATCCTTGTTCCAAGTACCAGACGCCACAATTTCCTGGGCATATGGGATTACAGAGAATTGAGGTCTGAGGTCCTAGAAAGTTTCAGAGAAAAATAGGATATCTGTTCTACCCCTCCCTCCTACAACAGTGCAACTTTTTCTACATCAGTCCTATGGTAGGTTTGTCTAACCTGTCCTTAAGACAACTTTTCAGCTGATCTATTCCAGGGCTTTCTTGTTATGCCATGGCAGGTTGTTCTTCATGTCTGTTATGAGTCTTTCAAACTTAAATTTAAGCTTATCCATCACAAGCACAGAGCCTTTTGCACACCTGAAGGTTTCTTTTGTATCTACCCACTGCCACAGAACTGCAAGTTTTCTTTTGATGCCAAGAAACCTGTGTCTTACAGGCTTTCTTCACAGGTAATATTTCAAGATAATTGACCATTCTTAGTGTCCTCTCTCAAACTGTCTTTGGAAATGCTGTGCCAAAACTGGATGATTTTGGTATTTAGCCCTCTTTGGCTTGTGAACAATGGGAATGCTCAGTCTCTTTTTCGCAGACTAGTTATTTTCCGCTCCATTTTGTGTAACTATTTTGACTAGATAAAATTAAGGTCTTGCATTGCCATTTTTTCCTGGTTGCTCCTGCAACGTCAAGATAATGTGCAATGCTACTCCTGTCCTCGAGTGTACCTGAACATGGTCAAGCTTTGGGTCAATGTTAGTTATTCCATCATACAGCTGAGCCACGGAGACTCTAAGTGCTGCAGAGTCTGGTTGGTAAAGAAATTTGACCTCTGAGGTCAAATGCCAAGACTGTTCTGCATTTTGTGGTGTTTTCAGTCCTTTCTTGAAAACTACAGTTGCATAACAACTATACATTGTGAAGCCAAAGGACAACTGAACCTTCTGTACTGCTTTTTCTTCCTCTGCTCAGCTGTTTTTCCCCATCTGTGATGAGTCTGGCTTTCAGGTGGCACCCACCTCCCTAGACTAAAGCACCTCTTATCTGTCTGTGGAGCTAGGAACTTCCACAAGTGAAAGTCAGCTTTAATAAGCAACTGGGACCCCAGGCAGAGCCTGCCTCTAGGGAGACTGTGCACTTCTAGGCCTTGCCAGGTGCTTTCAAATAGTATTTAGTGCAAACAAACTTCTGTTAGGAGATCCTATTAGAGAAATTTAAGTTAGAGAGAATTCACTCTAAATTCTGTGAAATTTCACAGTTTTGTAAATGATAGCTCAGCCAACTCCTTCCCAATTTACATTAGTCCTTGCTTTCATGTTTTTACCAGAGCTGTAAGAGTTAGGAACAGCCTTCCTAGTTGGAGTAGTATGTGGGAGATAAGCTTTGAACATACACAATTTTAAAACGGACTTTGATAATTTTTTATGTGCGATGGCATGGTACGACTCTCCAATTGCAGGGATCTAGATTGAAGGTCCTTTTCAGTCATGTATTCCTTATCTTGTAGGTAACCCTTTCATAGCACAGAGGATTGGAGTTGAACTTGCAGAGTCCAGGATTCTGCTCGGAGATGTTGTCAATGATATTCAGCAATATTATGTGCACCTTTAGTTAAACAAAATGAGGCATAGCAATTTCAGAATAACAGCATGTCTAGTAAGACGAGCACCTTCACCTTTCCCAGCACCCAGTACAATCATTTAAATATATTTTTTTGTAACATCTGGTATCCCAGGTCATGTCTGGAGATTAAAAAATGAAGGTTGGAACTGAGGAAATTATTAACTTCACTTACCACATTTGTTTGCTGATGTGTAACTCCAGTGGGAATCAATAAAACTTTATGCCTTCACACAGGCAGCTTCCAGCCCCAGCCGGCTGGGCCAAAATGGCGAGTAGCAAAGCTATCTTTCTTTTGCATTTTTATGTTCCAGTAAGATTCTTTGACTTACATTTGAATTAGTAAAGTTAAACCCAAGTATTTTCAAAATGAAGTTTATGAAGTCAGGTTGTGATTTTCAGATTTGCTGACCAGCTGCCAGAGTCACTGCAAGAACACTAGACCCATGCTAGCTGAGCATTGGAAAAAAATCAAGAACCTTTGTTACGGTCTCTGACTATCTGAAAATGGTGATATATATATTTAATGTACAAATGCTAGTAACTTTGTTCCACATTAAAGACCTGTATCATATCAACAGAATCTGTAGCTCTCATCTTGTCTTTGAGAATTGTCTTTTGCAGGGGTTGGCACAGGCATGAAAATGGGTGCCACACTCCTAACAAGCTACTGCAAGATTCTGTGTGATTTAGGGGTGGGCTTAAGGTACAGAACTCAAGTACAACACTTGAGTAGTACCTGAGTATCAGGCTTGAGAAATTAAGCTGCAATCAAGCTGGTGTGAAAATGGTTGGCTGGGATAGTGCTAGAGAAACTGCTATATTTGGATACCCTGTTATCCAGGGTCACTTCCCTGGTCATCCCTTTATAATTACTTTTGGGGAAAGGATAGTGTCTAGACATGGATGTCCTTCTGAAGTTATTAGAATTAGACTTTTTAAAGTCTGAAAAAAATAAGTCTGAAAAACATACCCTATTTCATTTCAGCTAAAACATCTATTAAAACTCCATTGAAATGTGCTTCTGGTCCTGTATCGACTTACTGCCTCTGTTACTATGAAATATTTCAAAATATAGCAATCCTAATTTTAATCCTCCTTTTCTGAAATCCAAACTTCTAAAAAGCAGTGTGAGCAAAGGCACAGAACATTCACTCTTTTCTATGACTCTGTGTTGATGAGGCTTTCTTATTACATATAAAAATGGGAGCAAAATAGGCGTTTAGCAGCTTAAAATATAATTTTTAGTTGCCTAGATGTTGCAGGATTTGTTTTTCAAGGAAGCATAAGTGGATTTACAAAATGCTAAGCAATATGGTAAAATTTTAAAAATATTTATGTTGCTTTTTAGCTTATCTGTAAAAGCTCTGGGAATTTGGGATAAAAATTTCAGTGAACACAGTACACAATCAGCTTTTGTGTAATATCAAAAATGTTAATGTGTTTTCATTTAGACATTAGATAAGACTATTTTATTGTTGTAGCTGCATTTTAAAGATACAGTAACTAGCATGTCAATAGATTTTGTACAGTTATGTAGTAATTCAGAAATACCATATGACAAATATATAGAAAAATGACAAAATATAGCAGGAATGTATTGTGCGTACATTGGGTTACATTGGGTACATAAAGGATTATTTTATCTGATCATCCTTATCATTGCCAGGTAATGAGGGATCGTGCCTCTTAAATATTTTGGATTAATCCAAGCTCATTTCTAAGAGAAGAGTCTGCAAAGCAAATAGATCAGTTTATTTTTATGGTTGTCCTGATCAATTTTCCTGTGCTATTCCTGTGCTTATAATAGAAGGGGATTCAAACCACAATGATGTGTATTATTTATGTTTTGAAATCAGTTTTTAAATTTTTATTTTGAAGTCCTTCTCAGACAGTTTAAGCCACATTTTCCTTTTCTAGCTGCTGCTTAGAGATTCAGTTAAGTCTCACTCCTACTTAAGTATTCTCTTCTGTACAGTTTGCACCAGCTAGAATGCACATTTCTTTATGAGCAAAAATGAATGAGTAGCTGAACTGGAACCATTCTGAAGAACACAAGGAATCTCAGGTTAGAGACAGAGAGAGTCACAGATGGCTCACAAAGTCATTGCGTTATAATCCTGTAAGGGAGTGAAGTATTCTGTCTCACCGTCTACATACTTCCAAGGCCCTCCTTGCTATCACATTTGATTAATTAATAACTTTGCATATATTTATCCTCATGACTCCTCTGTGAGCAAGGCATTTACAACATGAGCTAACATGCAAGGAAACTACAAGTGAGTTCTAAAATGGAAGAGTGCGAAGTCTCAGGGCATTGATTGGGAAAACCCCTCTGCCGCGCACTAAGCTAACATTTGTCTTCAAAAGCAATGCTCTGTACCGCTCTCTTTGCCCTGCCTTCTCCTGTGTTCCTCACTCCCTCCTCCAGCAACACTACCCTGTAGCCCTTCGAGGAGAATGAACTTTATCCAGTTTGCCACCATTAATACCAATGAAAGAAATAACATTTTATCGCAAATGCTACATGGGAGGCTGGAGATAAAATCACACACTGTCAGAAGCTGCAGCAGGAGAACAGCTTGAAGAAAATGGCCTACTGTTCTTCATATACTGTCCCTTCTCAGTTTCTACAGGGCACTTTTAATGAGTTTCCTTGTATAAGTACTCCATTAATCTCTCTAATTTTCCTTTACTTATGATAGTGGAATAACATACATGTTTGGGTAGGACTGAGGTTTGAAATTTGGTAAATATGTTTTAACAAGTGCAGAATATCAGTTAGGTAAGACATATGTAAAGTGATATTGATTCATCAGCAGTGCATTTTGTTTCAGTTTATCTTCTAGAGTGCAAGAAAAGAAAGCGGGAGTATTACAGAGGAATAAAAGACAGAACTCAGAAGGGGGTGCTATGCCAGAAGCGGGCATGTAGCACAATCCACACATCAAAGTTTGGCCTTCTCATATTTGGCTAAATATTATGAATGATCCTTTCTGAATTATCCATTAATAGTGTGCTTTAAGCAATTCTATGCCATAGATTATCACTGAGGTTAATTTATAATTGTTTCCTCCATGTATCTCTCATTCTGACTTTTATCTCTTACCACGAAAATAAGCAAGACAGATATGCTTTTAAGACACTGTGTAATTTGTCCCATTTTGGTTAAAATGGTATCATATGTTTCCAGTTTTTGTGGTCCTTATTTAAGCAAAACACTTACCTGGAAAAAATAGCATTCACTTGGAGAAAAAATAACACAATGAAAATTTCATCCTTAAACTTAAATGGGACCAGAATTTTATTGTTTAGGTAAGAGATAGCATGTGAAAAATGAAACTGAAATAGTATCATTATGTTGATAGGCCTTTTCGCTGCTAGTATGTTATTGTTACTATATGGGAAGCATGCAAAAAGGTCTGTCTGCTCTTCAGGTAGATTCACACAGGTATGACATTTGTGTTACTGGAAACCCTCTGTTGTTTTGTCAATGTCCTCCCTCTGTATCTTCCAAAGAAAATCTCACAGTTCTTTATGTGAACCTCTTTTAAACCCTGTAGGTTAGAAACTATAGGTATCACAATAAAAGTTATCTAGATCAGCTGCATGAAAATATAAAGTACTGTTGCCCTTCGAGACTGTTGAATTTCCTGTAAACTGTGGACATGAGGCTGGTGGTTCTTCAGGGCATTCCAGTGGCGACAGAGAGAATTTTAATGACAGCTTATCTTACAGAAAAATATTCAGGCAGAGACATCAGATCAACAAGAGGAATATCCAGTTTCTTGGCTCTCAGGTTGCATGAACGGCCACAAACATTTAAAATAAAAAAGAAGTACTGTAGTGGTATTGTTTTTTTCTGTTACAGCTTTATACCTGAAATTTTCACTCATGTGGGGTTTGAAGAAAACTACTGCAGGAATCCTGATGGGAACAAAAATAGACTATGGTGTTTCACAACCGATCCTGCTACCAGATTAGCTTACTGTGGCATCCCAGAGTGTAAAGGCCAGAGCATGTATGTTTCTGCCTTCCATTCTCCATTCTCCCCACTATGTCCTCTGTGATGATTTTGATTCTCTTTTGTAAGATATATTTGAGTGTGAGAGAATATTCAAATTCTTCTATGTTTGCTTTATTTTGAATCAGGGATTTGCTTTACATGTGGATTTAGAGCATTTTTATTGATAAGGCTGAATTTGTTCATATGGACTTGTGGCATAACGCAGCCATTAAAATGTTGTAGTTTGATACAGTCCAGTTACTGTGCATAGAATAATGGATTTTGGTTTGGCTTCTCCTTAGGGTAGGGTTATTTTACTTTTCTGTACCTTGCAGTGCTTCTCCTCATACCTTATTCTTGTCTCTTACCTCACTTTTTCCTGCTCTCTCCAACTTTGCTCCTCCAGCTGGCTTTTCACATTTTTCTTTCCAGTACTGCTGCTCATTCACCTACCAGTGCCTCACTCTTGAGCGTGGTGGAGTGGGATCATGTTCAGATTGTCGTGTTTCTGCCTAATTACCTTTAAAAGAAAGTGCAAAACACACCTCAGAAGTCTTAATTACATTTGCAAATATATTGTCAAGGTGAAATCCTACCCGCAAAAGAAAGAGTATGTCTCCCCATAACTGGTCCAGTGCAAGAGCCACCTGAGACTGGTCAGCATTTTCAATATGAGCCAGTCTGGACTGGTCAGCTGCCAGTACACATACCTTACAGTAAACATTTTTTACTGCAAGCGTAAAGGACACAACTTGAAGCGTGAAAAGCTAATCATATAATGTCCATCAAAAAAATGTTTATGACAGGATTTGTAAAATTCCAAACCAGTGGTTTTTGAAATAACGTGCCTCTGGTATGAATGAACAGCAACATGGGATGATGTTTTATCTGTGATGATGACCCTCCAATAAATAAAACTAATTTTAAACAGGTCAGGAAAACACTTTATACCTTCATAAAACAGCTGGTTTCAGATTTCCAGAATGCTGTTATTCTCACTCTATGTTTCTATTTCAGGAGGTTAGATATAAATTACCGTAGGAACCCAGATGGTAAGAAGAGGCCCTGGCACTATATACTACCA